>NC_067401.1:200579166-200900000 GCF_016432865.1 Antechinus flavipes
GAAGACTAGAAAGTAGGAAAAAATCAGGGTAGGAAATGCTTTATTTTATTTTATTTTATTTTTTTGCTGAGGCAGTTGGGGTTAGGTGACTTGCCCAGGATCACACAGGTAAGAAGTCTTAAGTTCAAATCTGAGGTCAGATTTTTTTATCTATCAGATCTAAGATTTATTTTTTTATTTAAGAAGAGGATGGATAGGCATGGGGAGAAAATTGAGCAAGTAGATTGTTGCAATAGTCCAGATACGAATCAATGAGAGCCTTCTGGGAAAGTGGTAGTATCAAAAGAAAGAAGAGGGTATATGAGAAGTGTTACAAAAGTAGAATCTGCCAGAAAAGTAACTAGTTAAAGCAATAATGAAAATGAGAGAGAAAAGTAGCAATTGATGATGAATAGGGATAAAATCCCAGGAGAGGCATTTCTTTTTTTTTTTTAATTTAATAGTATTTTATTTTTCAAATATATGTAAATATAGGTTTCAATAGTCACCTCTGTAAAAACTTGTGTTCCACATTTTTTTGCTCTTTCCCTTTCTTCCTTCCCCTCCCCCCCAAGACAGCAAGTAATCCAATATAGGTTAAACATCTGGAATTCTTCTAAACATATTTCCATATTCATTATGTTGTGCAAGAAAAATCAGATCAAAAAGGAAAAAAAAAAAGAAAAAAAACAATTAAAAAAAACAACAAATAAAAATACTGTGCTTTGGTCTACATTCAGTATCCATAGCTCTCCCTTTGGATGTAGATGGCATTTTTCATCCCAAGTCTATTGATTGCCTTGAATCACCTCATTGTTGAAAAGAGCCAAGTCCATCACAGTTGATCATCACATTGTTACTGGATACAATGTTCTCTTGGTTCTGCTCACTTCACTCAGCATTAGTTCATATAAGTCTTTCCAGGCATTTTTGAAATCAGCCTTCTCATCATTTCTTATAGAACAATAATATTCCAGTATATTCATATGCCGTAACTTATTCAGCCATTCCCCAACTATAGGCATCCACTCAATGTCCAGTTCCTTGCCACTACAAAAAAGGATGCTACAAACATTTTTGCATATGTGAGTTCTTTCCCCTATTTTATGATTTTTTTTGCAATACAGATCTATAGAGACACTGCTGGATAAAAGGATATGCAAGTTTGATAGCTCTCTGGGCAAAGATCCAAATTATTCTACAGAGTGGTTGGATCATTTCACAACTCCTCCAACAATGCATTAGTGTCCCAGTTTTCCCACATTCCTTCCAATATTTATTATTATCTTTTCCTGTCATTTAACCAATCTGAAAAATATGTAGTGGTACATCAGGGCTGTCTTAATTTGCATTTCTCTAATCAATAGTGAATCAAAGAATTTTTTTCATATGATTAAAAAATGGCATTAATTTCTTCATCTGACCATTTATCAATTGGGGAATGACTTGTATTCTTATAAATTTGAGTCAGTTCTCTATATATTTTAGAAATGAGACTTTTATCAGAAACACTGACTGTAAAAAAAAAAAAAATTCCCCCTGTTTTCTGCTCCCCTTCTAATCTTGGCTACATTGGTTTTGTTTGTGCAAACCCTTTTTAATTTAATGTAATCAAAATTATCCATCTTAAATTTCTCTGTAGAGAGCCATTTCTTCCTCTAAACCTGAAAGTGAGGAAAGGATGGGAGATGACAGGGGAGCAATGAAGAAGCTCCTATGTTATGACTTTGAGCTTTTCAGATCATGTGCTGAAAGCTGGATTTGGGATCCTAAGTTAAAATGGTGAAAGTAATTTTAATATAAGTGAATATGAAAGTGCTACTATTTGGTATAGGTCCTCAATACTCCTCAACTCTGGTGTCCTGCTTCAAGTCTCTCCCCACTTCAATCCATTCTCCACTCAGTTAAAAAAAAAAAAGCTTTTTAGCTTTCTAAAGCTCTAGTCTGACTATGTCCGTGCTCTATTTAATAAACTCCAAAGGCTCTCCATTAATTCCAGAACCAAGTATAAAATCTTCCATTTGACATTCAGACTAACCCTTCCTATCTTTCTAGTCTTCTTATCTTCACCCTATGTACTCTATGATTCATTAACAATGTCCCCTTTGTTGTTCCTAGCAAAAAACAAAAACAAAAACAAAAACCCTTTGCTGGCTTTGCAATTTCAGATTGTCCAAGTTCAGAATGATCTCCCATCTCGTCTCTGCCTCCAGGCTTTACTGGATTCCTTCAAGTCCCAACTAGAGTTCTATCTTCTACAAGAACTCTTTCCTGACTTCTGTTAATGCTAGCATTTCCCTTCTGTTGATCATCTACAGTTTATTCAGTTTATACAGTATAGTTTATCTTACATAGTTGTTTACATGCTGTCTCCCTGTTAAACTATGAGTTCTTTGAGTGTGGGGAAGGGACTTTTGTCTCTATATCCCCAAATTTAGCATGGTGTCTAGCACATTTTAGTATTGTTATTGAGTAGTTTCAGCTGTGCCTGATTTTTTGTGATCCCTTTTGATTGTTGTTGTTGTTATTGTTTTGTTTTGTTTTTGTTTTTGTTTTTGTTTTTTTTTTTGGCAAAGATATTGGAGTGGTTTGCCATTTTCTTCACCAGCTCATTTTACAGGTAATAGAATTGAGGCAAATAGAGTTAAATGACTTGATAAGGGTCACACACACAGATAGCCATATTTGAACTTAGGTGTTCCCTACTCCTGGCCCTGCACTCTATCCACTGTGCCACCTAGCTGCCTGCATGGAACAGAGTAGGTGTTTAATAAATACTTATTGATTTATTGATTGATTGAAGTAGGTAGGGATTTAGACGTGATAAGAGACTGAAGCTTCTTCTAGTTAAACAGAATTTTGGAGAAAGAAATAGGGAAAGAAAAGACATTTTTTCATAGTGGAATGTTTCCCATGTGCTATAAATGTAAAGGAACAGGTTCTAGAGGAAATCACTGTCTCATCAGAATTCAAAGTGAACTCAATCAAGAAGAAACAAGTCAGTATAGAGAAGAGGATATTTTTTATGCTAACTCTCAGAAGGGGTTGACAACTTGGTGTTTGGTATATTCTCTGACTAATTTTGCTTATTCTTATGCTTTAAAGACTTGATGTAGCCGTAGTCCAGAGTTTCTTGGAGAGTTCCAAAAAGACTTATAGCTATAGATAGTAAAAAAGCAACATTAAATCAGAGTATGAATAGGTAGTGAGGTATTTACATGGTTTTCAGGTCAGAGAGAGGGCAGTTTAGGAGTGGAGTGGGAGGAAAACATGAAGGTTGTTTATATGATAGTGATAACATTGGAGAAAGAACTATGAGAGGTTCTTGTTGGACAAGGTAACATAAGGGCAGATGTCAACAGGAAGAAAAAAAGCAATGAATTAAAACTCAGAAGATGTTGAATCTAATCCTTTGTCATCTGATGTTGTCTGTCACAGACAATTCATGTGACTTTAGAAAGACTTCTAACCACTGTACCTCTAGTTCCTTCTCTACAGAATGGTGTAGTTGGGTTAGATCAAGGTTTCTCAACTTTTGAGGAATTCTGGTCAGTCCTTATCTTGGAATAAAGTTGTTTAAATGCATAAACTAAAATATATAGGATTTCAAATGAAACTAATTATGTTGAAATTTAATTACCAAAATATTTTAAAACAAGTTTATAATATAGAAATATGTTTAGAAGAATTGGACATGCTTATCCTATATCAGATATCTTGTCTTAGGGAGGGGAAGTGGAGAGGGAGAAAAATTTGAAACATAAAGTTTTGCAAAGGTGAATGTTGAAAACTATCTTTGCATGTATTTGGAAAAATAAAATACTATTAAAAAAACAAAAAAGGCCACAGATTGTAAATGAAAGGACTTTTTCACCTCTAAAACTGTGATTAATCCCATAAGGCTTCATGAAGGAACTGAAATTTGAGGCCTCTTTGATGGGTTGGTAAGCTAGACTGGAGAAGACCTTTCAAGAGAGATAGGTGTAAGGCAATTGGATGAACATGTAATCACAATGAACAGAGAAAATAAGCTGCTTTATGTTGAGTTATAGGGAATCATTGAATTTATGATGATATATAAAGAATCATCTCATAAATGGTCAAAGGATATGAATAGACAATTTTTAGATGAAGAAATTAAAGCCACCTTTAAAAATGCTCTAAATCATTATTGATGAGAGAAATGCAAATTAAATAACTTTGATTTAAACCTCATATCTATCAGTTTGTCTAAGATGACAAAAAAAATAATGCTAAATGTTGGAGGGGATGTGGGAAAACACCATTGCTGTGTTGTGAGATCATTAAAAAAAAAAAAAAAAAAAAAAGGAAAAGGACCTATGTATGCAAAA
Organism: Antechinus flavipes; assembly: GCF_016432865.1. NCBI lineage: Eukaryota > Metazoa > Chordata > Mammalia > Dasyuromorphia > Dasyuridae > Antechinus > Antechinus flavipes. The sequence continues at coordinate 200,583,498 of NC_067401.1, forward strand.
ATGTAGCGGTTCTTTTTGTGGTGGCAAGAAATTATTGTCTGCTAAAAATTTTTAATAGTTTCCCATTACCCAGAAAGAGCTGCATAACACAGTGAACAGAGCACTGGCCCCAGATTCAGGTGGAGCTGAGTTCAAATATGAAATCAGACACTTATTAGTTGTGTGACCCTAGGCAAGTCACTTAACCCTGATTGCTTCCCTACTCCCCCCAAAATAGTTCCCTATTGCCTATTGATATTATAGTTATAATATCAAAGAGGAAATCAAATGACTTTTTAAAATTGTATTTTATTTTTTTTTACCAATAAACATGTCCTTAATGTAAATGATACCTTTCGATTCATTCCCACCCTGCCATTTAATAGCATCTATTTTATGGCTATCTTTCTAGCCTTATTTTGTGCTATCCTCCTTTATGTGCTCTTTATTCCAGTTAAACTAGTCTGCTCACCATTCCCTATTCTTGTTTTCTTCATGGTTTTGCTCATGCCATCCTCAGTGTCTGTCCTCAAAGGACTTACATCTATTAAGTGGCGACTTGGAGCTTGAAAGAAAAGATTTCATCAGGTAGAGATGGTGGAGAGTTTTAGAGGTAGAGGATAGCATTGGTGAATTAATAGTAGTGAGAAGTATGGAGGGGAGAATCTGGAGATGGAAGATTGGTTAGAAGATATTTCTAATAGTCTAGGCAAGAGATAATGATGAAGATCCAAAATAGAGTAGAAAGAATTAAGATTCAGTTGCTAAAAGTAAGCAAGAAAAAGCATTTAATTGTTTCTGGGCAAATATATGTTCTCTAAATCTTACTCTGATTGTTAGGAAAAAAATTTAGCAGGTATACCGATTAGCAAGTTTTATATTTTGTTTTGGTAGTTTTGTTTTAAACAGAAAAAAAAAAGCATAATCTTAGGCAGGCATGCAATGTTAACCATGATTCAATCAACCATACTTTATAGGAAGCTAGACTGTGATTTTCTCTGGTGTAAGCACCACTGTAATCTCTTGTGATAAAAATCAGTAATCGCACACTTGGAAATGGAATTAAATGAGCTAGAAGAATCTTTTGAAACCATTTAGTACAGCCCACTCATTTTGTAGAAGAAAAAACTAAGCTTGAGATTCAGTAACTTGCATGAAGGTCATCTAGCTCTAAGCAAGTAGTAGAGGTGATAATATGAATGACCTACTTGCATTTGTACCTTAGCTTTTCCTTGAGTCAATAGCAATCATTGGAAGGAAGGAAAATGGCAGTGCAAATCCTTTGATGGTGAAAATTGAGTCAAGTGGACATTTTAAAGGTGGGGAGAAAGTTGTAAAAATACATCTGTGTGTGTGTGTATGTGTGTATGTGTGTTTATATGTATATATGTATAAAATAAGGCTGAAAAATGGATGAGCCATAAAATTCTGTGGACCTGAATTTTGCTACAAATTGCGTACTTCTGATGATATTTTTTTTTTTTTTTGCTGTTTTTTCTTCTCCTCTACAGGATGAGTTGGATCTCACAGACAAAAATAGGGAGGCCATGTTTGCACTGCCATTGGAAAAGAAATGGCAGATCTACTGCAGCAAGAAGAAGGTACTTTCTCTTTCTCTACTATTTCTACCAGCTATTGGGATGGACTTTCTTGTTCAAGGAAAGTCATCTATGCCATACAGACCCATGAGTGTGAGAATACATTTATTGAGACAGTATATTGTGAATGGAGAGGCAGTACATAAAATACTGGGACTGGAATCAGAAAAACTCATCTTTCTGAATTCAAATTAGACACTTAGCTGGGCAAGTCACTTCTTTACCTCATCTGTAAAATGAGCTGAAGAAAGAAATGCCAAATTCTAGTATCTTTTCTTTTCTTTTTTTAAAAATTCTTCTAAGTAGATACTACTTGGTTTATTATATAGAATAAAGAATAAATATAGGGGACCTACATAAGGAACTTGGAAAAAATGCACAAAATGCAGTATATTTGGATTGGTTTTGTCTTTTGCGATTTCTGTCTGCCAGTACATTGCAAGCATAGTTTAATCCCATTGATTATTGACACTAGTAATGCTTGAGTCCAAAGAGAATTTAATATAGTTGCTTGCTTATGCTGCATTATCCAGTATCTTTTCCAAGAAAATTCCAAATGAAGTCATAAAGAATTGAACATGGATGAAATGACTGAACTACAAACTGTGGATGTGAGGTTGTAGGCCTAGGTTGGGAAGTCAAGGAGAAGAAGATTTTCTGAAGCATTTTTGTTTAATCAATCAAACAATCAATCCAGAATAACCACTTATCCTTCCTCACAAGAAGCTTATATTCTAAAGGGGGAATCAAGGTACTTAGGAATGAATGACTAAATTAAATATTTATTAAGTGATTACTAAATTCAGAGTATTATTGTGATCTCTGGAAATCTATTAAAAATCAAGATAGTTTCTGTTCTAGAGAGGCTCACATATTCTAATGAGAGAGATAGATCGATAGTCAGAGATAGGATAAATATAAAGAAAATTTATACAAATAGATTTGGAGAGAGAGTACCAGCAGGTAGGGGTGTGTGTGTGTGTGTGTGTGTGTGTGTGTGTAAGATCAGCAAAGTTTTTATATAGAGTGTGGTACCTAAGCTATACTTAGGGGAAAGAGAAGGACTCTAGGAAATAAATGGGAGTGAAGTAAATTCCTGGAATGAGGGATGACCAGTGCAAAGACACAGGAACAGGAGATGGTATTCCATGTGTGAAGAGTAGAAAGAACGTTTTATTTAGACCTGTTCAACTTTTGAAATCAGTGAATTGAGTTCTGCATAAATTGCATGCTCCTTGGATTAACTTGGGTAATGTAGAGATGATTTCTGGTTAGGTATAGGGTAAGACTGGATAACTTCTCAGCTTTTATCTTGTTCTGCTCTTGCCTTTCCTTCCTCTTATGCTGGGCATCCTTTATGAAGGAGAGTAATGTCCAGTGACTCCAGCAAGTTAGATTAGAGTTAGATAAGGCTTTAAAAGCTAAACAGAGGAATTTATACTTGATCTTAAAGGCAATAAAAGGTCAATGGAATTGATTGAGTTACATGATCAAATCTGTACTAAAAAAAAAAATCACTATGGCTTTTCTGTTAGATGGACTGGAGTGAAGAGAGATGAGGAGGAGGCCCAATTGGGAGGTTATTGCTAAAATGCCTGAATAAGAGTGACAGCTATTTGAACATAGAAATGCAGTAGAAACAACAAAAACTGGCAGTTCTTTAGATATGGGTAGTGAGAAAAAATGAAGAGTTAAGGATAATGCTAAATGTTCCACTCTAAAAAACCATTGAGTTTCACTGTATATGGTCAGAAGAGCAAAGACCAAGCCATCCCTGCTTTTACAGAAGGACATTCAGATAGCATTCATACATTTCACATATAGTTTCACCTCCTTTATATAGAAGTTATCATTGCTTCCAAATGAGTACAGCACTAGACTCTGTCTGGGACTTAATTTGTTTTCATCTCTCATTAATTTTCATTGCTCTTATCTCTTCTTCCTCTCTATGTTTCTTATTTATCTCTTGGTCTCTCATTCTTCTTCCCCCCACCTCCATCTTTTTCTGGTTATGTCTCTTTTGCATATTATCTCTCTTCTCCCCTCTCTCTCTATAGCTTTACTTATGTAGCTCTCAGAAAAGCATTTTGTAAATTGTAAAGTACCAGATGATTGAATCATTATTATTGTCATTTCACTGCATCTATTTCTTTTTCTTTATCTTTGTGTCTTCTTATTTTCTGGCTTCCTCTCTTTCTTCAAAAAGTTCAAAGGTTATAGGACCATTGATTCAAACTTGAAGAGAAGCCTCTAAGTGGAGTGCCCTAATGATCTGTCCTTGACCTGTTCAACTTTTGAAATCAGTGAATTGAGTTCTGCATAAATTGCATGCTCCTTGGATTAACTTGGATAATGTAGAGATGATTCCTGGTTAGGTATAGGGCAAGACTGGATAACTTCTCAGCTTTTATCTTGTTCTGCTCTTGCCTTTCCTTCCTCTTATGCTGGGCATCCTTTAGATTGTAAACTAAGAGATGTAGGCACCATATTGATGGCAGTCAAAGACTAAAATGATCCTGCCTGATGGGAACAATGAACTGAATCTTATGAGATTTAATGGAAACAAATCAAAAATGGAGAAATATTTATATAAATAAATGAACTTTAAACTCTGTATTTTACAAATCAATCAAGCACAAATTTGGGGAGTCATAGCTAGGAAAAAATTCCTATGAAAAAGATCTATGGGTGTTTAGTGAATTGCAATTTCAATGTGAGTCAGTGTAAAACAACACCGCCCTCCCAAAAAACAAACAAAAAAGCCTAATTCAGACTTAAACTGCATTAATAGAAAGGAATAGTATTCAGAATGATGGAAGTGATGGTTCCCCTGTAATGTCCTTTGACCAGATCACATTTATCGTATTTGTTGTTTAATTATGGATGCTACATTTTTAAGGAAACTACTGACCTTTTCTGACACTTGTCCAGAGGAGAGTCACTAGGGTGGTAAGAGGACTCCATGCCTTTGAAGATTGATTAAAAGGCCTGAGAATAATGAAGGTGAAGAATAGGGGACTTAGAGAACATATAACATCTGTCTACCTATTTGAAAAGGGAGTACATGACAGAGATCTGTTCTGATTGCTGCAAGGCAAGAACTTAGAGCAACAAGAAGTTATTCTGCTGTCAGAGGAAAAAGAAACAAATAATACCTTCCTGACAATTGGAATTGTCCAAAAGTGGAAGGTGCTGCCTCCAAATGTAGTGAGTTTCTCCTTATTTGGAGGTATTCTAATAAAGCTTAGATTATTTTTTGCCAAGGATATTATGGAGCTGATACCTGGTCACATATGTAGGGTAAGATTAGATGATTTATCTAGGCCTTTTACTTCACTCTGCTCTCACCTCTTTTTTTTTTTTTTTAAACAACCCATTAGATTGTAACCTTCTTGAGAGCAGAGATTGCCTTTTGCCTCCATATCCCAGGGCTTAGCTTAGTACTTGGCACTTAGTAGGTACTTAATAAATACTTATTGATTGATCTCTGTTTAGGAACAAGTTTTGAGTAGAGCCAATGTATTTGTTGTTGTTCACTTGGTTTATGATTCATTTGATGTTTTCTCAGAAAAGATACTGAAATGGTTAGCCATTTCCTTGTCCAGCTATTTTATAGATGAGGAAACCGAGACAGACATGGTTAAGTGACTTTCCCAGGGTTACACAGCTAATAAATGTCTGAGTTTGGGTTTGAACTCAAGTCTTCCTAACTCCAATCCCAGGGTTCTATCCACTCCCAACTAGCTACCTTTAGAATATAACTTAAAGATCAATTAGTCCAATATTCATTCTATAGATATGGCAATTAAGATAGGGGAGGGGAGAGTTAAATGATATGCCATGATCAATTGAAGGAACTGAGAGTATTTAATTTAGAGAAGGGAAGACTCCAGGAAACATGAAGACTACCTCTAAGTATTTGGAGGTTGATTAATGTGAGAAAGGATTAGATTTGTTCTACTTGGTTACACAGGACAGAATTCGGACCAACCACTTACATACTTAAATACTAGGATTATGGAAGAATAAACAAAAACTAGTATTTATTCTCAGGAAGCTCACAAACTAGTTGGGGATGGGGATAGAGAATGCAAAAGTTATGTACAAAAAAGAATGTATAGAAAAAGCTTGTTAAAATTTCAGAAGGAATGTACTCAGTCTAACAGGGACAAGGAAAGACCATAACTCGGAATTTGAACTAAGACACAAAATGAAAGAAGTGAAAAGGGAGAACATTCCAGGCAGGGAACATAACCATGTTCCATAGTACCTAGAGTCTGGAGATTGAGTGTTGCATTCAAGAAATAATGAGTATTGTGTCTTTGTATCACAGACTATGTCAAAAGAAATAAACTGTAAGAAGACTGAAAATGTGGGAAGGGACCAGGTTATAAAAGGTTTCAAAAACCAAACAGATGATTTTCTTATTTGCTTCTGGAGGCAATAGAGAACACCCTTGCAATATCATTAGTCCTTTTCAAGAAGAAGGATGAAAAACAAGCAGCAATAATTGAATAGGGCAGTAATATAGTGGGACTTGTATCTTAGGAAAATCAATTTGAGTTTAATGTAGGAGAAGCTGAAGTGGGGAGAGATTTGAGACACAGAGACCAATCAGAAGAATATTGCAATAGTCCAGATAGGAGGTGAGGAGGACTATGCTAGGGTAGTAATGGCAGAAGAGAGAAAGTGTATTATACACTGTTCTCAAGGAATTTACATTCTACTGGGAAAGATAATATATACATATCTAAGTATACAGAATAAATTTTCTATATATATATATATATATATATATATATATATACAATATATGTAAGTAAATAAAAAATATTTAGGGAGAGGGAAGGCAGCAGCAGGAAGAAGAATCAGAAGAAGCTGAGTGGGAAATCTTAGAACTATAACTTGAAGGAAATGGAAGATTCTAGATGAAGGAGGCAATGTATTCTAGGCAGGGGTAGAGGACAGTGCAAAGGCACAAAGTGATAGATAAAATGATATGTATGAGTTACAGACAGATAGCCAGTTTGGTTATACCCTAAAGTACAGGAACGGGAAAAATACTAATAATGACGTTGCTAAAATAGGTTGAGGCCAGGACATGAAAGTTTTAAAAAATCAAACATAGGAACCTATATCTTCTTAGAAAAACCAGTGGAAGTTGTAGAGGGAGAGACACATAGAGAGATTTTTAGGCTTGAGATAAGGAAAAAATAAACTTGCTAACAGAGCTGTCCCAAAGTAGACAGATTTTTGTTCTTGTTCTTGTTGTTGTTTAGGCGGTAGTAAGCCATTTAATCCTGTTTGCCTCAGTTTTCTCATCTGTAAAAATGAACTGGAGAAGGAAATGGCAAACCACTCTGGTATCCTTGCCAGGAAAACCACAAATGGATCATGGCTGAAAAACAACTGAATGACAAAGTCATCATTTAACAGAAGCCTTCAAGCAAAGACTGTGTGTTTCCGGGGGATCAGGAAACAATTATTGTTAACATATGGGCTGGACTAGATTGTGAAAGAAAGTGCCATCCACATCCAGAAAGAGAATTATTGAGACTGAATATGGATCAAAGCCTAGTATTTTTACCTTTTTGTTGTTGTTTGCTTGTTTTTTTTTTCTTTCTTGTGTTTTTTCCCTTTTGATCTGATTTTTTTTGCACATTATGATAAATATAGAAATATGTTTGGAAAAATTGCACATACATAACTTATATTGTATTGCTTGCTGCTTTAGGGAGAGAAGAGAGGGGAGGAAAGGGAAAAACATTTGGAACAAAAGATTTTGCAGGCAAATGTTGAAAGCTATCTTTGCATGTATTTGGAAAAATAAAAACTATTAAATATTAAAAAAGAAAAAAAAACATATGGTTTGGACTAGGTGGTCTCTGAGGTCCCCTCTAAATTTGTGATTCTATAACTTTCCCAAGGATATGAAGCCTGGTCCTTGTCTCCTGAGAATCATTTTGCCTATGGAGAAGAAAAGTATCTAGAGGTCTGAAAGTTTGATAAGACAAGACTCTTAGGCAGCATTTAATCTCTGTACTAATATCTTTGACAATGTCAAGAACCTATGAGTTCAGGGGGGACCTGGAGAAGACATCAACAGCTCCTTAGCTTTTTCTTGAGCATTACCTTCACAATGGTAATTTTTTTAGAACCTTTGCCTAGGATGGGAATAGCCTTTTCACTCCAACTTCACCAGATACTTTCCCCATAACCTTGTAAGGCACTTATCATGTGATAATCTATACTTAAGATAGTTAAGATATAAATTAAATATTCTTGAGAACAGGGATTGGATCTTATTTAAAGATTGTCTCACCTCCTAGTACAATATTTTGCATGTAATAGGCACTTAATAACTTTTTACTGTACTGTTGTCTTTTCTCAAACCATAAATCTCCAAATTATTTTTTAACTTTCCAAAAAGTTATGCTTTACTTGTTTCTTTATTTGTTTCAGGAACAGGAGGATCCCAACAAGTTGGCGACCAGCTGGCCAGATTATTACATTGATCGGATAAACTCCATGGCTGCTGTAAGTAGTCTCTTCTTCTTATTTTTGAGGAAATCCTAAAACATTTCTGATGAGATGCTTACCTGGGCTTCAGCATTGAGAACACTCAGCCCTCCTCCAGCCCAAAGAGAAAGTCTGCATTTATGTACCCTAACTCCTAGATTGCGTTTTGCAACTCTTACCTTACCTCGAATATAATGTGTCATATTTTTATAGTACTGATATGCTTATATTTTATAGCATTTTATGAACCATTTTTTAAAGCTGATCAAGCAATAAGCATTCATGAGCAAGTACTTCTTATGTGCTGGGCACTGTGAAAAGCTTTAGGGGATACAGAGAAAGGCAAAATCAGTCTCTGCCTTCAAGGAGCTTATATTCTAATGGGGAAGACAATATATAAATATAAGATAGTTACAGATGGAAGGTAACCTGAATGAGAAAGCATTATCCATGAGCTCTCCTGGGTAGAGAGGAAGAGGAGTATATAATGATTATAAAACCTGTTATTAGTATTTGAAGTTTGCAATACACTTTTCATATGTTATTTCCTTTTATCTTCACATAATCTTAAGGAGTAGGCGCTATTATACCTATTTTGCAGATGAGGAAGTTGAGGCTGAGAGAAAGATGAAGTGATGTGTGTAGGGTTACATAGCTAGTAAATGTCATTGGAAGCAGGAATTCAAACTTAAGACTTTCATGACTCAAAAGTCAAACTCTTCATGTACTCCACCTCAAAGCACATAGGCAGAATGATCCTTCTCTCCCTTGCTCCATTAATACACACATTTTCTTCCTTATTTTTACTTTCTCAACAGATGCAGACTCTGTATGCCTTTGATGAAGAGGAAACAGAGATGAGGAACAAAGTTGTTGAAGACCTAAAGACAGCTCTTCGCACTCAACCTATGAGGTAACTCTGAGTCTTCTCCCTTAACCTTGATTCCCTTGGATCTAGTTCACCTCCCATGCCTTCCCTTCAAGTTGGAGGATTTTGGAATGATATATTCCTTCCTCACTTCTCTGTACACCAGCCCAGTTCCATTCCTCTCACTCTACCTCACTTTATACCATTCTGACACATTTTATTTCAGTTTACCATTCTTTGGAGCTGGGAGGTAGCCAAGGTTAAGGGCTCAGGGTTTAAGGGGTTGAAGAGGAGAGAAGCCTGAGAGAGAAAATTTCAGTAAATCTTAAATCCATGAAGGCCACCTTGGGAGAAAGATAGAGTGGCTATTTTGGTTCCTTTCATGCTTAGGACAATAGAGAGATGGGAGCCAGGTTAAATCTGGAAAGGACTTTCTGCAGCAGGGCTGAAACAAGTTTCAGAGCCTCCTCTGAAGGATTCTGTATACTCCTCCCCACAACCAACCAACCAACCAACCAACCAACAAGCATCCAGGTACTGTGGATACAATGGAGGTAGAAAACAGCTGCAATCCTCAAAGGGCTTACATTGTGATGAAGGAGGCAACATGAGAATAAATAGGTACATATCATCTATTTATAGAGTAGATGCAAGATAGTCTGAGAGGGGTAGGCATTAACAGCTGGAAGATCTTGAGTAAAGTCCAGAAAGAAATCTGGGAAACTAAGAGACCGAGGTAATAAGGAAGAGCATTTCAGACAATGCAAAACAGCTAATACAAAGTCCTGGAGATGACAGATGGACACAAGTAGTTCAGTATGAGGTAGAATTTTTCCTGATTTGAGAAAATAAATATACAGCACATTGAATGAAGGCCAGACTGCAGATTCTGTGATGCACCCAGATGAGATTTTCCCCTTTCTTTGCATTGAACCGAGGGTAAGGCTGGATAAAAAGTAGAAATTATTATGTCTGTCCTGTGTGTGATTTCTTCTCTTGAGGCCCTTGATTCCTCCTGCTGCCTTTCTTTGCTTTTATCTTGTTGAATTTCTGTTCTTATAACTAGGGTCAACAACAGGAGGGGTGACAGAAAAGAAAATGAAAAGTGAAGGGCTTAATGAGTGGTGTCAGTCTCTGATTTCTCCTTCTCTCTGAGTCTATCATTGGCGAAGGGTAGGGAAATAGAACAACAGTCATTTTCCCCTTCCAACCAAGAGCACAGAAATACACAAATAAATGTAAATGTGCTGTAAGCTCAACCCTATTTGGAGAAAGATACCTAATTTTTTTTTTCTTTTAAGATTTCTTAAAGAGGTGCTTAGGATCCTGTAGAGCTCTTTCCACTATTCTATAGCATATCACTCTAATAAATCCTTCCAATTCTCTCATCTAGCCTCATTGCCCTTCTCTAATAGTATCTTCTTCTTCTGCCTTGAGACAGAGGAAAGTTGAGGGTTGGAATAAGGAGCATTTAGTAAAGCTAATTGTTATCTTTCTCACCAACATGTAATCAGTTAATCCACAAGCATTTCGTAATGCCTACTTTGTGCCATTTGAGGCACCATGATAGGTGCTGGGGGAGAAAAAAAAGGGTCTGTTGTTTCCTTCAAGGAGTTTATAGTTCTTTCAAGCAAAATAACACCTATGTACAACTGGTTGTTTTCTTTTGTTCTTAAGAGGACCAAAATGATATTATGTCGAGTTCAAGGTACAATGTGTCTGATTATATCTGAACAAATAAGTACAAGCTTGGCACAGGTCAGACACAAGGAGGCATATGAATATACAAAGTAAATATAGTGTTATTTTGGTGGGAGGACTGTAGCCCCTGGAGAGATTGTTTTAAAAGGAGGCATTTCGGCTTAACTTTGAAAAAAGAACAAACAAACAAAAACCGTATCCTTTTAGTGAATTTATGGATGTGAAAAGAATAGTAATTAGAATTACTAAGTGCTACCTGCCCCATCCTCAACCATTTTGATCAAGGACAGAAGGAGAAGAGGCATTGGAAGAGGGCAGTGAAGCTAGACAAGAGAACCGAGAGGACTTCATCAGAGTGTCATGGTATATAGAAATGGAGAGAAGTCTGTGAGAGCCCAAGCATCTCTTCCAAAAATCTTTTAAAAATTAGATAGCTCTTTTCAAAGGAAAGGAATCAGGTATTCCAAGAAGCATAGGTAAGAAAGCATGCTTTCCAGGTTTGGGAAGCAGCTTGTACAAAGAGCAAAGAAATTGAAGATAGAAAGACATATGTAACGATCATCAAGGTCAATTTGGCTAGATTTTAGAGTGTATGAAAATCTGTAATGATCTAAAAATAAATTGAAATCTATCTATCAATATTTATTAAGTGGCTATGATGTGCCAAGTCCTGTGGAATACAAAAGCATCAAAAGCCAGAATTTGCTCTCAAGGAGAGCCAGGTTATGAAACAGAGCAATGCCAATCAAATGATAGGATGACAAGGAACTAATGTGTGGGTGTGATGTACTTGGAATAGAAATATGATATGAATGTTATATATAGTAAATACATAATATAAATACATGTATAGCTATGAAAATCTAATTGGTGCACAGTGGTGTGGGTTATTAGGTATTATTATCATATTATTAGGTATTATATATGTGAAAAAACAAGAAGATAGGTAGTTCTGTAGTTGGAATGACAGATTTGGAATCTGGAAAACTCATCTTTCTGAGCTCAAATCTAGTCACAGACATGAACTAATTGAGTGACTATAGGGAAATCATTTAATCCTGTTTGCCTCAGTTTCCTCATCTGTAAAATGCAATGAAAAAGGAAATAGCACCCCCCCCAGAACCCCAAATGGGATCATGAAGAGTCAGACACAGGTGAAACTACTGAACAATAAATATTAGCAACAAAATGTGGAATGATATGTCAGTGTACCTTACCTACTCTCATATTCTTTTCTCCCACTCCACACTGCCTCCTTATTCCCTTCCCCAGATTTGTGACTCGATTCATTGAGTTAGATGGGTTGACCTGCCTCTTGAACTTTCTTCGGAGTATGGACCACGCTACTTGTGAGAGCCGAATACATACATCCCTTATTGGCTGCATCAAGGCATTGATGAACAATTCCCAGGGTCGTGCCCATGTGTTGGCACAACCTGAGGGCATTAGCACCATTGCCCAAAGCTTGCGCACTGAGAATAGCAAAACCAAGGTGGCTGTGCTTGAGATCTTAGGTGCTGTCTGCCTGGTGCCTGGGGGCCATAAGAAGGTGCTCCAAGCCATGTTGCACTACCAGGTGTATGCAGCTGAGAGGACACGCTTCCAGGTGAGGGATATGAGAACAATATGAAAGTCATTCACAAAGCTACACAAGGGTGCTATTTCAAATGGGGCATGAGGGGCATATATTATAAGTAAAGGGACTGGGGAAATAAGGTGATGAAGCTTAAATGGAAGGAATTTGAGTATGCATGGAGATAGCATTTAGATGGATGGTATAAGGAAGGTATCATATAAAGAGTATAGGAATATATCAACTAGGTGAAGGGACTTGGAAAATAAAGAGCTAATACAGGGAAGGAATGGACCAGAGATGTCTCCAAGAGGTTGACCAGGAAAACGGGTTACTTTTACAACTGTTGGTAATAATAATAATAGTAAAAGTAATACAGATTTTGAAATATCCTGGAAAATTCAATCAATAAATTCTCAGGGTATCAGGACATCAATAGCTGTGGACTACAGTTGTTCTATTATAACATTGATTCATAAAGTTAACAAATGTTGCCATACTAAATATTCACATCTCCAAGCATCATGGAACAAAAAAGCTTTTGACATAGAGAGACCTAGAAGAAGAAATCAAAACCATGTGGTAGGAGGAAGATGTATATATGTACATATGTACAAGGATGTACATGTATCCTTGTACCAAGAATGCTTTTATCAGGCCTTTGGACAATAAGCTCACATCCTAATACTTTGATTTAATTACAAAAATAGATAATTTTTTGCAGTGGTTCATAGAACATCAAATATATAAGAATAAGAGCAGTCTAGTGACCTGTTCCACCACTATTTCTTTCTGAACCCCATCCAAAAAGATAAGAATGAGATTTTTATGATAATAAGATGAACAATATTGGTATTCATTTGCAATTTACAGTTTGCAAAGCACTTTTATTTTGTAGGCAGAGAGGTAATGTAATGAATAGAGTGCTGGACATTGAGTTAGGAAGATTTGAATTCAAATCTGGCCTCAGATGTTTACTAGTAATAGATTCCTGGGGAAGCCACTTAACACTATTTGCCTCAGTTTCCTTCTCTATAAAATGGGGTTAATAAAAGCACCTGCTTCTCAGGATTTTTACAAAGATCAATTATGATAATAATTGGAAAGCCTTAGCACAGTGCTTAATGCTTAGTAAATGCTATGTAAATATTAGCTATTATTATTTTACTTGAACTTCACAACCACACTGTGAGACATATATGATTATCTTCATTTTACAGATAAGAAAAATGAGGCTCAGAAAAGTAAAGGGACTTGCCCATGATCAAAGCTAATAAAAGACATAGGTAGGATTTGAACTCTGGTCTTTCTAATGCTAGGGGCCAATACTTTCTGCTGCCCTGCCTTTCATTGAAGTTAGATATTTCAAAGAATGCTCTGATAGGCCTGAGCCCAAAGTCCAATGACCTTATAGATGACCAAATATTGCCTAGAATTCTGGACCACAGGAAACTGTCCAGAGTTTCATGCAATTGATATTTATTGATCTTCTTCATACCTAAAATTTCAGTTTAACTCTCTTCCAATCTTACCCCAAACCTAGCATAGAAATTCTTTTGGAGTTTGTTTTTTGTTTAGTTTTTAAGCAATTTTCAGTGCCTGCAATGAATAGGTCTCTATATTAGGAACTACAGAAAAGATATAAAAAAAATAAAAGAAATTGTTCCTTCCCTCAAAGAACTTAAACTCAGTTGGAGTAACAGAACACAGAACACAAACAACTCATAAAAGAGTTTAATTAAGAAAGCATTTTGTCAGCACATTGTGATAACATAACTGGTAAGAGGAGGTAAAGCCTTAGTCAGAAGGAGTCAAGATAAACTTTAAGAGAAGCTTTAAAGAAGACATTAGGCAGGATGGGGGTGGGATGGGGCAATAGAATAACATGAACAAAAGCAGGCAAGAAGTCAAGATTAGTAAGGTATTAAGATCTCCTATCTTCTTTTCTCTCCCAGACTTTGTTGAATGAGCTGGACCGAAGCATGGGGCGCTATCGGGATGAAGTGAATCTGAAGACAGCCATCATGTCCTTCATTAATGCCGTCCTCAATGCTGGTGCTGGAGAGGTAGGTTACTTTCCTCCCAAATCCCTAGTCTCTCCCAGAGTACAGTGTTGTCTTAATTAGGTTTTTTCCAAAGTAGGGAATCCTAGGGTAAAGTAGGAAGTCAAAGGAAGGACCTTTGACTTCTTATTGGGCAAAGTCTGTCACCATCATCACTTTTAGGGAGTTTATAGTAACCTTCTCTCTATATTAAGCAACAAAATTAAAATGTGATACAAACACAAAGTACAGGCCAACTGTTACAATACAAATGTCATGCACTTGGATACATCATAGGCCAGAGTCATGCCCTCTGAAATATAACTACTTGAAGTATCAGCCTGATAAAAGCAAAATATAAATGAAAAGTAAAATGTAAAACTATGTTTCCATCATACTGATACTATGAAGAGGAGAGGATCCATTATTTTATCATTGTATCTACCATTGAAATCAGTCCTAATGGTTGCCATCAGACATTAGTCAATTCAAGAAATAAGATCCTATTTATATGAATTTTGTTAATGTTAGCTTTTTGTTTCTTTTAAGCAAAAAGATTGGTCTTCATTAAAGCCATTAGAGTCAATGAATAAACAATTAAATATTTAGACTTCAAAAATCTTAGTCCATGCTAACTGTCTTGAATTTCACAGCAAAGATCACTTTAAATGCTGTGATTGAGGCTTAGCTTCTTACTTAAACTAACAAGCAATTATTCTTCACAGAGCAAGTATAAACAGTTCTTCTCTACTGTTAACATTAGTCAGAACAGGCCCAGTATAAAGTTTAAAACTTAAATAGATCAAGACCAGTTAAATTAGGGGACTCAAAGGCTCTGATCTCTCTCTCTCTCTCTCTCTCTCTCTCTCTCTCTCTCTCTTTTTTTTTTATCAATCCCAGAAAATAGATAGATAGATAAATTCAGGAAAACTTCCTGAAAAAGAAGAGAGATCTGAAGTATATTTGAATAATAGAAGACAGTCCAATACGTTAACTAGAACAAAGGAAGTAGATATAGATTACTATAGTGAGAGGTTTGGAGGGAAAGTCAGACAAATCAGAAAAAAAGAAAATGGTCTTATCTGAAGGGTCTAAAGCAGAGAGAAATCCAGGATGGGAGCAGAGCAGGAATTTAAGACAATATTGGAAAATGAAGAATTAGTGCTTGGAAATAAACTGAAGAATAAGGGGCATGGGTTAACACTTCTAGAAGAACTTTCTGAGATGTTGGTGATATTGTTACATTTGAACTATGTTCTGAAGATATGACTGTAAATTCTGAGCCTCATGCTATCTTGATATCTTTTATTGTATAATAATAATCCTTAATGCTCTTAGATCTCAGAGTTAGAGCTTCTCTCCGAGACTGACTAAATAAAGCCTTAGGAAAAAAAGACATTAGAAAAGTAGCTATAGTGTACATGGAAGGGCACCCCTAAATGAAACAGCATCTCAGCATCATTTTGTTCCAGGATGGAGCTAATGCATGTCCTCAGCATTGTTTTTCTTTCCATTATCTTCCTTATAAATGACACTCCAATCCAGCATAGGATAGGATAGGGTCAGAAGTATGGTAAGTTTCTGATAGTGGCTTGACCTTGTGATGGTGTTATTACTTGGGTCTTTAGAATATGTACCAGCTTTGCTAAGCATTCTAAGCCAAAATTGTGTAAGTAATATATTATATAGGTTGTATAGGTAATATTTTTTACATACCTGCAGGTTGAGTAGGTAACATATTCTAATATTGTATATTCTCATTAAAAGACTAATAAGAAATTGAATAAAGTTTGTATCTTCTCTCTCTCCCCTCTGGGTGGAATTTCCCATGGGACTCTGTAAATTTTGGAGGGACCAAGAGCATATATTACAGGAACTAGTGTAGGATATCATGAGAAAGTCAAACCATCAAGCATTTATTAAGTGTCTATCAAGTATCAGGATGCAAAAAAAGGCAAAAAGCCCTTCATTTAAGGAGCTCATAATCTTAACAAGCAAACAACTATGTACAGATAAGAGATATACAACTTGAAGGTTTAGGAAAAGCTTCTTGTAGATGCGGGCTATGGCCAAGATTTCAGAAGAGTCAAGATGACAAGATGAAGTGCGAGAGAGTTACAGGGAGAAAAAGTCAGTGAAAATACATGGAGCTGGATGATGGGATGCTTGAGAAATAACAAAGAGGCCATTGTCATAGAATTGTAGTACAAGAAAAGTAAGATATAAAATATCTGGAAAGGCAGGAAGGGCCCCCATTATGAAGAGTTTTTAAAAATCAAACAAGATTTTATATTTGTTTCTAGAGGCAATAAGGAACCATTGGAGATTATTTAATTGGGTGAGACATGGTCAGACCTTCCTTTTAGGAAGATCAGCTTAACAATTGAATAGAAGATGGCAACAAGTAGAAGGCTATTTCAATAATCTAGGAGTTAAGTGATGAGTGGCTACATCAAGATGGCAGCAGCACCAGAGTGGGAAAGGGGAACTATAAAAAAGATGTTGTAAAGGTAGAATTGACTAGACATGGCAACAGATTGGATATGGGTACGGTTTGGGGGAGAAGTGCATTAAGGGCTTAAAGAAAACATTAAATGATGGTGGTTTTCTGATCTAGACAATGAAATAAATCTTTCTTTACTGATTCTGCTCCCTGTCCCACTACACCCCCATTCCAATTTCACCTCATCCCAATTTTTTTCAAGGATAATCTGGAGTTTCGGTTACATCTGCGATATGAGTTCCTAATGTTGGGAATACAGCCTGTAATTGACAAACTTCGCAGGCATGAGAACGCCATATTGGACAGGTAGGGGACAAAACAAAAGACTTATTCATTTCATAGTGGAAAAGGAGGCCTAAGAATAACAAACTCAGGATGGTGGGAAGAAGCACAAAAGGAACAATCCAAGGAGAGTAAGCCTAGGGTAATTATCAAGTATCTGAGAAGACTTCCAAGAATGAGAAGTATAGAGAAGAATTTATGGTACCCAGATTAAGCCAGACACTTCACAATTTGGTCTTGGCTAAAACCTATGGGTCTCTTAAAATCTCTTTAGTTTCTTTTCTGTTTGACCACTTCTCTGTTCACCAACCTCTCCTTCAAAGCAAAGTAAATATTCCCTGCCCATCTATGTGGAGGAGATAGTCAGTAAATGCTTGGCTGAAAGGAATGTTTGGATCTTATCTAATTTTGATTTCCTTACTGTGAGATACTGCTCAGTTGTGACATTCTTTATCTTTTCCTTGCCCAGGCACTTAGACTTCTTTGAAATGGTCCGGAATGAGGATGACTTGGAATTAGCCAGAAGGTTTGACATGGTGAGATCCAATTGTGCAAACACAATATGTATCAAACCTCCCAATGGTTTCCTCAGAAGTTCCTGAAGGATGGTACACCAAAGTGGGCATTCTACAAAGAGCATTATTAACTTTCTTGTTTCCAGGATGCTCACAATGTCTAGATTCTGCCAGAACTCTCTGTAGAATTAGCATGTATCCATAGGTCCTGATCCTCAAAGGAAAGAAAGCATACTTTTTTTTTTTTTCTGAGGCAATTGTGATTAAGTGACTTGCCTAGGGTCATATGGCTGGGAAGGCATCCATTCTTAAAGAAACATAGAATCAACTCTGTATTACCTGACTGACAAACAACATAACTCTCTTGGGATATTTCTTCTTGTCATCATTTGATTTGTATTTAAGGAAATGTAGTCTTATATTAATGTCAACCTCAGCAAAATATAG
Organism: Antechinus flavipes; assembly: GCF_016432865.1. NCBI lineage: Eukaryota > Metazoa > Chordata > Mammalia > Dasyuromorphia > Dasyuridae > Antechinus > Antechinus flavipes. The sequence continues at coordinate 200,601,525 of NC_067401.1, forward strand.
GAACAGGATAGGTTCTAGACCCGTGATTTCCTAAGTGTAAGGAACTTCTAAGTGAGGTATATAGGTCAGTACCTTCTTAGCAACTTAAATTCTTAGAGAGCTGTTTACTGTACTAGAAGATTCTATCAATTGTATCACATAGACAGTATTGGCAGAATCCCAGCTAAACAATTCACACCATAAAAATGTGATAAATTCCCAAATCAGATAATTGTCTATATTTTGATTATCCATAACATGTTCTCCAGATCATCAACAGTTAATTATGAACTTCTTTACTTGTGTCTAAGCAAATTGTGGGTGGGATCTCTGGCTGTTTATGCTGAGACAGTTGGGAGATGAGAAATGGAAGGAGGTCCTGGGTGGGAGGCGATATCTCAGAGTTCATTTATTTAAAACTCAGAATCATCTCCTTCCTCTTCTTGCCTCCCTCTCTCCCTTCCTTGGGTTCCTCATTCATTTATTCCTTACTTTGTTTTTCCATCAGGTACACATTGATACCAAGAGTGCATCACAAATGTTTGACCTGATCCATAGGAAGCTGAAACACACAGAAGCATATCCCTATCTGCTCTCCATGCTGCAACACTGTTTACAGCTACCTTGTAAGTCCTGTCTCTTCCTCCACCATTAGTAGAGACCACAAACATTTAACTTGGGGAGATGGGAGAGAGCCCCCTTTTAGCAGAATTTTCCCAAGTGTTATTCCCTCAGAAGATATTCAGATGACTCTTCTAGGAGACCAGGAAATAACAAAAATGTCCAGAAGCTCAAGCTACTGTTAGTTCCTTGTATTTGGGGAAAGAAAAATATGGTTTAGGTCCCTACCTCTACTCTACTCAGAAGAACCTAGGCTCTTGGGAGGAACAGGAGACTTAAATAATTGAGTTGACAGTGTCTTTGACCAACAAGCATCATCTTGATTTTTTCATTTCAAGGTCATGTTGTCCCCACTTTCCTATTTCTGACAGTCAACTTTCCATTTTCTTGTGGAGTTTCCAGTTAGGAAAGAAATACTATTTGTGCTGAGTAAATAGGGGAAATCTTATTAAAGATATCTTTCCCTCCTAGTTTTACCTATATCTCCATTTTTTTCCTTTTCTACATTCTACTTGCCCACATACTTCTGTTTTCATCATTTTTAGGGTTATTCTAAGAGTACAGATTAATCACATTATTTGTGATTACTACTCAAGTCATAAAGACTTGAAAAGAAGAAATGGGTTTAAATTGTCACAGGAAGAATTTAAGTTAGACATAAAAGCAGAAATTTTTTTCCCATGAGGATTATTGGATATAGGAATGGACAAACAAGGAGGAGTATATACATTTTATTTCTCTGAAAATCTTTTTCAAAAAATTTTCTCCTACTTGCAGTATATATATATATATATATATATATATATATATATATATATATATATATATATATATATGAAATAGCTATTCCATACCTGAAAACCTCTGCTTTGCCTACTCATCTCATTTTTCCTTGAGGAAAGAAGAGTATAACAAACAAATAGAAAAAGTCCTATAAAATGTAGAAAGGGAGAGTGATGGGAAAAGAAGGGTAACGACATGAAGCAAGGAACCTGCCACTGCTTCTCTTCAAAAAAGAAGACAGAGGAAGTGGGAGTTCCTTCTATTTCCTTCCTAAGATTTAATTTTACTCTCTTGGTTTCCAGTCTTTTTGGACTGCTTGTTTATCATGACAGTGGGTCTCAGGTGGGACAGTGAGGATGAATTTGTATATTCTTTGTACAATTGAACTTTGGTGTTATGGCACCCTCCATCCCTGAGATTCTATGATGTTTCATGATGAGATTCCCCAAGATTGTTTTTTTCCTATGATTGCTAGAAAGCATAGGAAGAAGTAGAGGATCCATTTACTCAAAGAAGCAGATTAGGTAACCACCTTGTAAATGGGGGTGAGGGGCAAAAGATCTGAGATACGTTAGTAACAGCAACACAAATTCCCACATGTCCAGTCAGACTAATAGGGTGCAGCTAAATGACTAGAGAGCAATGACCTCAATAACACTAGGCCTTTGAACAAACAAAACAGTGTCTTCCCCTATATAAAGGGACTTCCTCTGGGATGCCTTCCCTGAGTAACACTACTCATTCTTCATCCCACAAACATAGTCAGTGACCCCTACTCTTCTGTAATATGTAATATCTATCTCTCAATTGTCTGTTCTTATGGAGTAGTGGCATGAATAATTCAAAGCACAATCTACTTTTCATTTTTATTTTCCTTTGGAATTCATTAGTTTTGTAATTGATTCACCTTTCTAAATATACTTTCCTTTGGAAGATATGAAAATGAGTTTCTCTTCTTAACAAAAAGCTAGGAGAGTTACCTAGCTAGGGGAAAGATGAGAGATGGACCTGGGGATTTAAAATTCCACAGCAGATAAGCTCTCCAATTGAGAGTGAATTAGATTTATGAATTTCCAGGAGCTACATTTTTCTGATCTCCCCTCCTTAGATTGGAAGTTTCCCCAAAGTGCAGACCACATCTCCTTCTTCAGTTGGGGGCTGTGTCTGCTCTTTACTCTATGCCCCAGGCTGTGATACCCAGGCTCTAGCTCCTGGGGCTCAGTTAAGACACAGTGACTGCCTTGCCTTCAGATAAGCGGAATGGTGGGAGCATCCATCATTGGCAGCTCCTAGATCGGATCCTCCAGCAGATCGTCCTACAGGATGAGAGGGGCGTGGACCCTGATTTGGCACCCCTGGAGAACTTCAACGTCAAAAATATCATCAAGATGTGAGCAGCAGTGACCCTTCTCCCTTCCTTCTTCTCCCTACTCTTCTCTATCCCTTTCATTCATAAAATCTCAACTTTCTCTTTCCAAAGACAACAACCTCTAAGTAGTGTATAGAATGTTAACTGACTCTCGATTATCCACTTTGAGGTTTATGCACAACAAGTATTTAGTTCCAGTCTGACTTCCTTTTACCTCCTCTCCCCACCCAATATATTTCTGGGAGCCATTTCTACATGATCAATCAGTGTCTATTCAAATAACACAAGCATATTTTAGTATCAGCTTGAGACAAATATCATTAGCAGAGTAAATCTGTTTAAAATAACTCATGCTGTGTATTTTTAAGCCAAGTAGAAATGGTTATTTTAATTATACAGAGTTTTGAATTATTTTGTGCCACACTTCTCATTAGCCCAGATAATCGAGAGTTTGCTGCATTACTCTATTTAGGAAGCTTAAAAAAACTGACCCTACACTTTTTGGGAAATGAGGAGAGTAGAAGACAGTTCCCTCCACTAACACAGAAGCTGAGAATTTAGACCACTGGTTAGGGCCAAAAGACTAGTATCTCTGCCCATAACAGTTTTCCTATTCCTTTCCCAATCATCCTCACTCCAGCTAACATGGAAAACAGAAGGTGGGATATAAAAATTATTTTTTTGGTTGGGGAGGAGAACAGGTGAGAGTAGAAGAACCATTTTCTAATGGCACTAATCTGCTGTGTGACCTTCAAATCACTTAATCTTTGGGGGCCTTATTTACATGGCTTATAAAAAATGAGAACGTTGGGCTAGATGATCTTTAATATTCTTCCCAAATTCAAATATTTTAGAATACTATGAATTGGATAAGATAATGAAAATTTGGGGCAAACCTAAGGATATTGATTGGGAAATCAATTGACCAGTTTTGGTCAGTTTAGGAGAAAGGAGGCTGAAAGGTTAGAAATTAGACTGGATGGAGGGGAAAGCAAGCTAGATGGGGCAGAGGGAAAAGCTAAAGGTTGAGTAGATGTAGTGAAAGGGATAAATTTCAAAGATTATCGGCAAGTGAAAGATAATTTCATTCTTTAGGCTTGTCAATGAAAATGAAGTGAATCAATGGCGAGATCAAGCTGAGAAATTCCGAAAAGGTAAGTATGTATGAACAAGGCTGCCTGCTTTGTTCTTTCTCACCCCAGTCTCTTCATGTTCCAGAATCCTTGTTGCCATGATTGGTAAGATGGTGACTCCCTTTTTCCTGCTGATCCTCCCTAATCCCCCAGAGCACACAGAGCTGGTGAGCCGGCTAGAGCGGAAGGAGCGAGAATGTGAGACAAAAACCATAGAAAAAGATGAGATGATGAAGACTCTGAACAAGATGAAGGATAAGCTGGCCCGAGAGTCCCAGGAACTACGTCAAGTCCGGAGCCAGTTGGCAGAATTGGTAGCTCAGTTTAATGAGTTCTCGGTAAGAGTTTTAGGTTGTTACATCCTTTTGTAACACACACACCTATACCATGTGAATGTGCCAGAGTCAATATCCAGGACTGGGGATGAGAAAGGGAGTGTACCAGGTTTCCAGTAAGGAGGTTAAATTGCACTACTGAGGAAAAGGGGGGGAATTAGAGAGAGGGATAAGGAGAAAGGGAGGATTGAGAAAACCTAAAACTAAGGGAAAGAGTAAAGGAAGCCCTAGAAGTAACAATGAGGCCGCATTGAATATATGCAAGGCTACATCCATCATTGCAGCCTTGTGTTAGTCTGTGTCTCTGTAATTATGAATATTCCAAATATGTGTTATGTGTGTTCCTGTCTTTGTATGCTTTCTTATCCATATGTTGTGTGTTTGTTGGATTTGGAAACACAGACATGAGGATAAGGGTGAGTGCAGGAGGGAGGTCAAGGTTTAAAGAGGAGAGAAAGAAAACAATGAGGGTTAGGGTGGATATAAAGTTGAGGATGGGAGTGAGTATAAGATGCAAAGGCAGAAGTGGAGTTAAGAGGTCATGGATCATGGACAACACTGTTAATGATTACTTTGATTTCCTTTTATCTTTCAGCCCACTGGTACTGTGTCTTCCCCTCCTCCTCCAGGAGGTCCTCTTTCCCTCCCCTCTTCCAAAAACTCCATTGACTTACCTCCACCCCCACCTCCCCTGCCTTTCTCCTGCAGCCCTCCACCCCCACCCCCACCTCTTCCACCTGGTGGACCTCCCCCTCCTCCAGGGGCACCCCCTTGCTTTGGCATGGAGATGCCCCCTCCTCTAACTTCTCTGCCTAGCAGCTGCCTGCCTCTCAGGAAGAAGTGTGTACCGCAGCCTTCCCATCCTCTGAAGTCTTTCAACTGGATAAAGTTGAATGAGGTGAGCAAAAAGATCTGGATTACTTCTGTGTTCTTTACCTTGAGACTACATTCCTTGAATATACATAGTCTCTAGAACTCTTAGCCAAGTGTTTTGGATGAGTATATAAGGAAGAAGAGGTATTGTTTTGACATCTGAGGAGCTCTCTCCAACTGGAGAGCTATGATATGAGACAGAGACAGAGACAGAGACAGAGAGAGAGACAGAGACAGAGACACAGATGCAGAAACAGATATAGATAGCTAGAGAGAGAGAGAGAGAGAGAGAGAGAGAGAGAGAGAGAAACCATTTGTATACAATCTAGAAACAAGAGAAAAATACTGTAGTGAAAATTATATTAAGTCCTAAGAGGACAAGAAGTACAGTAATCAGAGCTGGGTCAGATAATCAGGGAACTTTTCCTAGAGGGCATTGAATTATAAATTTGATTTTTAAATAGAATAGTGCACATGGAGAAAAGGAAAGAAAGCAACCTGAATAAGGAGAACAGTTTGTTTACAGTCTCAGATGAGAAAAAGGCAAGGAATGCATAATGGAGACTTGAAATGACTAATTCTTATCAAGAGATATAATACAAGAGCAAAGTGGAGAAATCTTGCCAAGGAATAAGGGTAGAAACAGAGTATTCAGTCAGTCAATCAACAAACATTTAAGGGTTTACCATCATTCTGAAGGTAGTTTTGTTGTCACTGATATGGAGGATTGTTTAAAAGTCTCTGGCAGTTTTTAAAAAAAATCATATAATAATATCTAGATGTGTCTATGAAGGTTCAGGGCATCTAATCACACTTTTTAAACCAACCTCATGATATTCCATTCGTTTCTTTGACATATACACAGACACTGACAGACATACAAATTTAGACACTTACTACTCAGACGGTTAAGCATTATCTCTCCACTATGAGGAGCTACATAAGAAAAAAAGAGAAAGCCCTATTTAATATTAGAAACACACTCCACAGCTTCATCATTAATAAAATTAATCAGGCAATAAGCATTTATTAAGTACTCACTGTATACTAGATATTGTGCTAAGTGCTGGGGATTCAAAAAAGGCTTCTAAATTTAATGATGAATGGCTAAAGATGTTTTTCACTTGCATCATCAGAATGAGAGTTGCACTTAACTACCCATAAATAAATGTGAATACACAAATACAGTACATAGTTGCAAATAATTGAATACATATTAATTAGTACTTAACCAGTGGTTAAGCCAGTAGTGTATAAATTTGTAGCCAGAACTAATGAAATCCATTGGCATATGCACTAATTCTTAATGGAGTTGTATTTTATACCTACCTTTCTAACTAGGAATGTTTTTACTTTTGGCAAAAAACTAATAAGAGAAGACAATTCTAATACGGAAGGAGAAAATAACAGTGTAGAGAATGATTTGATGGCAGGGTTATTATGCTAGGGAGGCTGTCAGTGCTCTGAATGTATAAGGTTAGTGTCTCCTGGAGAATGGAGGGGTGGAGGATCTTAAGGAGAGATACAGGAATAGCAGTTGCCATGGACAGGAAGCATAAACCATCAGATGTTGGTACCCTGGGGCAAAACCTATTTGTCCCATGCTAGTTATGACTTTTTATTTAAGACTGTTGCCATTGAAAAGAAGTAGCCATTTAGAGATGTAGAATTGAGTAATGAAGTTGTCTCTAAGTAGCCTAGCCACTGGCATAAACAGATAATAGAATTGCAGAATTTTGGAACTGCAAAAAAGTGTAGAGAAATGTTAGACCAATTCCATCATTACAGGTGAGGAGACCAAGATGGTCAACTATTTGCAAGTACTCTTGTTATTTTCAAGCAAGTCATTCAGCCAGCCAATCAATAGATATTTATTAAGAATCTGTTATATGTAAAGCTAAATTAATTACTAGGAAAAGATACATATAAGAAAAATGAATGATCCTTGCCCACAATGGGCTTATGCTCTCATAAAAGAAGGTGGAAAACCTCAGTTAGTAGTTAAATTTGGGATAAACAAATGAGTACTATTATTTCACTGTTGGTTTGTCCAAGGGAGGGAATGTATGATATCATCCAAACATGTAATTTAGTAGGAGAGACAATGCATAAATAAATAAATAGAAGGTATTCAAAAAGTCTGTAGGATTTTTTTTAAGTCCTGAAATAGTTGATAGATATGATTTAACAATATTGAATGCTATCCACTCTTGAAGTTATAAAGTATAATAACAATTATTACTAAAGTTTAGGAAAAATATCTCTTGCAGCTATCACTGTGTAGTGGAAAAACTGCTGGATTTGTAAGCAGAGCACCTGGATTCAAATCTTGTTTTTTATTTACAATTAATGTGACCTTAGGCAAGTCAATTAACCACTCTGGACTTCAGTTTCCCTAAAAGTAAAATATGAGGATTGTACTAATGACCTGAAGGTCTCGTCTACCTCTAAATCTATGATTCTGTGATGTCTGTTTAATTCCAGTTCTGTAACAAAGGAAAATGGTCGTTATACATGAGAAAGTAAATTGTGTCCTATGGCCAGCAGAACTGAAGATATAGGTAGATAAAACATGTTAAGCACTTACTTTGCATCAGACACTGTGTTAAGTCCTGGTAATGCAAATATAAGCAAATAAGTCAGTCCCTGCCCTAAGAGAGTTTACATTCTAAAAAGGGAAGACAATTCTAATAGGAGGGAAAAAGAGAAGAGATAAAAAGGTGAGGGGGCATGTTGTGAAAGTGGCTGAGAAATGACTCTGGAGATCTGTTTGCAGGAAAGCTAAAAACTCACCTATGAAATCCTAGGGACAAAGGCCAAGGTTCCTATAAGCAGGGGATGAGGATAATTGGCAAACTGGAGGTATGGTATGAAGATAATTATGAGAACAAAATTCACCTTTCATTACCAGAAATATTGCTGATTATCACTCATATTCATAAAAGCTAGTTACTAAAGCTGAAATGATATATGTTTAAAAACTAGGCAAATTTATATAGACTACAAACATGAAGAGTTAAATAATTACAAGACAACAGAGAAATGAATGAATGAATTATGAAAAAAGAAGTTGGAGTCAGGTCGCTAATGGACTTAAATGTCAAATAGAGAATGTCTGGTAAATAGAGATTATAAAGAGCATGGATTAAGAGGGAAGAAATTAAGACAGGAAGACCAATTAGTAGAGTATTTCAATATTTCAAGAGACATGAGATGAATGCTTATAAATTAAGGTCATGACCACATGTATAGAGAGAAAATGATGGATACAAAAAGTATTCTGAAAGAAAAATTCATGAGATACAACTACAAATTGGATATGTGGAATGATGAGGAATGAAGAATTGAATATGATTCAGACTGTGAATCTGGGTGATTAGGAGAATGATAACACTTTGCTGGAATTAGGGAATCAATCAATAAATTAACATTTATAAAGTATCTGCTGTCTTCCAGACATGTGTTAAGTTCTGAGAATGCAAAAAGACAAAAGATAGTCCCTGCCCTCAAGAAGTTTACAGTCTAATGGGGGAGACAGTATATATATACATGTGTGTATATGTATATACACACACATACACATATACATACATATATACATACACACATATCTATATCTATATATACGTATATATCTACACACATATGACAAAAAGAGAGACAGAGTATGAGAGACATAGAGGGATGCACAAAATAGCATAAATAAGAAACAACAGAGGGAAGACACTAAAATTAATAAGCATTGGAAAAAGCTTTTCATATAAGATGATAAAATTAAGAAAGGTTATGTTTAGGAGAAAAGAAAATGCCTTTTTTTTTCAGATGTATTGAGTTTGAAACTCCAACAGAATATCCAGCTTAAAATGTCAAGGAGTTATTTGGTAGTATGGGATTGGAACTCAGAAGAGAAATAAAGCCTGATTAGGTACATTTGGGAACCAGTCCTAACAGTAGCAATAACAAAAACTTGTATTTATATAGTGTGTTAAGATTTTCAAAGTACTTTACAAATATCATATCATCTTCACAGCAACTCTGGAAAAGTATTATTATCTCCATTTTGCATATGAGGAAACTAAGGCAGACAAGTTAAAGACATAGCTAATAAGCTCTGGAGTGAGATCTGAACCTAGCTTTTTTAAAATTTTTATTATAGATCTGGCCCTTTATCCCTTGTGCCAGTTAACTGCCTTAAAAATAGTCATTAAACTCATGGGAGCTGATGAGGGTACCAGTAAGAATATAGTAAAAAATTTAGAAGAGTTAGGAGCATGATAAAAATGGTGATTCAGAAAATATATTTATTTATTTGCTTGTTCATGAAATCTTGGCTGCATTAATTGAGGAATAGCTTCCAGGAATAAGGAATAATAATATTCTGCCCTTATCAAAACACATTTGGAATATTGTGATATATCTTGGGTGCCATGTTTTTGAAAGGCCATTGGTATGCTATGGATCATATAAAAGAAGGGAACAAGGATGGGAAAAGGTGCTAAATCCATATCATATGAGGACTGATTGAAAGAAGTGGGCATAGTTAGCCATAGGGAAGATTCAAGGTGCTATGATAACTGTCTTCCAAGTATTTGAAGGGTTATCATGCATTCATTTTGGCCCCATAGGGCAAAATCAGGAACAACTAGCAAAAACTGGAAAAAGCAAATTAAGCTTGAGGTCAGAAAAAACCTTTGGGGAAGGCTCTGGAAGAGGTAGCAAATCTTAGAAGTCTCTAAGCAAAAACTATATAACCATTTATTGGGAATATTATAGTTAGGATATAGGTTGAACCAGATTGTTGCTGAGGTCCCATCCACCTCTAAAAATAGTGTGATTCTCTGAATTGGAGCAAAATTTAGACAAGAGGTTATTTAGAGAAGTCCAATTGTAGTAGAACTTCCCGTTACACGATCCTTGTAGCAATCTTCACTGCCACTCCCCATCTCAGCTACCATGCCTTCCCTTCCCAGTCATTTTTCATCCTGACTCAAGCATTACCCTCTCCTGTACTCTCTGCTCTCCTTCATATTTTCCCTCTGATCCTTCACCCTGAGGAACCTGGCTTTTCTCCCTTCTCCCTCCTCCATCTATCCCTTCCCCTTTTCAGCAAATTATCCTCCTTCCCCAACACACACACACACACACACACACACACACACACACACACACACTCCATGGTTATTTCTGCCTCGATAAGAATGTGTCTGTGTTGGACTTGGCCAGATGCCTAGACCCCTTGCTGCTCCGGACTCCCTGGCCCAACATTCCTAGTGAGGGTCCCAGGGCCTTGGGAAGGCCGCAGGAATGTTCTTACCCCATCCCTGCCCCCACCCCCAGTCCAGCTTTTTCTTTTCTTTTCCCAAGTTTTTAAAAATAGAACTAAATGAAAATGTAAGTTACATTTTCTGAGCTTGCTGAGAAAGCAAGAGAGGTAAGGCAAGGATAAATTGGTGTTGGAGGAAAAGAGAAGCAAAGGAAAGATCTCCCTTCCTATGGACATTCTGAAAGATACAATTTAAAGGACCAGAAAACATCTGAAAATATCTAGGGATTCTGAATTGAGGTGGCAAGGAAGATGAACCAAAGAAAGAGTGATGGAAGAGGTTTGGTCAGGGTAGGGGGTGTCTGTTAGTTCTGGTTTAGAACTATGAAAGGTGGTTTAGAGAGAATACTTCTCTCCCCTTATCCATGGTCAATCCTTGGGAATCGTGGAAATAGAAACTTTTTGTCCTGGAGGAAGAAAAAAACTAGTATCTCTCAGTTTTCTTTTGATGTAAGCCTGGCATCACCAGGAGACCTCATCTGAGAATGAGAAAGATAATAAATGAAATGCTGAGCATCTAGATTGTTTTCAGCTATTTTGATTTCTAAGTATTCAAGCAGGTGAATGTTTGGTTCAGAGATGAGGAAGAGAAAAGCTGAGCTATGAGACCCAGGAATTTACATGTATAATCAGGAAAAAAAAAAAAAAACAATAAAGGAGAAAAAGAAATATCTGCTTGTTGTAAAGTATTTTGCAGACCTTAAATTGATATAGAAATACTAACTATTCATTGTTGTATTTGTTGTTATCATCATCATCATTTGGCCAATCCTTCCTCACTAAAGAACTGGGAGTAGTATACATGTAGGAATTGGATAGCAAATAATTTTAGGAGAGAACTTCACCCATCTTAAATTACAACAGTCCTAAAAGCAGGAAGCCTTTATCAAGCCTCTAGCAACCTTTTTTATTTTTTAAGACTCTAAGGAAGTGGCAATTAAATTCCAAAAAAAAAAAAAAAAAAAAAGAAAAGAAAAGGACAAGAGCTGACTCAACAGTAATGCTTTGGGTTTGACCAAGCACTTTGTTGGGTTATTCCCTCTCACCCCTCCACCCCCAATGGTTTGCTACAGCTGACTCCAGTCCATTCCTATAAGTAAACATGAATATGTGTACAAGGAATGCAGAAAGAACATAGGAAAAGGTAAGAGAGAAGGGAGTTAGAGTGGGCAGGAGTTTGAATCCAGCCTTGAGTCAATCTGGCTCTTATCAGAGTTTCTGGAGGAGTGGCACTTTCCTTCCCCTCTTTCCCCCAGTACTTTTCAGGAAGTGTTGTCTATTACACCTACTGGATTATCAATTCTCTATGTGGGAGATAGTGAGTGGGTTCAGGAAGGAGAGAGAGAGATGTGTTGGAGAGTATTGGAGAGGAAGCTTTCATTTCCTGAGGGGTAGGCTAGAGGTTTCCCTAAAGACAGTAATAGAAAGAGAGTGAAAGAGTTGTGAATAGCTTTTTTGTGGAATGGGGATGGAAGTTTAGGTTTATGGGTAGGAGAGAGGAAATTTGGAATTTAAAAAAGTTAAAAATAAGGAAAAGAAAAAGTGTAGCCTTAGGGTCTTAATTTTCTCTACTGTGCATTTTAGGAACGAATTTCTGATACTGTGTGGAATGAGATTGATGATCTTCAAGTATTTCGGGTCTTGGACTTGGAGGACTTAGAAAAAATGTTCTCAGCCTATCAGAGGCATCAGGTGAGGTTTTCTATGTGTTGTCTGATTCTTGCCCTGTCTTTTCCTTACTTACCCTTGGGCCTCTGCTTCTTTCTCCTGATATATTCCCATCCCTGCTCTTTCTTCCTTTCCAAATCCCTCCAGATTTCTCTCTCTGGCACCAAATGGTTGGTCTCCTTCCGCCTTCTCTACCCCACCCCCATCCCCAATCCCAGGGAAGATTCAATGTAAGGAGGAAAACTGCCCACTTCTCTTCTGAACTTGGAGACTGGGGATTACACAGTTGAAAAGCATAAGCATGACAATAACCTCACATTACACACAATTTCTGATGGCATTTTAAAAATTATTTTCTATGATTCTTCACAACATACTTGTAAGTGGAGTAAATCTTATCATGACCATGAAAATGTAGAGATAGTAAAGAAACACCTTCATATGAAGGAAAAGGGCTAGGACCCTGGAGAGAGGCAGAGGCTTTGGCACACTGAGAAAAGGCTACATCTACTGTAGACATAACAACATAATGATCAATTATGATTAGTAATAAAAACACATAATCAGGTATTTTCATGATTAACTTCTTTTTTGTGTGGAGAAGAGACATATTTATCCTCAGCACTGCAGTATGAGTTGATCAAATGCCCGCATTGTAATATTTCTTGCTTTCTTTGGCTGTACAATAAAATGAACTCATATTTATCTTTCTAAAAAATAATAACTTAGGAAAGGGGATAGAATAAGATTGTATTAAACATCTACTACAAGTCATTCACTCTACTAAGTGCTTTTATAAATATCTCATTAGATCTTTACAACAATTCTAGGAAATAGGTACTGTTATTATCTGCATTTTATAGTTGAGAACCCAGGGTCATATTGTTAAGGAGTGTCTGAATCTAGATTTGAACTCATATCTTCTCAACTCCAGGCCCAAGACTTTGACCACTATGGTACCACTTAACTGAGGATTTGTGTACTCTTTCCATTTTGCTGTAACTTGTTTCATTCATATCAAACATGTTAATATTGATGTCCCCCAGTTATTCCGATAGTATGTCCATTGTCTTGATCACTGATTAAGAATTTAAAATACCAACAGAATTAAGTTAATGATAATGTACAGTCTACAGATAATAGGTTTCTGTAACTTTGTCTAAGTTGTTGATAAAAATGCCTCATGTCCTTTTCCACCCTTCTCTCATTCACACTACAGAAAGGAGAGGCAAATTCCACAGAATGAAAATATTTCATATTTTCTTTTGTTTCATGGCATTGTCTTGGCCAGAGAATCCATCATCAAGTAGCTCCTGGTGATGTCTCTTTTTTAATGATCTCGGTCCTTAGGAAGCAGACAGTCTCTTGCCAGGATCGGCCTTCAATTCCTCCAAGGTTGACATCATTCTATTATTGAATTACTAGTTGTGTGATCCCTGAGCAAGTAATAATAACAGCACCTACCTCCCAGTGTTGTTGTGAGCATAAAATGAGATAATATAAAGTCCTTAGAATAATGAAGTATTTTAAGCACATGATTTCCTTTCTTCCTAGTACAGCTAAAAACTAACTTGGGGTCAAATGTGTTGCTGAATTTATGAGAAAAGCCATTCCTATGAACTCAGGCTCAGCTGGATGAGTTGAGCTGCATTAGCTGAGAATGGAATTCTCACTTTGCTAAGTCAAGGTTAGAAAGTTTCTCTTGAGCCTGTTCATTTTGCCCCCAATCTGGGAGCTGGGTCAACTCAAACTGCTGCAATTAAAGGGGAAGCCAAGTTTCTGTCTCTCCAACTCTCCCTCTAATTCATATGCATTAGGGCTTGTTTTGTCCCTAATTTGGGACAAAAGGACATTCAGGATGGGGACAATTGGGGACTTTGCTACCACAGCTCTGTCTATGATGGAATTCTTTGACTCCACCAGAATTTCAGGAAACAAAAATGCTATTACAGTCTCAGGCCACTTTCCTTTCTTTTAAGTAGTCAAGGGAAAAGTGAGACTGTGAAGTATTGTGGAAAGGGCACTGGATGAGAAAGTAGAAACAAGCTCTAGGTTCAAGTCCTAATTCTTATATTTATTAGCTGTGTAATCCCAGACAAATCACATGTTTCAATGGGACTCAGTTTGATCATCCTTAAAATGGGATGATAGTAATTGTATTGCCTAACTTTTAGGATAATTGTAAGGAAAGTTTAACTCCTTTTTTCCAGATTGAGGGAGAGAATAAAGAATAAAGTTTTTCTTTCCTTTTTTGTAATGAGAACAGTTTTTACTTGTTTCCAAATCAATTTTGAAAAAAAATAATTCTTTTGTTAAAAAAAATGACTGGAGAAGGGAGTGGGTCTGTTTTATTTCTAATGAGACATTACTGGAAGAAAGAAAAATAGGCACTCATTTGTGATGAGGAATCTAAACTTCAGATTACTGCCTTAAGCACCTCAAAATTATCATCCTGAGGTAGGGATAGGGGATTGGGAGAAGATCAATTAATTTTTCTCTGCCTCTGCACCTTATTGAACTCATCCCAACCTGTCTTCCCCCCACTCCCCACCCTCCCCAGCTTTTTTTGGAGAAGTGGATTGGGTTAAATGAGTGTTGCTCTATTAGAGCATGATTGCAAACTATGATGGGCTGCATGGAGATTGGAATGAGATAGATGCGTGAGAGCCAGGGTGGTCAAGATTCTATGCTATTGCTTTGGGGTCCTTTGTAGAATCCCTGTAACTAATGTTCTGCATGTTTAATTCTTTGTTTTCTGTGGCTGCTGCCTAGGACCTGCTAACTAATCCTTCCTTTAAGCAGGTGAGTTATTCTTGGGCCTTTGAGAACTCCAGCTTCTATCCTCCTCCCCATTCCTATTGCATAGACTTGGGCCCTAGAACAAAGGAATACTTACCCACCCAAATCCCAAAGGAAAGAGTTATTGAGAAAAGATAAGAATGTCCAGAGCAGAGATGGGAGGGGATGCTTGGGGGAATTCTAGCAGGAGTTTTAGGGGTTATCTGGACACTTAAACTTCTCATTTCTGTTCAGATGAACTGGTTCACTGTTGATGATCCTGCCCAAGGAGAGCTAAGAAGTCCTACTTCTGTAACTGAGACAAAGGGAGAATCCAGGGATATGCTTTGTTTCACTGGGAGAAAGGGAACTTTTTGTTCCTAAATCTCTGAAGATTTATTTTGTACTTATATTGTAGAGGCCTCAAATTCCCTTCTGGCATGCGTTTGCTCAGACTCCCTTCCTTGGGTATAAGGCATAATATAAAGTCCTCAGGACCCAGGGAGGGGACAATCATTGACCATTTCTGAGCCAATTTCTTAGGAAATTGTTTTAGTCTACTAACGATATGCCATTTGGAGTTCCTTGACAAAGATACTAGAATGGATGCCACTTCCTTCTCCTGCTTACTTTACCAGAGGAAGAGAGGGGAGAAACTGACTAAACAGGATTAATGATTTACCATGGATTACACAGCCAGTAAATGTGTGAGGTCAAATTTGAATTCAGGTCCTCCTGATTCCAGTCCCCTATACCACTTAGCTAGCTGCCTGGGGATATACTGAAGTAATCTAAGGGATGGCAAGAATTGATATTGCTCTTAGTCTTAAAGAGTCAGATAATTCTATTATGTTCCTAGAGCCTAACTACTCTATCTTGGACAGGAAGAATTAGTCCATAGTCCTCCATTTTATTCCAGTACATTTTAATCCACAAAATCAAATATTTCTTCATATTTCAATTCAATATCTACTTGCAAAACAAGATTTTAATATCAACCTATTTTGGGGGGAAGCATTTGGGTTTAATTGACTTGACTAGGATGACACAGCGAGAAAGTCTGAGACTGGATTTGAATACAATTATCTCTGAATCCAGGACTTAGGGCACTATCCACTGTTCAGCCTTGTTATCCATATCAATCCATGTTTTTTGATAATAGCTTTTTATGTTCAAAATATATTCACCCTCGGACAACCTTGTTTTCTAAATTTTTTCTCCCACCTCTTCCCCTAGACAGCAATTAATCTAGTATTTGTTAAATGTGCAATTTTATTATACATATTTCCACGTTAATCATGATGCACAAGAAAAATCAGATAAAAAATGAGAAAGAGAAAAAAAGCAAGCAAACAACAACAAAAATGGTGAAAATAATTGTTGTGATCCACACTCAGTCCCCATAGTCCTTTCTCTGGATGCAGATGGCTCTCTTCATCACAAGACCATTGGAACTGGCCTGCATTACCTTGTTGAAAAGAGCCACGTCCATCAGAGTTGATCATAACATAATCGTTACTGTGTACAATGTCCTCTTAGTTCTACTCACTTCACTTAGCATCAGTTCATATAGATCTCTCCAGGCCTTTCTAAAATATCCTACTGATCATTTATTATAGAACAATAATATTCCATAACATTCATTCCCTAACTGATGGGCATTCACTCAGTTTCCAGTTTCTTGCCACTACAAAAAGGGCTGCCACAAACATTTTTGTACGTATGGGCTCTTTTCCCTTTTTTTATAATCTCTTAGGGATACAGATCCAGTAAAGACATTGCTGGATTAAAGGATTCCTCAGTTTTATAGCCTTTTGGGCATAGTTCTAAATTGCTCTCCAGAATGGTTAGATCAGTTCTCAACTCCACCAACAATTCATTAGTGTCCTAGTTTTCCCACATCCTCTCCAACATTCATCATTTCCTGTCATCTTAGCCAATATGAGAAGTGTGTCAGTGGGACCTCAGAGTTGTCTTAATTGGCATTTCTCTAATCAATAATGTTTTAGAGCATTTTTTCATATGACTAGAAATGTCAACCCATTTTTCAAAAGAACTATGACTGCAATCAGAGGACTTGGGTTCAAATCCTAACTCTGGAATTTACTATGTGTGTAACTTGGCCAATCACTTGATCTCCCTGGGCCTCAGTTTCCTCATCAGTAAAAAGATGGGGTTAGACTAGATGGCCTCCAAAGATCCTGTGAACAGATTATATGGTCCTTTCCTTGCTTCCCTATCTCCTTGGTAGCAAATAGTCTGGGGGTCAGACAGTTGCTGGGTATCCAGGGAAGCCAAAAAAAGCAAGTCCTGAACCTCTTCCCTGCTTGATTGCAGAAAGAGATGGGTTCCATCGAAGACCTCTACCTGACCACAAGAAAGGTCAAAGAACTCTCAGTCATTGATGGCCGAAGAGCCCAGAATTGTATCATCCTCCTTTCCAAGTATGTGAATTTCCTCTACCATCATAGTCATTTCTACATGTGACCTTGCATTGCAGGATATAGATCTTCCCATAATAGGAACTCCCAGGCTGATTGAAAATCTCATCATCTCTTTTGCCCCTAACTTGGGGACTTAGGATGGGGACAGCTGGAGACTTTGCTACACAAAATTCTGCTTGCTACCGAGTTCTTTGACTCCATCAAAGTTTCAGGAAACACGAATGCTACTATAGTCTCAGCCCCCTTCATTTTCCTTTAATGGTCTAAGGAAAAGTGAGACTCTTTTAACATTGTGAGACTATTTCAAGGGTACTTGAACTCTGCTTTCAAGTCCTGATCCTGACATTTACCTGACATCTGGGTACCATGAAACTTAATAAGAGAAGTCTATTTTCCTAGGGTACTGTTTGTAATGATGACACAAATGCAAATGATTGTTGATACAGGTGCAAATGATGATACAGGTGCAAATAATGATAAAAATGCAAATTATACCAGGTGCAAATGACAAAAGTGACACCTCAGTATTTCAATGTGAGGGACCAGAAAACAAAAGACCAATGAGAGCCAGATATTTAGTTAGATCTCATCATCCATTTCTTACTCTTCCCATCTAAAGATGGGAGATTATAGATCTGCAAGGGGTAGATCAAAAAGAAGCTGAGGCTTCTCCACATCCCCAGCCTGCCTGCCTAAGTTACAGAGACTTCTGGTTATCTGGGAAGAGTCAGGCACCTGATTAGGGTCCAGCAGCTGCTGTTATCCCATAGAGATCTGAGCAGGAGCACGCATCAAGGGACTGAGCTCAGAATATGCCCATGGGGTTGAATGATCTCAGCCTCAAAACATGTTGCATTACATGCTGAACAAGACAGGCAGTATCCAAGCTAACAGCTCTGCTTCTGTGTGAGACCTCCTTGCCTGAGCTTGGGGCCACAGGTCACAGTCTCATAGCCTATTCTTAGCTCTGTTTTGGATTCACTCCCTTCCTTTTATTGGATCAGAGCCCATCCTACCTCATGCCTCAGTTTCCCACTCTTAGTAATGGGAAGAAATGATTTTCTATAGCAAGAATTTTTAACCTTTTTGATTTTATTTTTTGAAATTATTTTGATAATAATAAGTATGTATACATATATACACACAACATGTAATATATATTATTGTAATGCATAATATATAATGATTTATTTTATAATAATAGGATTATAAAGTACTGAAAGCACTGAAACATTATTTTTGAAAAGGGTTCTTTAGGTTTCATCAAGCTGCCAAAGGGATCCATGCCACAAAAAAGGTTAAGAACTCCTGCTCTATAGGGTTCTGAATTGAGAAGGCAGCCTGTTCTCTTGGGAAAGAAGAAGAAAATGTTATGGCATCTGTCCAGGCACTTGGGTTTCCCAAGATCCAGCAGAAGGTAGAACACTAAGGCCACTTCTGAGTGCCAAGAAAGTAGACAATTAGTCCCTTGATGAGAAGGCAAAACACAAGAGTGCCATCAATTTTTAAGAAATGGTGGATAGGCTTGATAAATGCCTAATAAATATTTGATTGATTGTTTGATTGATGTGTAGTCTTTGAGGAAGGAGCCAAGAGCCTTTGTCCTATCTCTAGAATCAAAGTTAAATCCAACTAAATAACAGCTAATAAGTTATAGTGTCTTTGCCACAGATGTCAGAGGCAGCCAGGATTTAAAAAGCAAACACACACACACACACACACACACACACACACACAGTAGAAAGTAGTAATACAGGCAATTCTGTGTGAGAGAAGCCAACATCAAAAAAAAAAAATTCAATAGGAATTAGATGATTGTAATACAGGCAACTCTGTCTGAGGGAAATAATTAAGTAGCTAAGTTAAATTGATGTATTGAAGAATGAACTGGTTTTGGTTCATCGTGGAAGGTTTTCTATAAGTGGCGAACCTGAGTTGAAAGGCATTTTTGCTCAAACAGAAGTATATTTATAATGCATTACCTGATTTTGATGGGGAAAACTAAAAAAGGAGAGAATGAAGGATCTGAATGACAGGTTTAGGAAATCTCTAAAGGTGGTTGCTAACAAAGTAGAATCTTGTAATTAGGTTGAAGCTCTCTAATGAGGAAATCCGACGAGCTGTGCTTAAGATGGATGAAGAAGAAGACCTGGCTAAAGATATGCTGGAGCAGGTGAGACCTGATGACCATGCAAAGGGAATATGGGGCTCTTTCCAATCAGATACCAGAATAAGTAGCCCAAAAAGAAATTAGGCTAAGCAAAATTGAAGCTAAGTACTCAGAGAAATTTTAAGAAAAATAGAAATTATCCTGTTGCAAGCATTCTTTAGGGGAGGAAGGGATAGAAATGAGAAAGTAATGGGAAGAATAAAATAGCAGTCTCTGTTATCGTAACACTCTTCCATAAGTCTTAGAAATATCCTCCCATTATTTTCAAGGCAGAAATGGTGAGGGCTTACATTCATAAGAGGAACTGAGGGGGACAGTCAGGATTTCATCCCTAAACAAGAAGATCTTAGAGTTATGTAATGAGTATAGCCAAAAAGGTCTATTCATCTGCCTTGCCCTTGGGCAGAACTAGACCTAAACCAGTGGAGATGCATTAAAAACTGGTTTATTTATAAACCTTCCCCTCCCCTATTTTAAGTAGTTATGAGATGGACATCCTTTCCTGCCAATGCCTGTTCCCCACTTTCTTACTAAACTTATCTGTCTCCCATGTCACTGTATACAGCTTCTCAAGTTCATCCCTGAGAAGAGTGACATTGATCTACTGGAGGAGCACAAGCATGAGATAGATCGAATGGCCCGGGCTGACCGTTTCCTCTATGAGATGAGCAGGTACGGACACAATGGGTAGAAGGCTTGGCTGGATCAATATGTGTGACTTTGAGCTGACTTCTGTTCAATATGGACAGATATGGGCCAATACTAGAAAGCTAGAGAGGGATGAGAGTGTGAATAAGGGAGTAAAGGGAGAGGAACAGAGCTGGTTTCGAGCTGAGGAAGATCAGAGGCTCATGACTCTAAACCTGTAAGGGGATCTCATGGGCTATTTAGTCCAACTCTCATTTCACACATGAGGAAACTGAGGCAGAGAGCAGGAAATAACTTCCATGAGATTCCAAAATAAGTTAGAAATAGAGCTGGGGCTAGTTCTCAGGTCTCTAAACTCTCATTTTATTGAATGCATTTTCCATAATTTAACTATTACATTGTAGTCCTGCAGCATCATACTCCTAGAACTTGAAAGGAGCCTCAGAAACCTTCTAGTTCAATTCTTGTCATTTTGCAAGTGAAACAACTGAGACCCAGAAAGATTAAGTAGCTTGGAGCAAGTGGAAGACTTTGGACCTCTAGCTCCTCTCTATATTCTTATCAGTCTTGTATAGGAGGTTGGGGCTCCTGATGAAAACATGGAGGAATGGACCTATTGAAATCACTCTTCATGATTCTCTTTCCTTTCCCCCATAGGATTGATCACTATCAACAGCGTTTACAAGCCCTTTTCTTTAAGAAAAAGTTTCAAGAGAGACTGACAGAGGCTAAGCCGAAAGTAGAAGGTAAGGTTGCGGGAGGCTTGGAGGAGGTTCTGGAATATAGAGGGCTGGTGTTAACTGTCAGGATAGATCTATTTAAAGATGGAAGAACAGAGAGAGCAGAAAACAAACAAACAAAAAGATCAGAGTGCTACAGGGCAGAAAATGACTTATGAAATCTCTGTAGGCTTGCAAACAAACTCAAAAGTCAAATGCAAAATTGAAAACTAACCCCAATAGAAGACAAAGGTATGTGTATGTTGATATACAAGCTTTCCAGGTGGTACATGGCAGATGCTAAGGACTTCAATTTCCTTCTCTATAAAATGAAGGGATTGTGGTCCTTTATCACTCTAAATAGATGATGCTAATGATTAATCAATAAAAGGAGAGAGTTTTATTATATATGACTATATCTTATAGCAACCAAGCATGGGATAGAAGTTACATAAACATGGAATTTTTTGTATAAATATAGAATAAATTTTAGAATTCTAAAAGCTGATTTGAACAGGGGGTGGTTGTTTTAGAGGAGAGGCTCTAGAGCAGGGGAGAAGAAATTGAGGAGAAGATGGACAGAATGTGTTTAGTTAGCCTAGAATGTCTAGTTTTTATTTTGGGATAGCTGTTCCATGTTAGAATGAAAAGATCTCAGTACTTAGGAGTCAAAAAACATGACTGTACCAATAATTAGCTACATGATTTTACAAGAATCACTTAACCCCTCTGACTTTAACTAGATAATCTCTTGGACCTTTTCTGGTTCTAACTTTCTCTGCATCTGTCCAGGTAGGGACATGGAAAGCAAGGCTGAGCTCATCAAAGTATGTCTCCCTCTCCTCCCCAGACCTCAGGATATATTGGGACTTGAGGCTTCCTAAAAGGAATGATAGAAAGGGCCTAAATGACTGAAAGGATAGGTAGTTAACTTGGTAGGAAGTGAGAATGATGAGGGAGTCCATGAAGCAGAGAAGAAGTTGGGTGTTTAAAGAAATAGAAGATGAAGTAGCTTTCTCTAGACTTCCATTCCTCATCCCACCTCATCCAACATTTGGAAAAGAAGTCCATGAGTAAGACTAGGAAGCCAGAGGTCCTGACTCACTCTGAGACCTACATCTAAGAAATACCTTGAGCACCCTCTGCTGGACACCAGAGCTTCAGCTCTCAGTGAGACTATCCGTGATAATTTTCTCATATGGGTATCATTAGAATTTCCAAGGAAACATAAATGAATACAGAAACTCCCCATTCACTTCAAGTCTACTACTGCTGCTATAATATAATTACCCCATCCCAGCCTGGGGTGGGACAAGGAGGGGCAGTGAGCAATCTGTAGCTTTCCAGTCTCATCATCCAAATGGCACAAATAAGGGTCTTACCATTGGGCAAACTCCCAGTTCTATAACAGAAATGGACAGGGATTCAGGATGCACAAATAAATGAATGTACTTTTGAAAAACTATAGTATTTAAATAAATTCTGCCTTTTTATTATTATTTTGACTGCATGCAGATTAATTATTAACATAATTAACATACAATAATATCAATGGTATTTTTGTATAATTTTATGCAAGTTATTAACACATAGGATGTAAATACATATAACATTGTAATTATATTAAAATTTATTACAATTACACAATATATTTATACATAATATGACATATAACAGATTATATATAACACAATATATCATTTATAAGAATGAAATATATTTTCAATAATTATATTACATAGAACATAATTGTATTATGTATGATATAATGTGATTGTATAGTATATAATAAAGAAACATTCCATTTATATAATTTATGTACCATATTATATAAATACAAGTTATATAATGTATTTATACATTGTATTTATATAATACAAAATTTATGGTTAACAAAAGAGACAGCAAGGCATAGCTGATGGGTAACAAGACCTGGGTTCATCTTATGCTTCTAACACTGATTGTATAATCCAAGGCAAATCACTTAACTTCTTAATGATCCAGGTTATTCTCTAAACTGTCTAGGAAGAAGGAGGTGTGGAAAGGGGGGTATATTGACATTGATGGAGGGAATTTCCATATCTGGGAGTTTCTTTTACCATTGAAATCACTGTTCCCAATCCTTATCAAAATCCCTAATGTTAATCAGACACCTTCCTCAAAATTACCCTGGAAGGGAAGGGGAGGTTAATGATTTCCATGCATTGTCATTCTTACTTTGCATATGACCAAAGATCTGTGATCAAAATTAAGACATGAAACTGGATCTGGTAAAGGGGACAAGATGGGAATCTGGTGTTGATTTGTTTATCACTTCTCCCTCCCAAGCATATCTGAGAGTTGACTGTAATTGTATCATGAATAAGAGAGGGGTAAATGTGGACATCCCTTGTAAGTGCAACAAAAATTAAGACTTATAAGGGAGTGAAAATTCATAGTTACTCTCTCACTTAATCCAGGAAGGCAGGAAGAGATGAGCTTTCACCTGCCTTGCACTAGTTGAGGGGAAATGCTTACTGGGGGCTAGTTGGATGACCACTGCTACTCTGAAGCCTCAGCCAGTTCTGCTTTGAATTTTGTGTTGGAAAATCCTTGGGGGATGGGAGTTTGCCTTCCTTTCTTATGACTGTCCCCCAGGCCAGTGTTAGGGGTCTCACTCAGTTCTGGGGGTGACCCACTCCTACCCCCTAGCCCTCCTGCTGGCCTCCAGGGAACTGACCCGCAGCAACCGACTAAAGCGTCTCTTGGAAGTCGTCCTCGCGATTGGCAACTACATGAACAAGGGACAACGAGGGGGAGCTTATGGTTTTCGAGTCTCCAGCCTCAACAAGATTGCTGATACCAAGTCCAGTATTGACAGGTGCGAGCCCTCCCTCCTTCTACTTCCAATCTCTCTGTCTTTATACTGCCTTGTTTTCTTGCCCGGGACTGCACATTTCCCTTGTTTACTGTTTAGATTTCTTTCTTAGTCTCCCAAATCTGTACCCTCTGACCAACTCTTCTCCCACCTCTCAACTGCAGGAACATCTCTTTGCTCCATTATCTGATTATGGTTTTGGAGAAGAATTTCCCTGACATCCTCAACATGCCTACCGAGCTTCAGCATCTTCCTGAAGCTGCCAAAGTCAAGTGAGTGGATATATCCTTCTCTATTATTGTTCCAGACAGCCAGGCTTGGATCTATCCAAAAAGTTTCTCCTGGTCCTGGTTATTTCCACTGGTTTCCTATGGCAAGGAGGGACTGAGAAAAAGGGAGAACCAGCTCCCAGAATTGTACTGAGTGATAGGGAAAAGACAATCAGATGCTGAACTTTTGCTGTGGATAATCTACATGAAAATGAAAGTTGGCTGCACAGAATTTATTTAAACAAGGTTTTCTTTTTATTTTTAATGAAAACATAACTTTGCACTGAAAACCTAGGTTTTAAATAAATATAATGAATTCATATGGAAAATCAGAATCTTGTCTCCATCTGAGATCCCAGCTCCACCAGGGAAAGGGCTTATTAGAAGCTTTTGTGGAAGAAGGAGGGTCAGGGAGACTCTTCTTTTCTCTGGTCCCCCATATCCTGCCTCTTTATAAATCAGAAAATTATAGCCCATCCCCTGATTTGTTTCCCCTGCAGTTTGTCAGAGCTGGAGAAGGAGATTAACAACATCAGAAAAGGGCTGAGAGCTGTGGAGGCGGTGAGTATCTACCCCTGGATTCCCATCCCCTGAGACTTGGAAGTTGGTACTACATGAGGCAAGAGGTTTGGCCAGAGTTGCTCATAGGGATGAGCTCTCTGAGTGGGATGGCAAAGACTTTCTCTGTTCATCAGTGTTGAGGTGTATTTTTTTTATTCTCTCAACTATATATATATATATGTCATTTATTGAGGCTTGGGATTGCATTTTATACTTCCCTATATCCTGCCCTACCTTAACCCCTATCCTGCCCCTCCAAGGACCTACCCAGTACTTGGCACAATGCTACAGTCACCTAGTAGAGACTCTTTTCCAACTGGCACATTGATTGATTGACAATAAATACCCCCTCTAATTTTTGCCCTTATTTAGAGCCCAAATCAAGACAACAGGTAATCCAAAAAGTCATTTCTGTTTGGCACGAATTCATGGTTTCAGTTTTGTCTTCCTAATTATGTTTAACTTAGATTGATAATAAAACGAGTTTATATTCCTTCTATCCTGGACAACAGGGCCAGGGGTTGAAAGAGCTGGAGAAATCAGGGAAGGAAGGTGCCATAAATATATGCCAGGAAAAGAGAAAGAGTTAGTTCTGGAGATAATCCTGGAAAAGGTCATAAGATCATAGACCCAGAGCTGGAAGACACTTTAAGAGAACATTAAAAATGCATATTTTATTGTATGAATTTAAAAGCATAATTCTGAAAAGAGATATCTAGGGTTCATTGCACTGACAAGGGAGGGCCATGACACAAACTAGACTAAGAACAAATGATTAAGAATCCCTGCTCTAGAGGTCATTTGTTCCTATTCCTTCATTTTATTTTATTTCTATTTTTGGAGGTAGTTGGGATTAAGTGAATTGCTAATGGTCACATACCTAGTAAATGTCCAGGATTTGAATTCAGGTCCTCCTGATTCAAGGGCCAGTTTCTATCCATTATGTCACCCCTCTTCCCATCATTTTACAGTTGAGGAAACTGAGACCCAGGGGAGCATAAGGAACTTGTCAAGATCATATCCTACATAACAAGTTCAATTCAAGATATTGTCTTATTTCTCTTTATCCCCTTCTTGGGAGGTTGAAAACTCTTCATTTCTCTAAAGTCAGGGTTCTAGAGCACCCTAGCAAATGTCTTCTGGATATATTGGTCAAATATTGAAATATCCTGCAGCCTCTCTCTGAGCCTCTGGATAGCTTCTTCTGGTGGGTGTGGGAGATAAAGAAGCAGGGACACACATGGTTTTCTTTTCCCCTCTGGTTGGGTGTGGTGGTGCAAGGAAGAGATTTGCTGTCCAGAAGGAAGGCAGATGGACAAGTCCAGACAGACTGGTAATGGGGTTTGATTGTAACTGCAATTGCTTGAGGCTAGATAGCTGGAAAAACACAGTTGCATAGAAGGGTGAAAAATCACCTTCTATTAAAGGTGATTCCCTAAAAGAGGAGCAAGTTCTCTCCTCCTCCCCCCAATCTGTTCAACCGGAGGATACAAGTAGTACTCAGCCCAAGAAATTCTGATATTGCCTCCTTACTCTGTTTCTATTAGTGGAAGGAAGGAGAGGAGCTTGGTATAAGGGAGCTTTCCACCTAATCACTCTTTCCCTCTTAGTGCTGGACATTTTAGCCTGAAACGCCCTTCCTCTTCTGTTTTCTCCTCTCTTCATAGGAGCTAGAATATCAGAAGCATCAGAAAAAGGAGTCGGATGATAAATTTGTCCCAATCATGAGCGACTTCATCACCGTTGCCAGCTTCAGTTTCTCAGAGCTGGAGGATCAACTTAATGAAGCCAGGGACAAGGTAGGGACATGTCCACCCTCCCATCTTCTTGGTCCTTGGCTCTACCACCTCCTCTGAGACAGACTAGAGATCCCTCAGCCTGAATCTCCTTACTCCTTAGCCTCTGATAACCAATCCTCCACGCCCTGACTTCCTCCTTGCTCTTCCCCCAATGACAGTTTGCCTTGGCACTGAAGCACTTTGGAGAACCCGAGGGCAAGATGCAGCCAGATGAGTTTTTTGGCATCTTTGACACCTTCCTTCAGGCCTTCTCTGAGGCCCGGCAGGACCTGGAGACCATGAGGAGAAAGAAGGAGGAAGAGGAGAGACGGGCACGGATGGAAGCCATGGTAGGGAGAGACTGAGGGGGAAGAGAAGAGTGGGTTGTAGAGGAAAGGGGAAGAGGAAACAGTATGCTTGGGAGATCATGGGGAGAGTTGACAGTGGTGCATGTTGGTGTTCCTTGGTAGGGAGAAACAAGGCAAAGTTTGGGACTGTCATGGGTCAAGATGGGACTGGGCTCAGTGGCCTGGTCCTCCCTTCCCTGACCCCAGTGATTACAGGAACATGATAGGAAATGGACAGGAACTGAAAGACTTTGAGGGAAGAAGGAAAGACCTTGAGGAAGAGGATTAAGGAAGGATTCAAGTTATTTCAAGGAGATCTAGGAAGCTCTGTGAGGCTGGTAGGGGAAGGGAACAGCACTCACAGAGTACCCACTATGTGCTGGGCATTGTGTTAAGAGCTTCACAAATAGCTCATTCAATCCTTACAACAATCCTAAGAGGCAAATGTTATTATTTCCATTTTTCAGTTGGGGAAATTGAAGCAAATAGAGGTTAAGCCACTTGCCCAGATCATACAACTAGTATCTTAAGCTTTGTTATCTTCACTTTTTAATTGGGGAAACCAGCATCATACAACTAGTATCTTAAGCTTTATTATCTCCATTTTTTAAGTGGGGAAACTGAAGCAAACAGAGGTTAAGCCACTTTTCCAGCATCATACAACTAGTATTTTAAGCTTTATTATATCCATTTTTCAGATGGGAAACCAGCATCATACAACTAGCATCTTAAGCCTTATCTCCATTTTTAATTGGGGAAACTGAAGCAAACAGAGGTTAAGCCATATGTTCAGCATCATACAACTAGTATCTTAAACCTTTTTTAAATCAAGTCTTCCTGACTCCAGGACCAGCTCTCTATTCATTACATCCCACTAGCAACCTGTGGAGTAATTTAGCAAGAAAATGGAGCTAGAGATCCTCTTTGGGTGTATTTTTTCATTTATGTAAAGTGCTTTATTTTTGCAAAGCAAACCATGTTATTTAAATGCTAGTAGTTAATATTTTTTTAATAACTTTTTATTGATAGAACCCATTCCAGGGTAATTTTTTACAGCATTAGTAGTTAATATTATTGACCCAAAACTGAGCCAATTTTGAGAAAGAGGGAAGATGAATTCTCACCTTCTCTGGTTTCCCAGTCAGAGTGCAGGAAATAAACTGATTTCCAGTCCTTGCTTGGGCTGCCCTCTCTCCAACTTGTAAATTTGGTATGTTTATTTTCTCCCCCAGCTGAAGGAACAGCGGGAGCGAGAGCGTCGACAGCGAAAAGCAGCTGTTGGGGTCAGCTCCTTGGAGGAGGGTGGAGAGTTTGACGACCTGGTGTCTGCTCTGCGCTCAGGTGAAGTCTTTGACAAGGACTTGTCCAAGCTCAAACGAAGCCGCAAGCGGTCAGGAACCCAAGCACTCGAAATAAGCCGGGAGCGGGCAGTGAACAAACTAAATTATTGACTTGGAGATTTTGGGGGACAGAAAGTGGATGGCTGCAGCTCAAGGAAACTGAGGGAAGATTAAAGTGGCAAAGTAAGGGGTTGCCTAATTGGGTGCTTAAGCTGGATTTGGGGCAGAAGTATGTGGCTGGCCCAACTATATCCATCCCCTTTACTTCTCTAACTCCTCTTCTTGTGTCCTGCCCCATTCTGCTGTAAGGAACTCCTGCTCTGAAAGCATCTCCAGTGATCTCCATTGTTATTTGGCCAGAGGTCCGGTGATTTCCAAGGGATGCCTAGAAAGAAGTTGTTCTGAGGGCCCATGGCCCCACCTGCGCGTTGATATAAAATAGTTCTAGCATCTCAAGGATCAGCTCTGAGCTTGTACTAAAGGCAAACCAAGATGTCATTGAGATTTCATTGATGGAGAAATGGTAGTGGGAGGAGGGACATTTTCTTTGTATGGCCTCTGAGCGCTAAAGCACATAGTCCCCTCATCCTTGGTACTGATGCCCCTTTCTCTTGAATAAAGACCTGGAACATCTAGGGTAGGGATAAGTCTGGCTGCAAACCTGAAGACAAAATGTTCTACTTAGATGAAAGAGAAAAAGGAAAAAAAAATGATTTTCTGGAAGCTGCCGAAACACAGACAAGCTTTGTTTGTTGATCTTCCACATAAGAGTGATTAGAATGTAAAGATGATTGGAGGGAAGGAATGTAGCCAATGCCAAAAAAAAAAAAAAAAAAAAAAAAATGGTTCAAGGAACAGGAAGACAGTCTAGATTGGTCATGAGCTAGAGAATTGGGTTATTTTCCTCAGTTCAATTTGGTATAGAGGAGAGACTCAGTGTTAATAGCAACTGTCTGGGCCCTGCCTTACCTTAAGTGAATCATTTGTATTGTAGCCAAAGTCAGAGACTTGGGCTTATGTATAAAGACTGTATTCCCTACTCCCAGAATGGAATCTGGCTTCCTCTTCTTCCTCTTCTCGAAGGGGAATGATTTGGGATCAGCTGCCTAAGCCCTTTTCCAAACTCTACCCCCTAACTCTGGACCACAAACTCAAACACCCTGCTCTCTCCTGCACCAATGTTCACCTCCTTACCCACCCCACCCCAACTCCTATTCAAATGTACATACCCACTGACCATTGTCCTGGAGACATGGAATATAAGCATTCTCTGTCAGAAGCCCAGAGAACACCAGCACTTCATAGCCGGGTTTGATTTTTCCTGCTCTCTTGAAGAAACTAAATTGCTCACAACCTCATTTCTTTTAGACTATACCTAATTCCAGCCTACCCATCTGAGGAAAGGCCTGGGTATATGTGGGACAGATGGAGAGCCTCTTATAACAAAACCATCTCTTCCTTCAGCTGAAGCATGAAACATCAACAGGAATGAGGGAGTCATTTTCCCACACTTTCTAGAGGTGGTCACAAAGTTTAAAGCCATACCCTGCAAATCAGGCCTAATATAGCCATGTTTACATATCTCCAGTGAGGGATTTGCCACTTAGGATCAGTGGGGTCAAACTCAGATCTAAAATGAGGGTTGTGGATTCAAAGAACTGATTCCCTTCAATAAGTGATTGATGAAGAGTGGAGCTTGGAACCAAGAAGTGGGTATGGCCTCCAGTCACTTAGCTCCCAGCTCATAAATCTGTTTCCCACTTTCCAGCTGTCCACATAGGTAACCCTGATTGGAGAAGGTGGAGTAGATAGGGGGACAGGTTAACAAGACCTGCTGACACTCCCTTCCAGCTCTCCAGATTTTTCTCCATCTTCTTCCGGTCTTAATTCTCATCTTATACTGTCCTTTGGTTAGTTCACTGACAGCCTTGCCCTTTAATTCCCGATCTCCAGAGAATCAAAAAGACCAGAGGTATCATGGTAGAGGCAGGAAGCTTCCATTCACAGTGGACTTTCCCCCTTTATTGTTCATGACCTTTCAGCCTTTAAGTGCCTTCCACATGGAGTCTCACAACTAGATTCCCCTCTTTTTACTTCGTGTCTCTTTTACATTTCTTTGCTCTGATCAGATGGGTGGCCTGATGAGCAGGCCCACTCAAAGTCCAGCTGCCAATCTTCTGGCTTTCAGGAGGATGAGAGGGCAGTGACCATTCTGGGTGACCTGAATGTATTGAAGGCAAGGCACCAGGGTCTTGCCCAAGAAAAAGGCTAGGAGCCCCTAAAGGGAAGGCCATCCTGCCTTCTGAGAAGTATGTGCTCAGCATGTGTTGAGTGTGAATTGGACTGGAGGAAGGGGTAAGGAAATGAGGATGGGGTAGCGTAGGATAGAAAGGGTCAAAAATTAAAAAAAAAAGTCTGGATTTTTGCTGGACTGGGGGGTGTTAGAGAGGGATGCAGTTGTGGTTATGGTCCTCTGGAGTTCTAATTATAAGCTGCTCCTCTCTCACATATACACCCTAATCCCAAGGAGGCATTGGGAAGGATTTCAGCTTCATTTGTCCAAGGTGTGAATGGGTGGAAGGTGAGATGTTGGGAAAGGTATTTGGTCCTGGTGTACCTCTATTTGGAAACCACTTCAGCTTCTTGCCCCCTCCTCCTCCCAAGCCATAAAGCCAACAGTGGTAGCACCCCTGTCCCCAGCCCTATGATACAGTCCCACTCCATAGAGGGTGGCACGTAGTAGGGTAGTCTAGCCATAGCATGTGTTTCTTCCTCCTGGCATCCCCCTTGTACTGCCACAGAAAAATCCCAGATACTGACATGTGGAGATATGCAGTGGATATTGTGCTTTTTGTCCAGGAGCATACAGCACACACAGTTTTGTTTAGTTTGTTTTAATTTAGATGATGAGACCCATCAGCCCTGGCAGCCCGTTTTCTATTTATTGTTCCCTAGTTCCTGCTGGCCCAGAGGGCCAATGGGGGCAGCGAAGGCTGCTTGGCAAGATTAGTTCCCCAACATCCCCCCAACAGACTGACTGAAGAGGCTGGCCCAGCAAGAATTGGGGGGAAGAGGGAGTCATGGACCGATGCCCCTTTATGGCTGGGTCTAACAGGTACCTGGTGTACTGCCTCGTTTTATTCTCTTTCAAAATCATTTAAGTTTTGCCCTTCTCCCCCGGTCTGCCTTTTCTCAAGGTAAATTTTCTGCCTTAATTTTACATCAGATGCAGAATTTATGTTTGATGTAATGTAACCCAACTTCTCTCATTCCCCCCAGAACCCCTGAACCTCCCCATCCCCAACACAGAACTCATCCCCCATCCACCTGGCCTCCACCTCTAGATCTCACCTGAGAGAAAGATGCTGGAGGAGGAATCTAAGGCAGAGGTGGGAGGGGGGAAATATATCTCTATTGTCAGTCTCTTCCTCTCACTTCCTCAACACCCCCCCCCCCACAGGCTGGGGCTGTCCCCTTCCATCAGTGGCATTGTCCATTCACCAGCTATCTCAGACAATGAGTCTAATGTACAAAATCTGTAGTGTCCTTTTTATTCGCACCTTTTTTTTTTATAAGAATATATTGTAATACTAAAAAATATTAAATCCGTACAGCCCCTTTACTGCCTCTCTTGTGCTTAGTCTTTGTTATTTTGCATCTTTTTGCCTCAAAAATGAGTGTTTATGTTTTGGAACTGGGGAAGATGACGCGGAGATGGAATCTGGGAGAGAGAAGGTTAGGTTAGGGCTAGGAGGCAAAGCCCAAGATCAACTGAGAGTGGAGAGAAATCTTTGATTTAAACAAAAAGGGTGGGGATGGTCCTGGAGAATATGCTACTGCAAAAACAAAAGTAGAGCCTTTTAAGATCTCATCTACTTTAGTATCATTGCAAAGTGAAGCCTTTTTCATGGCCAAATGTGTAAGGTGAGTTGTTGTTCATGGATCTTCAACTGATGGGAAAAGGGAATAAGTTTTCCTGTGATGATGGCTGGGGAGAGAAGGTGGGGGAAGGAACAGGGGACCTAAGGCTACGTGCCCATGGCTGGTCTGATCCCTGTTTAGGGGGACAGGGAATGCAAGGAAAGGTTCCATTTGATACCACAGTGGGAGTCTGGGCTGTACAATTTCCCAAGAAATCTTAAGTGGCTGAAGGTGAGAGGGAACTGAGAAAGGAGACCTGTTGCTACAAATCAAGCTTAATACCACATCCTCCCTCAATATTAACTGGACTCAAATTTAGAGAACAAAAGGCTTTATTAGAATTAACCTTTGGAGGATAGAAACCTAGTTTCTAAAACTCCTCCTAGATTATTAGCTCCATCAAAAATAGGCAAATTAAGAGGATTTTGAATCAGTGTAGAGGGAGACAGGGATGAGGAAGAATAGAGCTGCCTTAAATCTTTATAATCACCTCCCCTCCCCTTTCTTGACAAAATTCTCACATTTTTTCTTTAAAAATCATAATCAAGAATTTATTCATTCAGTTATTGTTCATTTTTTTTTCAATCAAATTTGATTCATTATGACCTCATTTGGGATTTGCAAAGATAATGGAGGAGTTTGCCATTTCCTTCAGCTTATTTTACAGATGAGGAAACAGAAAAACAAAGGGAAGCAACTTTCTCAGGTATTGGGGGTGGGATTTGAACTCAAAAAATCTTCCTGATTCCAGACCCAATATCTATCCACGGTGTCACCTACTTATACCAACTCTCCCTTCTTATTCAATTAAACAACTAGGTATCATTCAGTGAAAATGAAGTAGAAAGGCAGTCTTCAACCTACTTGTCCCCATTTTCTCTGGGAAGATGGAAACACTAAGTAACTTTAGAAGCCAGACTTAATTACTGTCATTTTGCACAGTTGTCAAACCAGTGGTATCAGATGTCAGATACTCCATGGTCTGACAAGATGGCACTGTCAGAGTCAGATGGAATGGAGAGGGAAAACACAAGAAGGAGGGGTCATTGTTAAACCTAAAACTGAGAAGACTAAAGGTTGATGTATAATGAATAGCCCAGAGTAAGAATGTCTCTCTAAGCTTCCCTGTTCACAATCTCCTCATATTTAATAATATCAACAGCTGGAATTTCTACTGTACTTACTAAGTACCAAGCACTATGTTAAGTGTTTTATAAACCTCATTTGATGCTCACAACAATCCTGCATGGTAGCTACTGTTATTATCCCCATTTTACAGATGAGGAAATTGAGGCATGACTTGGGATGGTCACAAAGGAAGCATCTGAGGCTGTATTTGAACTCAGTCTTCCTGTCTCAAGGCCAAACAACATCCACAACACCATTTCTGTGAAATAAGATAATTAATGTGAATCTTCAAAAGGATATGGGTTATGGGATAAAGAGTCACACTGCATTCCTGAACCAGAAAGAAATAAATACAAAACAGGAATGGTAACTAAAATTCCCTTCGAAGTCCAGCTCATTTGAAATCATCTTCATTCATCTGCACCCAAAAAATTCCTTTTCCCACCCCACCTAGTTTATAAACTTCCTAGGAATGGGGAGAGAAAGGAATGAGTGCCAACCAATCATAAATCTTTGCTTCTCTGGTTGACTGGAACAAAGTTATCACAAACATAAGAATAACTCAGATTTAAAGAAGGGATGAGGAAAGAATCCCCCCTCCTTGGGTTGTGAAGGTGGGAGATGACTGCTTTGGAATGTTCCCTCTACTGTCAGGTGTAGTCTTGACCTTGGCTGGTTTTTCCTTAATTATTTGTTTGTATCATAAAAGAAGGCTCATAGAAGGTGTGGGAGTGTATATCTGGAAATGATGGTAATGCTAAAAAAGAAATTAAAGGTATCAATAAAACAATTAAAAAATCCCTAGGATCTGTAGATTCTCCTTTCCACATCTGAAAAAAAGAAAATGGATCAAAGTCCTCTCTAAGGAAGGGAGGGAACTGAATCAGCCTGTTTGGGGTGGGGGTGGGGAGCTAAGGCAAGGGAGCAACAATCAAAGTAGACTATCCCCAAAGTTATGGTGCCCCTTCAAGCTATAGTAGCAGAAAACTACTCTAAGACCTGAACCAAGGCAAAACAAAATTAAATGAAAAAAATGTAAGGGAAAGTAAAAGTGTATTGGGGGGTGGGTTGGGGTATTAATAAATTTTCTTATCCAGGGCCACTGATACCATGGATATAAAAGCATTTTGAAAAGTGTTGAAAGCTCTGCAAAGGTAAAATATTCTTATTCTCACTATCCCCAGGTATAAAATGTGAGTTCTAATCTCATTTCTGCCTCTGGCTAGTTGTGTCATCCTGACTCCTTCATCCCAATTAGTTACTCTTCCTCTATGGGCCTCAGTTTTCTCATTGAAAAATTACAGTTTTAACCAGATGTCTCTGAGGTCCTTTCTAGCTCTGACTAGATTATTCTTAAAATACTTCCGAGCTGTGTCATTCTTGGACATCCATTGGTCCTGGATAATAAGGAGTGATCAATGGGCACAGATGACCCCAACTCATTCCTCATCCTAGAGGCTGCTACAAAATCTGATGCAGATTCTAAGGATAGGAGGGGTTTTCAGTCTGTCAGAGTTGGGGCTGAGATGGTTCAGAATTTGAGCTTCGCTTAAAGTCCCCTCGCTGGCCCCCGGTTTTGCTAAGCAATTTGATCTCTCCCAGAGTGATGTCCCTGCTGACTGCTTTGCACATGTCATAGAGGGTGAGAGCAGCTATGGTAGCAGAAGTCAAGGCTTCCATTTCCACCCCAGTGGGGCCCCAGGCTCGACACGACGCCTGGATCACCACGGCGTGGCGGGCTGGGTCCATCTCCAGCTGTATCTGGGTGTGGCTCAGAGGCACGTGATGGCACAGTGGGATCAGTTGGCTGGTCAGTTTGGCAGCCTGGATGCCAGCCAGTCGGGCCACGGCCAAAGCATCGCCTTTCCGCAGCTGGTTCTGGTGGACGAGGGCGAAGGCCTCAGGTCCCAGGAAGACTACTGCTGAGGCGACAGCCACCCGTTCTGTGATTGGCTTTCCTCCCACGTCAACCATGGCAGCCCGCCCCGTTGCGTCCAGGTGAGTTAGCTTGTCTGAGAGGGGAGAGGGTCTGGGGGTGGCTGGATCAGCAGGGGTCTCTGTGTTAAGGCACTTAGTGCTGTGGTCAGGATCTTGTGGGGAAGAACTGTAGAATCTCCAGGAAGAGCCTGCCTCTAACTTCAGTTGGGTTGGAAGAAGGACCTGTGGCAATCTCCATCTTGACCACATGGCCCCCATGTGGCTGGAGAAACTCTCCCTGGCTCTGAGCCCCTGGATATGAAAAGGGTCCCCCGAGGGAAGGCTAGACGAGGTCAGAGGAGTGTCTTGGAGCTTTGGGAAGCACCCTAAATGGAGAGAGGGGAGAAGAGAAGAGGTTAAAGGCAATAGTGAACCGACAGGAAAAGGACAGCGGGCAGAAAGCCACAGAGACATGGGGAGCTAAAGGGCAAGAGACAAAGGCAAACCCTGAATTATATATTTTCTTGAAAGCTTTCACCCTCCCCCTCATTCTGGTCAACTTTACCAATGTACTAAAAAACACTGATCCAGACTGTGCAGTGAGCCCTATCCTGGGAAACCCTTAGGAAAAAGAAGCTATTTTCCTTCTATCTGTCTATTATGATTTAAGAGTTAATGAGCCAGATGACCTTGCAAAGTTCCCTTAAAAAATAATAATAAAACTGCTTTGCTTTTTACTTGGGGAAACTAGGTGGCACCGTAGTGCATAGAGTGCTAGGCTTGGAGTCAGGAAAATTCATCTTCTGAGCTCAAATGTAGTCTTAGTAATTGTGTGATCCTAAGCAAGTAACTTAATCCTGCCTCAGTTTCCTCATCTGTAAAATGAGCTGGAGAAGGAAATGGCAAACCATTCCTGTATCTTTGCCAAGAAAACTTTAAATGGAATCACAAAGAGTCAGATAGGACTGAACAACAAGATTTTCTACTTATAGGAACATAGATTTAGAAGGGGGGAGACCTAAAAGGCCACTGAGTCTAATCCCTTTCTCATGATGTATATGAGTGTCACAAAAATAGTGTCTAAAGTAGGATTCAAACCCATTCTCTTAGACTCCAAGTACATTGCCCTATCCACTTTGCTATGCTGCTTTTGAAAACAGAGTATTCCAAATGTGCAGCCAATAGGATTGTCAAAGACCATCCAGCAGTGCAATTTTGTTTTACAGTTAAGGAAACTGAAGCAGGAGGATCTGCCTAACATTACACAAATAGGGCTCAGAATTTGTATTCTAATCTGTGTACCTAGACTCTTGTATCACAACTTCCCTTATTCAGAATTTTTGACAGCTTCAAAAAAAGACAAAAGGAAGAGAGGGAGGGAGGAAGGAAGGGAAAAAGAAAGAAAGAAAAAGAAGAAAGGAAGGAAGAAAGGAAAAAAATGGAAAGAAGGAAGAAGGGAAGGAAGAAAAAAGAAGAAAGGGAGTAAAAGAAAGAAAAATGAAAGGAAGAAAGAAAGAAAAAGAAAGGGATAAAAACTCTTAGATGAAGGACCAAAATGTCCCCAGATGAAGTCTATCTCCAGTAAAAAGTCTGTTAAGCAAATTAACAAGTATAAACAAGATACCAGGGGAAACATTTACTGTACTAAGGAAAATACATTTTGTCAACTGCCTTCAAGCAGCCCTGAAGCATTTTAGACCTGTACATTTATATATGTTGGACAGGTTCATTTCAGGGTGGTCTTTTCTCTTCCTTAAAGTAGGCCTTTTTGAGAACCTTTCCCTTTGGGGCACATTTTGTTACTCTGGTTCAAGTCATTTTACATACTTGAAAATGATAAAACTTCACTGGAGGTTTCACAACAGTAACATCGGACAAGGAATCAAGAGATCTGGGCTCTAGTCTTAACTATTGCACTAACTTGCTTTATGATCTTGGACAGTTCTATTCTTCTATTCTGAGCCTCGATTTTCTGTTGGGAAAGATCTCAGTAGGGTTCTAGACCCACTAACCTAACCAATAGTGAAATAACCTAATCAATTTTCACTTAACCTCTTGCTTTCAAACCTCCAACAAAGGGGAGCCAATCCACTATCAGCCCATCCTACTTACAAGCAAATCCTTCTCCTTTACCTTATGCATCCATTTATCTAAGTATTATAACTCCTCCACGACATGTCTCAGATATATCCCCTTCTGTCGACTCACATGGCTAACATTCCAGTTTAGGCTCTTGTTACCTGTCACCTATTTGCTATAGCTTTCTAATCAGCCTCTTCTTGCTTCCTTCAAGTCTCTCACATTCCAGTCCAGCTTCAGCTGCCAAAGTGGTTTTTCTAAAATGTAACTCTATGTTACACCCCAGCTCAATAATCTCCAGTGGCTTCCTATTACATACTCCAGGTACTAACAGAAAATCCTTTGTCATTTTTCAGTCATATCTGACTCTTTGTGATCCTATTTGGTATTTTCTTGGCAAAGATACATTTCCTTCTTCAACTCCTTTTACAGATAAGTAAACGGAGGCAGACAGGGTTACACAACTAGTAAGTGTTTAAGGTTAGATCTGAACTCAGGAAGATGAGTCTTTCTGACTCCTAACCTGTCACTCTATCCACTTTGCTACCTTTTGGCAGCTTCTTAAACTTGGCCCCTTTTTGTGTTTCCAAACTTTTTACATTCTACTCTTTTTCATCCATTCTAAAATCCAGAAATATTGGCTACCTGCTATATTTAAACACAACCCCTCCATCTCCCAACTTTTATACCTTTGTCTGGCAAGTCCTCAATCCCAGAATGCCCTTCCTCCTAACTTTTGACTTTTGGAATTGATGGCTTTTTTCAGGACTCAGCTCAAACAAGGCTTGCTTTTCTTACTCCCAACTGCTACTGCCATCTCTTTGTGAGACTTATTCTGCATATCCTGATTTCTGTTGTCTAGATCATTAAAATGTGAGTTCCCTGAGGACAAAGACCTAATTTTTTTAGACTTTCTAGTTCTAGAATTTAGCACCAAGCCTGGCACACAGTATGTGCTTAATAAATAATTGCTGATTGATTCAAAGATATTTTTTCTGATGTGAAATGTAAATATCTTCCTTTGCAATATCCTCCTGTTATTCCTGCTTCTGCCCTTTGAAACCAAATAAAAGAAATCTAATTTCTCTTCCACATGGCACTTGAGGACTTCTCCAAGTGAGAAATTATTTTATCATATTAATAACCAATTATTAATTTTGTATTCAAGCTTTCTTTCTATTTTTTTTTAATTGAGGCTTGGCTCTTTTAGAAGGTCTGCCTCTGAAAGACATGACTGAGATTATCCCTAACCCTCAGGAAACATGCTCTTCAATCTTAGCCAAGACCCCTTGACTAGGAGACCTTACTCTTGTTTAGAGTACAGTCAAAATCCAGAAGAGGCCAGTTTTTACTCAGGGGGAATAAGCCCTTGTCCTTGTACCCTGCCTCCTCATTAGTTAGGTGACCCAGCTTAGGAAGGAGAAAACTAGAGCAGAGTGGTTTGGATGGAGTTGGATTCCCCTGTCCAGAATGTTGGAAGAGGTTTAGTCTCATGATAAGCTACATTCTCAGGAAAAGGTAAAGACTTCTAGCCTACTTCTTCATTAAATGTCCACCAATAAGGGTTGGTTTTCAGTTTTCAATGGAATTCCCTTTCAAGGATTATTTAAATCTATCAGGATATCCATGGCTTTTGTCTTTTGTTACCAAGAAAAATCACTATTGATTGATGGCTAGTCTAATTAATAAATTGATTAGCAATTACTCAGAAACTCTGTATCTCAGGGTTTTTCATTCATCATACCCTACTTGAAGGAGACTTATTTGTAAAAATGAAGGCATGGGGTTCACTAAAATTTATGGTCTCTGACAAGGTTACAAGCCTATGATTCTAAAAATGTCTTTGAATTGGTAGGGAAGGGTAGAGTGGCTGGAGTTGTGATTTCAGTGATATGAGGAAATTCTTTCTACATGTAAGTCAGCACCTTCTCAGTTGCTTATAGTTTTGGAGGGTTTGCCTAGAATTCTAAAAGGTTGGATGTTTTGGTCAGAATTAGAATCACAAAGAGAGTAAATTTAATTAACTGGTATGGAAGTCAGGGATTCCAGACTCTGAGACTGACTCTCTAAACACTTATGCCAAGCTGCCCTCTTATTAGAAAAAAGTCTTTAGAAAGTCTGAATTATGGGACTTTGTTCTTATTACATATATATGATCATCACACCCGGGAAACCTGCTAGTTCTTTACCTCCATCACTTCCATTCTATTGGATGTACATATTTTTTAGATTAGGCTAGATGGTTCAGTAGATAAGACAGTGGACAAGAGTGTTGGGTCTAGAGTCAGAAAGACTGTTTAAGTTTAAGCTGTTAAGAAGACTCTAAGTTTAAATCCAGCCTCAAACATTTAATAGCAGTGAGAACCTGAACAAGTCCCTTAACCTCTGTTTCCCTTAATCCATTGGAGAAGGACAATGGCAAACCATTTTAGTATCTTTGTCAAGGAAATCCCATGGACAGTACTAATGTGATATGGTTTGCAGGGTCATGAAGACCTAGATGCGACTGAAAAACAACAAATTCTTTAGTATAAAGCAGTATGTGTACCTCTAAAGTTATATATTTTATTTATAAGTAAACCATTTTTAACAGGACCTCTTTGTCACTTTTGAGATGAGTCTTACATAATTGTTTTTGTGACTGAAAGAAAATCCAGAGGAAGAAACCCCAATCAATTTAAAATCAATCAATCAATCTCTCTCTCTCTCTCTCTCTCTCTCTCTCTCTCTCTCTCTCGGCATTTCTCTTCTTTAAATTATGAAGTAATTCTATTTTGTATTTTAAAAATCCCCTTCATATGCCATGAAGGACTCATGGGAAGAAATCCCAATCAATTTGACATCTTGTTTTGGTATCTCTTTTCTTTAAACTACGAATTAATTTTATTCTATTTTTTAAATCTCCTTCATATGTCTTGAAGGAGTCATGGGAAGAAACCCCAACCAATTTGAAGTCTTGTTTTGGTATCTATTTTCTTTAAATAATGAATTAATTCTATTTTGTATTTTTTAAAAAATCACATTTCTATCCCATGAAGGACTCATGGGATTGTGAATGTGCTGACTTCAGAGATAGAGAATCTCAGTTTGAATTTCAGTTTTGACACTTTTTTACCTACATGATCTTGGGCAAATCATTTAACCTTGTTTTCTTCATCCATAAAATGAGTGGGATGAGGGTGGGGTAGAATGCCTCTAATAACATAATGCCTCTAACTCCTTTAGCAGTCTGATGAAGCCTAGGAATGCCTGATGAATTCCTTTTCAGAATAATGTTCAGAATAATTCAGAATAATGCATGAGATAAAATATATAAGATTGTGAGGGAAACCACTTATATTGAAAGAGAGATAATTTTTCTCATATTACAGCCTTCCCTGCTATGAAATCTATTCATGGACTCCTTGGGGGTTAGGATTAAGAAGCCTTGTTGTAAAGACCCCTTACAGCTCTTAACTCATGATCCTACAATCTCCATTATCCCCACATCAGTGAGGGTGTACCTTACAAGTTTGATTATGAAAAATAAGACAGATTCTATAAGAATTATATGGTGAGAACCTGTTTTGTTATTCTGTAGGCACATTATTTTGCAGACATTTGTAGACACCATTATTGTTTCTCAAAGTCTAGTAGAAAAAGCCCTGTTACAGATTCAAGAGTTGGGATTCAAATCCCATCTCTGACATTTGCTACTTATGTGATCAACTCATTGAACCTTTCCAGGCCTCAGTTTCCACATCTAGTCTATAGATGCCCCCTTCTAGCTCTAGGTCTGTGATCCAGTGCAATCTTCCCCAATGGCCTCTCATGAAGTGAAGGTGATGCAGGATCTTCAAAGGCATAAGCTTGGAGAGTTCCCCAAGCTACAAAGGTGAAAAAGATGGATTTGGTGACCAGCCATATGTGTCTGTTTCCTGAGCACCAGCCTAGCTAACCAAGGAGAGGCTCATCAGCAGGAAAGTTGGCTACAGCTGCCATTTTTGGTCAAATCAATTAATGGAGCCATCTGACCAAGACTTGCATGAAAAGCTCATGTCAGTAGAAGGTATACTGATGAAATTGTGGATCCTTGATATAGTATTCATATTAGTCTGCTGTGAGCCCACTGGGTATTAGTCAAATGGCAGACATCATCTGTTTCTGAAGCAAAAATCTTGCACCTTGATAACAGAAGTGATAAGTAGCAAAATTAAGATTCAAATCTAAGTCTTTTCACTCCAAAAGGCAGCTAGGTGCCACAGAATGCTGAGCCTAGAGTCAAGAATATTTATCTTCCTGAGTTCAAATATGGCTGACATTAATTGTGACTCTGGGCAAGTCATTCAACCCTGTTTACCTCAGTTTCTTCATCTAAAAAATGAGCTGGAGAAAAAAAATTGGCAAACTATTCTATTATCTTTTCCAAGAAAATCCCAAATGAAGTCATCATGAAGAAAAATAACTGAACAGCAACTTCTGACTTTACATCCTCCATACCTCCTCCCCAAAATTTAACCCTAACCACCCTACTTCTTGGATTGAACTTTAATAAAATGAGATCTATCATTAGAGATCTGATAATCTCATTGCTCCTTCACTGACTTCTCAGCCACCCAATTCTCTCTCCTTCCCCCAGGGAGTCTCTGAAGGACAGGGAAGGGTAAAGGCAAGGGTAAAGGGAAGGGAAGGGCAAATGGTTACGTACTGATGGATCACCCACCGATGAGGATCATGGGTCGGTTCTTCATCTGAGCAATGTTGAACATGCCTAAGTTAGGAGGAAAAATGGGGAGGGAGAGAAAGATGGGACAGAGGGATAGATCAATGAATGGAAGAGATGGATGAACAATACATACACATGGTATGACAAATACCTGTGTGTTCATGCACAAACACAAATGTCTATACACATGTACACAAAGAGGCTATTTTTAGGATAACAGGGAAACAAGGCTTCCTGACTCATTGACTTTAATTCTTGATAAACCCTCAGAAAAACTGGGGAAAAGGGAATAGAAACAGGGAAGAGAGGAAGAGACAAAGCAAGCAACTCATCTTCCTCTTCCATCCTCCTTTTTCCCCCATCCATGAGAGAAGAACATTAGGCACAAAGGGAATGACTGGGGTAAGGGAGAATGCTGAGCTCCAAAAACTAAGACTCTTACCAAGACTTAAACTGTTGCCCTTTCTCCATCCCCAACCCCAACACTCATCAAATTCCCTCTCACCCTTGTCAATAAATGTCTTCCTTTCCCAACCTCAAATACCTGCATGTTGTTCCTTCTTTCGGCCCACAGCAGCCCCAATGATACTCAGCAGCTCCTCCTCGGAGGCCCCAGCTCGAAGATGATCCCGTAGAGACACTTCTGAATTTCCAAAGAGGCAAACCTGCCAAATATCACAACATAGAATCAATGACAATCATCCTCATTCCTGATATTTGGTTCCTCAGATGGCCCACTGATCTTGGAACCAAAGGAAATGGATTAATAGTCTACTAAGAAAGGATGAAGTCAGATGTAAGGATGCAGCCTGGTACAGCAGAAAAATTACTGTTTCTGAAGTCAGGGGACCTATGCTCAGATCAGAGGCAATTAGGTGATATAATATTTAATGTAATCAAATCGCTGTTTGTCTTGGAATGGGAGGAGATAGGGAAAGAAGGAAAAAATTTAAATACAAAGTTTTATAAAATATATATTGAAAACTATCTTTACATGTATTTGGAAAAATAAAATAGTATTGGAAAAAATTAGATGATACAGGAGACAAAAATGTGGGACTTGGCAACAGGAACCACTAGTTTCAAATCCAGCCTCAAGCACATACTTGTAGTAAGAATTAAAAGACATATATAAAGCATTTTGCAGACCTCAAAGCTCTATAGAAATGTGTCATTCAGCTTTTTTTTCAGTCATGTCTAATTATTCATGACTTCATTTGTTTTTTGTTTTGTTTTGTTTTGTTTTGTTTTTTTTGGCAAAGAAGCTGAAATAGTTTGCCATTTTTTTCTCCAGTTCATTTTACAAATAAGGAGACTGAGGCAGATAGGGGTTAAGTGACTTGCCCAGTATCAGAGTCCAGATTTGAACTCACACTCTAAAGATCTATCCCCTGCATCACCTAGATGTCTGTAACTTCACTTCCCTGGACTTCATTTTCCTTATTTGTAAGAGGAGAGGCTTCCTAAGTAAGTAGCTTCCAGCTTAGGATCTATATTCTTGGGACTTCATGACAATTAAAAAAAAAAAAAAGATGCTCTTGGGTATTCAGGGGAAAAGGCCAACCAGCTTAAAGATAGAGGGGGCCCTGCCAGGATGACCTGCAAAAATCATTGCTCAG
The DNA here is from genome assembly GCF_016432865.1 of Antechinus flavipes. Classification (NCBI taxonomy): domain Eukaryota; kingdom Metazoa; phylum Chordata; class Mammalia; order Dasyuromorphia; family Dasyuridae; genus Antechinus; species Antechinus flavipes. Next base: position 200,644,889 of record NC_067401.1, read on the forward strand.
ATTTCAGGTCAGTCACACGTGAGTGTCCCAAAGTTTTTCTACTTGGAAGTTCCAGTCATATTCCTCGTCCTACTACCTGAGGCCCTCCACAGTCTGGTCGCAACTTATTTTTTACCAGGCTTAATTCCTCTTACTTTCCCTTCCCTTGATCTGATGCAATCAAACTGATCTAGTTACCATTTGCCGAAATTTAGCTCTTTTCTACCTTTGTTCTCAACATTTCCTGTTCCTGGAATGCCCTTCCTTGATCTTCTATATCTATCCAATTTCTACTTGGCTTGTCTCTACTGCTCCCACTCTTAAGAAAAGCCAGGGCCACCGTTCCAACACGCTTTTTCTGATCTCTGCAGTACTTGGAAACTTGTCTTGTAAAAAAAAGGTTGCCTTCTTTAAAATGTTTTTCTTATGTATTCTTTTCTCTGAAACTATAAGAGTTTAAAGGATAGAGTTATACTTTAATGCACGCTTCTCCCACAGTAATCTAGAATGCTGGACATCCTGAATATAATCATTAAATACTTATTAGATAATAAACAGTTTGATTGTCAAGGATAATATCACTAGCTTCAGTCTCTCAAATTGGCGGTCCTGAAGCAGAGTCCACATGACTCGTCCAGTCTTTGGTTTTAGTGAACTCCAGCCTCTTTGGTTGATTAAGGGGATAGAACTGGGATTATTTTTTTCAAAGCAGAGAAAAGGAGAATAGGGCAGAGAGGAAGCTTCTAAGCAATCATAATCCACCTTAGAGTCAACTCCTAGACTGGAGCTCAGAGAGTCTCATAAGGCTTAAGAGGGAAGCTCATCCATAGTCCTTTTTCAATTATCTCCCAGGTAATGATTCAGAATATATCTCAAGGTTGATCTGTCTCACCATGTCATCTCTGTGTCCTGTTTGCTGAACAAATCTCTAAATCAGACATCTCACCTCTCTTGTTTCATGGACCCCACTGGCACTCCAGTGAAGCCTAGGGATCCCTTCTCAGAATAATGCTTTTAAATGAACAAAATAAAATATATAGTATTGCAAAGAAACCCAATTATATCAAAATATTCCAAAAATGTAAGTTCATGAACCCAAGGTTAATAACTCCTGATATATAAAGTCCATCCCTCTTAACATTTCCATACTTATCCCCTTACATAATATCTCAGGAGGAGGAAAGGGAAGACATTAAGGATGGTGAGGAAGGAAGGATGGGGAATGGAACAACACTGGGGAGACAAAAGACTTGTTTGAAATGACAGATTTGCTGAGGCAGGATGGGGAAGGGGGAATCCACCTTGAGGTTTCCATCAGCTGTGATGCGAAGGCGGTTGCAACTCCCACAAAAATTCTCAGACATGGAAGTGATGAAGCTGATCTGGCCTTGGGAGCCAGGGATTTTGAAGGCCTGAAGGAGAAGGAGAAACTTGGATCTACTGAGATTGTGCTAGGGAGATGAAACTTCTCTTAATATCTTAGCAGGAGCTACTACTACCTAACCCTTTCTCCAGACCAGGGGTCCTCAAACTACAGCCGCAGGCCAGATGCGGCAGCTGAGAATGATTATCCCCCTCACCCAGGGCTATGAAGTTTATTTAAAGGCCCACAAAACAAAGTTTTTGTTTTTACTATAGTCCGGCCCTCCAACAGTCTGAGGGACAGTGACCTGGCCCCCTATTTAAAAAGTTTGAGGATCCCTGTCCAGACAGACCAATTCCCAACGTATTAAGGGCTTTTTCATCCATCTTTTGCTCTTCATACTAAAATATTCCCCACATAGATCATGGAGGAGAGCTGCCCTCCAATCCACCCCAGTGCTCCCACTCCCCCAAGGGAAACATTTCAATGTCTTCCAACCAAGACACAAGGGAAGCTTTTTTTTTTTTTAATTGTTTTGTTTTCAATTATCTTATCTCACTCCCCCATCTTACAACACCTACCCCAGACCTTCTACTCTGACACACCAGTCACTTCCTTTGGGGGGAAGACACGGGCTAAACTCTGTCTTAGACCCCAGCCCTAGTTCCCCTCCAACCTTAGACGTGCTACAGTCTTCCTCTGGTAGCTTCTCCAGCTCTGGCCAGCGCTGTTGGATCATGTCCAGCATTTCCTTATAACTGACCATCTTCTTAAAGTTCCATTTGTTACCTGTGGGGGTCAGCACATAGCAGCCTTGGTCACTTTCCAGAAAATCAAAAATTACAAATTTCTGTGATCTTGCACAAGTCACTTTACCTCCGGTTTCCCTATCACTAAGATGGACATAATAGAGCTGTTATCATCATTATAAAAATCACAAATTTAGAGAATCATAGAATATTCATTCATATGGGGCAGGGCCTCAAAATTAGGAAAGTCCTAATTTTCCTTCTAGTATAAGAATGTAAGTAGCAAAGTGGCAATGGACAAATCATTTGACTTCTCAAAGCCTCTGTTTCTTCAACTGTCAAATGGGGATAATGATACTTTCATTACCTACTTCATAGGATTTTTATAAGAAAAGAGTTCTATAGAGTGCTACAAAAATGTGAATTATTAATAGTAAACAGGCAGCTAGAAGATGCAGTGGATAAAGTCTAAACCTAGAGTCAGAAAGACCCAAGGTGAAATCCAGCTTCAGATAATTAGGAACTGTTGATCTTAAGCAAATTAGGGTCTACTTGCCTCAGTTTCTTCATCTATAAAATGGGGATAATAATAGCACCTACCTCCTCTGGCTATTGCGATGGTAGTATAAATCAGCATTTGTAAAGAAATTACAAAAATTAAAGCTCTATATAAATGCTAGATTATTATTATTATTTGAAGCCACATAATTAGAGTTCAAATCCCCAGATCTCCAATTCTGGGCAAGCCACTTTGATTCTGTGAAGCTCGGTTTAATTGTCTATAAGAATAAGAAAGTTGGACTAGATAATCCCTAAGGTTCCTTCTGGCTCAAACATGATTCTTCAATTCTAAAACCTACTCCGATTCCACTCCAATTCCTGCTATCCACGGCTCCTCTTCTAGGACTTAGAAATGGGTAGGGATCACTGAGAAGTTCTGACACATTATCAGAATTCCCAAATAAATCCATTATTGGGGCAACTAGACCCCTCAACATTGAGGCCATGATAATGCCCTAGCAAAGCTCAGTCTTTTAGGCCTTAGGACCCTTCCCATAACCCAGTCACTAACCATCAAAGGGCATGTACTCTATGAAGCGCACATCCAGTGGGAGTCCCTCACTGAGGGCCACAAAATCCAGCAGCTCATCTTCATTGAAGCCACGCATTACCACGCAGTTCACCTGGCCAGGGAAGGACAGCATGCTCAACATTATCCAAGTTATCCCCCATCCCAAGCAGCCCCAAACACAACAGTTCCCTGGGAATCTGAATAGCTCCTGGAACTACCCATTATTTTTGTCCCTCCTCATCTTCCTTTTTGTGAACCCCTCCCATTCTTGCTTCCTTCTGGGATCTGGTAATGTCAAATCAATGGGGCCAGAAGAGATGAAAGATTGGGAGCTAAAAGAAGAAAGAACATGCACTGAGGAGCCAGGGAGTGAAATGAATGAAATAAGGAATTAATAGCAAACAAATACTCCCTCACCTTCACAGGATAAAAACCCAATTCAATGGCCTTGTGGATGCCTTCCATAACTTTGTGGAAACCTGTATGGGAAAGAAGGGAGATAAGTGGGGAAATTAAGGATTCTCCACTCGCATACAACCCCAGGCAGTTGTTGTGGTGGTGGCCATTATTGTTATACTCTATGCTCAGTTGTCACTGGTGTTTTTCTCCAATGTCCAAATTTACTCCCATTTCATTTTCTTCTAACTTCCCTTGCTTATGCTATTCAGCAGAACCATTAGCCAAGTCTAAACTCCACAGAAAAGCTCAATCTGTTATGTATAAATCTTACAGGAAATTCTAAAGCCAAACAGAATTTGCTCTGATTATTCCAGTAATATGGATTACTCTCCTATGGACTGCCACTCCAGTTTATGAGTGGGTAATGGAAAATCTTTGAAAGCTTCCTGAAGTTCCTCAGGCTTGAGAGATAAAGTGACTTATACATTAAGTATATGTCAGAAGCATGACTGAAACTCAGGTTTTTCTAACTCCAAATTCCACTGTTTATCTACTTTATCCACTCACTGTACTAATCTCCCCAGTGCAGCCTGAACTAGATTAAAATGTAATTGGGAAATGTTTTAACAAAGCAAGTAAAAATACAATGCAATAGAAATAATGTTAATTTGTGGTTTTCTAAGTCAATATAGTGGATACCCACCATACTACCTTGCTTTTCAGTTTCCTTAAAGAAGCAATTCAGTAAGATTCCATATTACAAAACAGGCACCAGTTTGCACTGAAGGAGGAAATTTCCTCATTAAGAGTTCTTTAATTTAAATCATTAGGAGTTCTCTATATATGGAAATCACAAGTTAAAAAAAAAGTAAGACTGTCAGACATCCTTTCATTTGGTCCCCTAATCACTTACTTCCTACCTCTGTTAATCATTCTTAAAACTTTCCTTCTCCACTTAAACTACCACTGCCACCCTAATTCAGAATATCCCACAGAGTGGGATCCCTCCTTCCCTCCCTCCCATCCATTCTCTAGTGCCACCCTCCCATGTGTCTGTTCTGGTCACCTTTCCTACGAGTGATGAACTCAAACTTTGCTGGCACTAGGGTATCTAAGCTGATGTTGATGGCATTGAGCCCAGCTCTCTGGAGCTGAGGTAACAGCCGGGCAAGGTTGATCCCATTGGTGGTGATGGCGATACTCTTCAGACCATCCAGCTGATGAAGTTGAGCTGAGGGATAAATAGAAAAGAGGCAGTGAAGGTATTGAATTCAGAATAGTTTATATTCTTTAGTAAGATAAAGGAAAGAAAGTAAAGCTTTTGATCAAAAGAAAACTTTTTAAATCTCTTTGGAGTTTCATAATCCAGGCTGTCCCTGGAGACCTTAAATAATAGGGATGGAATTAGAGTGAAGGTTAAATGCCATAAAATTCACCATACCCAGTAAGTGGACTTTTTTTTTTTTTAAAGCAATATGATGGCTTTCAAAATGAATTCTTCCACTCTGGCTTCCCACTCTTGCCCTCCACCCAAATCACTGCTTGTAAGCATTTTTACACAACCTTTCTGATAATTTAGTTCAGCTCTATGCTTCAACATGAACTTTGAACCAATAAGGAAATCAGACCAGTGAGACCATGAAACCAGGCAGTAGACCTATATAATCAGATGCAGAATTAGTTCAGTTTCATTGTGTGGTTCTCCTTTGCTAAGAGTAGGGAAAGATTTTGATTATTTCTTGTGGGAGCCACCAGTTGGTTGATTGGATTGGTAAGTCAGGAGAGATAGTGTAGGCAGAAACAATAGCAACTTTCAGAGTTATAAGATTCTAAGCTAAAAGGAATCACAGAAGTCATTTAGACCAGAGGTATTAAATAGGCAGCAAAATCCATATGAGGCTGAACCAGATTAAAATGTAATTGGGAAATATTTCACAAAATAAATTAAAATATGATAGAATGCAGATAATATTAATATGTGGTTTTCTAAATCAATATAAGGCTCACAAAGATCCTGATGAAGTTTAGTATCCACATTTTTATTTTTCAAGTGTGACATCACTGATCCAGATCACCCCTCCACTTTACAAAGGTCCAGAAATGGGAAGGGGTTTAGTATAGCTGAGATTCAGACCTAGATCATCTGACTCTAAACAGTGACCTTTTCACTACAAGGTCAGTCCCCCTTTCCTAGTCTATCTTCACCCTCAGGCATGGCCTGGTATAGCTGTTTTCATTAAAGAAATATTTATTAATATGAGGTCCTGAAGTCAGGAAGACTTAAATTTAAATGTAGCTTTAGACACATGTAAAGTCTTGCCTCAGTATCCTCTTCTGTAAAATGAGCTAGAGAAGAAAATGGTATAGTACTCCATCATTTTTGCTAAGAAAAACTCAAATGGGGAGTTGAATATTGCAGTAAATAAAGCATTGGACTTAGAATCAGGAAGACTCATCCTCATGATTTCAAATATGGCCTCAGATACTTAGTAGTTGTGTAACACTGGGTACTTTAATCTTGCCTCAGTTTCCTTATCTGAAAAATGAGCTGGACAAGGGAATGACAAACCACTCCAGTATTTCTGCCAAGAAAACTCCAAATGGGGTCACAAAAAGTCAGATGTTATTGAAACAACTGAACAACAAAACAATATATGGATAAGCTAAGATTACACCATAAAGCTGAAAGGATGTACCAGCAAGTCTTTCAAAATGTGAGAAATCAGGGCTGTAGTTTTCTAAGGCTTCCTAAGGAAGGAGGTGCTTTACCTGCCATCTTCCCAACCAGAGGCTTGGAGATTAGTTTGTTCAGGTAGTTTTTTGAGGCCAAATCACTATCAAGGCTCTGGCTACTGATGCTATGTAGGCTATCATGTATCATATTTATGGAGAGCTGTGGAATACTGGCAAGAGCCCTAAGTCTGAGGGAGGTCTGGCTCCATCCTGTGTTTCCTCAGGGAAATCCCTTCACCTCTCTGAGACTCATATTCTTCCTCAATAAAATAAGGATCGTGATATTCCCACTTTCTGCTTTATAGAGTTGGCGTGACCATCTGAAGAAATAATGAAAGGAAAGAACTTCATTAACTCCATTATTGTGCCAGCTATTATTGCTACCTCTAATCCAGAGCCCTGCCCATACTATCTCTCCAGAAAGATATGGTAAAACTGAGGTGTGGGGACTCTGAGGGGAGAAAGATGGGGAGGAAACTGGCACCAGAGTTTATGGGGTTCAGGATAATTCTAATAGAGCCTGATTCCCTAATACAAGGCAATACCCAGGAGAGCTCAGCTCCCTCAAGGAAACCATTTTCTTTGAATGAATGTTACCAGTATCCCCAAGAGAGTGCTGAAGGAGAGAGGAGGAGAAGGGATAATAATAATCATAGGATTTACAATTGGAAGGGGATCTTAACAGATGAAGCAGACAATCTTCTCATTTTTATAGATGAGGAAATTTCAGCCCAGAGAAGGGAAATTATTTCCTTAAATTCACAAGATGGTGAGTAGCAAGAGTAGGGTTTGAAGTTGATTCCAAATCTAGCGCTCTTGTCACTATACAAGGAAGATTGGAGTGAAATGCTATCAGGATTTTAAAAAGTGGGCAGAGCTCAGGATGAAGCCCAAATGCAAGCCAAGGAGCTAAGACGTAGGGGAGGGTCGGGGGAGCAGTGCTTTTTGGTGAGGGTGAAGGCTGGAAGCACGCAATGTGGGGTGGAACTTGTTTTTTGGGGTATATGAGCAGATTTCAAGGTTGTTGTAATAGCACCAGGTGGCTTCTGCAAACAGCAGCTGTAGGCTTTAAGTCACAGGACAAGCACACGGCATATTTTACAGACACTTCTGGAAAGTGAAGGGCTAGAAAGTGTTAGACTTAGCCCAGATATCCACTACACCCAATTGGATGACTGTGTCTGGAATGAGAAAGGAGGGAAGGCAGTAGCAGGGACAGGGGGTGAAATTCCAGATTCAGCCAGGACTCACCCACAATGTCTAGCACGTCTGGTCTGATGAGAGGCTCCCCACCAGTGAGCCGGATCTTGTTCACCCCTTCCTTCACAAAGAGTTGGGAAAGGATCAGAATCTCCTTTGTAGTCAACAGGTCAGCCTTGGGAGTCAGTGGGACACCCTCCTCAGGCATACAGTACTGACCTGGGCAAGGGCAAGGGGGAAAGTGGGGAAAGTAGTCAGGTCCAAGGCCGCCTCAAAGAGCAATTTTCTATTATCTCCAACTCTTGTGCTTCCCCCCACTACAACATAGTCACAATCTTCACCCTAAACACAGCTACAAGACTGACTCAAGCCTTATGTGACCAACCTAAACAATCTTTTTTTTTTATTCTGAACTTAATAAAACAAGCATTTATAACATGGCAGAATAGAAAAAAAAGATGATTGGATATAAAATTGCATCTGCTATGTACAACCTGATATTCCTGTAAAAAATATAGCAAAATTATCATGTAACTTTTTTGTTTTTCCCCTTTTTTTCCTCCCTTCCCCACAACCATGGAGATGCCACAGTCTAAATCTTACTCTTAAAAATACAGTCTTACTCTTTGCTCTAGCCCTAACCCAGTCCTAAATTTTATCCCTTGTATTAAAATGTTGATTATTGGAGTGAGTAAGTATGGAAGCTCCCTGTTAACAGTGATCAGTAAAAGTCATGAATTCTTGTCTGAATGGATGGAAGGCTTCCTAGAGGAGACAAGATCTGGGGAGTCATTTAATTAATGGAATAGATGTTTGGCTATCTGGGATGGGAGCAGTAGAAAGCTAAAATAGTTTCAATGGTGGGAGGGAGGGAGAGGAGCAGAAAATGCCAACTTACAACGAAGGTTACATTTCTCAGTGAGGGAAATGCGCAGGTAGTTGTGTCTTCTGCCAAAGGTATCAGTGAGGAAAGCAGAGAAGGGGGCAGCATGATCTCGTAGAAACTCCCTCCTCCTGGCTGGGGATAGTGCCTGCAAAGATAAATCAGTTGGTATACATTAAATACTTAGTACGTGCCAGGTTCATTGAGGAAAATGAAGAAAAAGAAGGGTTAGATTAAAGAAGAGAAAACCTGTTCTAGAATGGTCCCAGATTATCTTCTTAATTAAATCAAAAATTGGGGACATTAATGCATTGTTAGTAGAGATGTGAAATGATCCAACCATTCTGGAGAGCAATTTGGAACTATGCCCCAAAAAGCAATAAAACTTCATATTCTTTGATCCAACATCATTCCTAGGTCTATATCCCAATGAGATCATAAAGATAGGAAAAGGATCTACAGATACCAAAATGCTTATAGCAGCCTTTTTTGATGACAAAGAATTGGGAAACTGAGGGAGTGCCCATCAACTGCAGAAGGTCTGAACAAGTTGTAATACATGAATACAACGGGATAGTATTGTGCTATATGAATTGATGAGCAATTAGATTTCAGAAAAAACCTGGAATGACTTATGTGAACTGATGCTGTGTGAAGTGAGCAGAACCAAAAGAACACTGAACACAGTAACAGCAAGATGACAAGCAAGAGTGAGTGCTTGCTCTGTTCTAAGTTCTCCATAAAAGTCTTTTTGGCCAGTGTACAACTGGCATTCAAATAGATCAAAGCATACTGTTTTCATCATTTTGTGTGTAGTGTGGGTTTTTTCCTTTTGTTCCATTTCTTATTTCAAACCATGACTAATGGGGAAATGTTTTACATGATTGTACATGCATAACCTATATCAGATTGCTTAGAGTCAGAAAGATTCATCTTCCTAATTTAAATCTGATCTCAGACACCTAATAGCTTTGATGCCTTGACAAGTCATTTAACTGTTTGCCTCAGTTTCTTCATCTGTAACAAAGTAACAAGGAAACGTGGAAGGGAATCTTAGAAGGAAAGTTATCATCTCTTGCAGGTAGCTAAGTACCACTGGCTTGCAATGACTTACCTACTTAAGTTCTAAATAGTTGCCTAAAATGCTGAGAAATTAGGTGATTTCTCTCAGTAACTATTAGGATCTTGACTCAGGTCAGAGTGGACCTCAGAAGCCATGTAGTCTAACCCCATCATTTTACAAATAAGGAAAATGTGATCTAGGGATTGATGTGATTTGCCCAAATTCACACAAAAAGCTTAAACTCAGAGTGTCCAGAGCTAGTTTTCTTTTCATTTTACCACTTTGCCTCCTTCCTGACTCAAAGTCTACCACTCTATCAAATACAAATAGTGTCTATCATTATTATATTACTATTGCTATAATGATTATAGTCATATGAAGACAGTGTAATTCAACAAAAATTATCTTGTTATCTGCATTGATGAAAGGAATACTCCTACCTACGAGATCACATATCTTTGAAGTACTGATCTTTGCAACTGGTTGTGTCTAAGCCCATTTGGGGTTTTCCTGGCAGAGGTACTGGAGTGATTTGACATTTCCTTCTCTAGCTTATTTTACAGATGTAGAAAATGAGGCAAAGAGTAAAGTGATGTGGCCAGGGTCATATAGCTGGTAAGTGTCTGAAGCCAGATGCTCTATAGTTTGTAACTAAAAAGGCTTTGAACCATTGTCTCATAAATCCTCTTCACAGGAATAATGAGGTAGGGAACACAAATATTACTGACGTCTTCCAAAATCAATGGTTTCCTACTATTGTTGTTTTTGTTATTGTTCATCCTTCATTCTTGAAGAGAACTAATGACATCAGGAAGGTGATATCTTGACTTGTAAGTGAATTGTTTTTTCATGAGGTAGAGGTGTGCAGTCATCAGCTCCACTCTCCTCTTCAGAATTATTGGAATCCAGTGCTAAAACACAGGTCAAAACAACTGGCACTGGCGGCCCTAGATGCAGTGGGTAACCTTGACTTTTTTAAGCTAAGATTTTTTCTCAGATTTCATTTGTTTCACATCAAAGCTCCCTCCCCTGGCCACTACTTTCCTGTATGTGTTATCTCTTCCCTTGATGTGACTTCTAAGAAAATAGAATGGTCCTCTTTGATAACAAAGGATGAATAACAATGATTGTTTCAGTGACATTTAATTGTTTGTGACCTTATTGGAGATTTTCTTGGCAAAAATACTGAAGACGTTTGCAATTATCTTCTCCAATTCATTTTACAGATGAGGAAAGTTGGATAAATAGGGTTAAAGGACTTGCCCAGGATCATACAACTAGTAAATGTCTTAGTTTGAGTTTGAATTCATGTTTCCCTGACTGATTGATTGAGACAATGTCTATTCAATAATTAAAGGCTAGAGAAGAATTGAGGCAAAAAATAGCCTAACTTATCTTCAGAAAAAAATCAGTCTGGGAGAGGAAAACCTTTCTTGCCAAAACAGAAACAACTGTTTTTGACATTCACTCTGCTCCATCAAAACCCAAATAATGAACAGACTTCCCACTGTCTATCACATAAAGGATAAATGCTTAATCCTGGCAGCCTACTTCACTCCAAGACCATCTCATCAGCTGTCCTGATAAGGGGACTGGACAGAGTACTCTGGAGGACTAAAGCTTCTGAAGTTCTAATTGATGAGTTCCCATGTGTGGGCCAACTATACCATGCTCTAGCCATCCTTCACCTGCCATTTTCTAAACACCACCTGAATCAGAGACAATGATACATTGGATCAAATCAATACAAACAGTGCTTCAGGAAAGGTGTCTCATTCTATTCTTTTATGACTCCACTCACCTCCTGTCTGATTGTTAAGTTTTCAGCAAGAGAATACCTTAGAAATCAGCAAAGATTACAAATCAGAGTTTAAATTATGATTTTCTTGATAGTCTAGGCTCAAGAAAGTAATGGCAAAATGTTAGTAATTTGGATTAAAGTTAAAACCTTGTTGTGCTCACATTGTCCCCAGAAGACCAGTTGTTAAACCATGTAATTTACCAGCACATCCCCCTGCTTTTAAGGGGCAACTAGATGGTACAGTGGATAAAGTAACAGGGTTGGAGTCAGGGAGACAGACATGAGTTCAAACCCGAACTTAGACATTTACTAGTTGTGTGACTCTGGGCAAGTCATTTAACACTATTTGCCTCAGTTTCCTCATCTGTAAAATGAACTGGAGAAGGAAATGGCAAACCTCTCCACTATCTTTGCCAAGAAAATCCCAGAGTCACAAAGAATCAGATATCACTGAAACAATTGTTATTGTTTATCTTTTGTTCTCAAAGAGGACCATTCTACTTTCTCAGAACTTACATCAAGAGAAGAGATAACACAAATAAGGAAATAGAGATTAGGGAAGACAGTTTTAGTGTAAAAGAAATGAAGGACACAACAACAATGTCTGCTTATAACTCCAAAATAAAATTTCTCTCCCTAGCTACTACTCTCCAAAAGGTGTTGACTCCTCCTGGCAGAATTTAAGCTTTTTGAAAGCAGGGACTGGTTTGCATATATATATATATATATATATATATATATATATATATATATATATATATATATATATATTTAGTGCTTAGCAAGATGCTTAGCATTATTAGCATTAATAGTGATTTTTTTATCCATTTATTAATTCAACATCTGACATTACTCCTGTCTTACGTAACTAAATTAAATATATTCCACATTCCAGCCAAAATAGACTGCTCTTCATTCTCCAATCTAATTGTGCCATTAAGTCTTCACTCCCATCTCACCATTCCTGGAATGGATTCTTTTTCATTTCCATTTTGTTTAAATCTCTCCCTTTAAGGATCAACTCAGATTCCACTTCTAGGAAGCCTTACAACCTCACTCCTACTGTCAGACTCAGCAATCTTTTCTTTCTCAAATTCCTCATAGCATTTTTCCTGGATCTTTCTTTTAAATTTCTCCTTCCCTCTTCCTTATATCATAGCTGGTTGTGTCTATCTTTCTCATTTAAAGTTAATAATCATAAACTTAGAACCATAAACATGCATTCATAACACAGTACTCCTCATACCCTTTGATTTAGTGGTTTCACTACTAGGAATATATGTACCGCAAAGAGGTCTTTAATGGGTGGGGTGGGGGGAGGAAAAGAGGAAGAAGACTTAATCTATATAAAAATACTCCCAGGAGTACTATTTATTTGTAAAGGAAAAAAAAAGAACCCCCAAAATAAATTTTAAAAAAACCTAAAAAATAAATTAGGTGTTCACTGATTGGAGACAGATTGAAAAAAAATGTTTTATATATATATAGATAGATAGATAGATAGATAGATAGATAGATAATGTTCAGTCATTTCAGTCATGTCTAATGCTTTACTACCCCATTTGCCATCTTGGCAAAGACACTGGAATGGTCTGTCATTTCCTTCTCTGACCCATTTTATAGAAAAGGAAACTGAAAAAAACAGGGTTAAAACATTTTCCCACATTTATACAGCAATAAGTGTCTGAAACCAGATCTGAATTTAAGGAAGATAAGACTTACTTTCTACAAATCTATCATTTATCCACCGTATCACCTAGTGCCCAAAGGAATATCACTATACCATAACCCCCCCCCAAAAAAAAAAAACAAACAATGGCCACAAGATTTAATGGATAAAGAGTTGGCCATGTGTGCAGGAAGTCCTCAGTTCAAGTTATGAAAAGTCCGTTAGGACTGACATCATTGAAGAACAACAATAATACTGGGAACTAGACTAGTGAATTCACCCGGTCTTTTTTTTTTTTTTTTAAGAATCAAGTAGTATGAAGAATTCACAGAAATTCACCTGATATGACTCCAAGCAAAGAAAGCAGAGCCAAAAAACCCCAAAACAAAACATGTGAAGGTAGCTATAATCATGTAAAGTCAACAATAACAGCAACAAAAGTTACGTTATATAACCAGAAGCAGTTGAACAGGATCAAGAACAAAAGGTCAGTTTGGTACTACTATTTAAAGTCAAAACACTCATGTTTCAGATTGGGTTAAAAATTAATAAATAACAAGTTTCAGACATGTGAAACTTTTTATATTCCTAGTTTTTTGCTTGCTTCCCCCTAAATGTTCATTTTTCTTATGTTCCCAGTTATCTATGTGACTATAATGATAAATGTTATTCTAACTTTCATTCATGTGTCTTCTTTAAAAGTATGCAGGGATCCATACCACAAAAGTTACTAAATTCTAAATATCCTTTACCTTAGGATACCACCATTAGACCCATATTTCCATAGCTATCAAAGAGAGAAGAAAAAAATCAAAATGGACAAAAATATTTAAGGTAGCTCTTTTTGTTGTCACAAAGAACCAGAAACTAAGGAAGATGCATATTAATCTGGGAGTGTCTTAAACAAATTATGATGAATGCAATAGTATATTATTTTACTAAAGAAACCTAGGAATAATTATATGAACTGATAATTAAGTGAACAGAGCTAAGAGAAGAATTTCTGCAATAACATTATCAAGATAGACAACTTTGAAAGCCCTAACAACCCTGATTAATGTAATAAACTGACATGATTCCCGAGGCTACAGAATAAAACATGCTACCCATCCATTGAGAAAGGAAATGGTCCCATGATACAGAATAAGAAATACATTTTCAGACACAGCTAATTCAGAAATTTGTTTTATTTGGCTATGCATGTTCACAAGAAGGACTTTGATTTTCCTTTTTTTTTTTTTTTTTTCAATTGGAATGGAATGGAAGGAAAGAAGGAATAGGGATAGACAAACACACAAAAAAAAGGAAATAAAAAAAATAGTTTTTATTTTTAAATGCACAAAAGAGCAGAGAAAGAAATACAGTTACAGATTAAACAATTTTGAATGTTACAATGTTAAAAGAAAAATAAGAAGCAGAAAACAGAGATCCAAAATTTGAACATAAATAATCCTCTTCTGTAAAACCTTCTATATGGAAACATTCTCTTTATCTAGTATTTAAATTGAGAGTTTAGAAGAAAACAAAGTTGAAGCTTTACCTATTTCTCCCTTTCTTTGATAACACAATGTTTTGAACATTGCAAATATTTAATAAATTAGAAAAAATTTTTTTTTCTTTTTTAACCTCCTTTTGAACACATGCCCTTCTCTCAATTAATCACATTATTTCTCTCCACACATTCTATGATCCAGTCTCACTGACCCACATACAACTTTCCATCTCCTCTTTCTGTGTCTATATAGTGTGGCCCTATGTCTGGAATGTACTCCCTCACTTTCCCTTTTTCAAATCCCTGATTTTCTTCACGATGTAATTCAAGTGAGACCTTCTACATGAGATCCTCCCTGGTCCTCTTACTTATTTGTCCAAAGCTAGCTTATATCTGTTTTGTTATACTTATTCACTAATATGTTCCCCATTAGAATGCAAATTCCCTGAAGGCAGAAGGACTGTTTCATTTTTGTTTTTATGCTCATTGCTTATCACAAAGTGTGGCTCCTAATAGATAGCTTAATAAATGCTTACAATTTAATTGACTTGGCCCAGTTCACTTCAAACCATCGGACTTCAACTTCAGAGTTCTTTCTATTATAGTAAGTGATAGACCATATGTAAAGCATTTTGAAAACTTTAAGAGGCTATATGGAAGCCAGATGAAAGAAAAGGAGGAGAAAGAGGAAGAAGAGGGAGGAGGAGAAAGAGAAAGAGGAAGAATAAAAAATGATGATGATGATGATGATGAAGGAAGGAAAGAAGAATGGAAGGAAGAAAAAGGAAGAAGAGGAAGAGGAGGAAAATGAGAAAGAGGCAGTATAGGAGGAAGAGAAGGAAAAAGGAGGAAGAGAAAAACGAGGAGGAGGTGACAGTAGTTATTTCTCATCTCTGTACCTAAAAATTTCTACCATTCCACTCTTGTCTCTCCTCCCAGCAAAGAAAGATTTATTTCTAATTGTAGAAATACAAGCTCGCTTCTTGCACTCCTTAACTACTTCCTATCTCTAAGTTTCCAGACTCTTTAGCCCTAAAGAGCTATCAGGGCAGGAGCAGGGAGGACCCTGGAAGGAGGAAAGGGAGAGGCAAGCAGAGGGTTAAAGGAATTAATGGAATTTCAGATATAAAAGGAGATGGGAGTTCAGGGAGTAGGCAACAGAGTAGGATCCCATCCCAAATCAATCATACCTTTGAGGTCAGGCCACCTGGCAGAGCATCCAGGATGTGAGGTTCCTGGACTTTGGAATAGTATTCTGGTTGGTCTCCCTGCCTCAATTTTTTCCTCATTTCACTCCATTCTCTACTCAGCTCCCAAAACAACCTTATTGCAAACCTGACCATGCTACACTTTCCCCCTCAACTCAATATACTACAATGGCTCCTATTACTTCTAGGATCAAAAAAAAAAAAAATCCTATTTGGTTTTGGAAAATTTTCACAACCAAGTCCCTTGCTATATTTCCAGTTTTCTTTTTCTCATTTACACATGCCATTTGATTTACTGACATTGGCCTTCTTGTGGGTCCTCCATTTTCTGACTCCATTTCCCTGACTATCCACTTGGAATTTTCTCTCTCCTCCTCTTTATCTCCTGGTTTTCTAGACTTCCTTCAAGACTTAATCAAATCTCATTTTTTACAAGAAGCCTCTCCTACTACTCACCAATTCAAGTATCTTTTGAGATCATGTTCCATTTACATTTCCATTAGAATGGGAGCTCCTTGAGGATAGCAATCACATACATAGTAAGGCAAAATCATTGTTAGCTGACTGACTGACAAATCTAGACTTTCTTTCCCTTTGTGTCTCATCACATGTTTCTGGCTTTGTCCCCATCATCTTTCCTGATAAGAAAGAGCTGTTGTTGCTAGTCTGTTGTTTTTCCCTTGTTTTTGATGAGGACAAATGACATCCCAGATGATGTCTCTATTTGTACATGAATTGAATTTAATCAAGGCAGATTTGCAGAGTCATCAGCTTTTCTATTCCAGAGTCATTAAAATCCAGTAATAGGATAAAAGTTAAGATGACTGGTGATGGCCAAGGTCATCTTCAATTTCTGACAAGCTTTAAGCTTGTCACAGTACCTGTTTCAGCTGCCTTTGTGGCTGTTGGAACAATCTGTCCTCATTTACCCATTCTTCCAAGGGAAAGTCTTCACATGCTCGGGGTAGACACCCCTCTAACTCAGCAATGGGTTTGGAACCTGTCAATTAGCTTCTATTGGTTTAGCCTAAGACAGTCTGTCAGGGTGTGGCTGCTGAACATGCTTCTTGGAGCCTTAGGTAAGATTTGGGTGAAAGGTGCACTTTAAGGTTGGATGAGAAGCTCTGAAAAGGCTTCAGCAAGCCTTTCATACCAGAAGTGCTAGTCCTTCTTGAACACCCCATATACTCATCCTCATTGCCAAGAAGTAGAAGGAAGTACAGAAGAGAGCTCGAGGGTAGATATGTGGTGCAGGAAGGGCTAGGTACTAGCCCTGTAAAAAGATGAGTTCATTATTATTCATCTTCACTTACCCCTAGAAGCAAGTATCAGACTCAGCTATTAAGGAGTTCAGAATTAGGGATAGGAAGAGAAAAATGGAATTATCCTTGCTCTTGAGTTTATGTTCTATTGAGAGAGAAAGCAACTTATGAAGCACCTGCTATGTGTCAGGCAGCTAGGTGGCTCAGTAGAGACAGTGCTGGTCCTGGAGTCAGGAACACCTTGGGCATTTTCTGGCTGTGTGACCTTAAACAAATCATTTAATCTCCATTTGCACTGATCCACTGGAGAAAGAAATGATACTCCACTCTAGTTATCTTTGTCAAGAAAACTCCTTATGGGGTCACAAAGACAGAATGGCTGAATGACTGCAACACTGTGTGCCCTGAAGAAGCTTACAATCTAATGAAGGTCATATACATACATAAATATATACAAAATAAATGCCA
Source organism: Antechinus flavipes (assembly GCF_016432865.1). Taxonomy (NCBI): domain Eukaryota; kingdom Metazoa; phylum Chordata; class Mammalia; order Dasyuromorphia; family Dasyuridae; genus Antechinus; species Antechinus flavipes. The sequence goes on from NC_067401.1 coordinate 200,662,230, forward strand.
GGTTATCTGATAGAAAGAATCACTGGTGGGAGGAGTGTGAGAAAAGAATTAGGAAAGGCTTTGATGACACTAGAGATTCTAAAAGCTAAGCCTAGAAGCAGAGCCCAGAGTCAGTAGAGCATGTATTCTAGGCAGTTATTCAGCTGTGTCAAGACCTCATGGACTAAACTGTCCAAGGCTGTATTTTTTTTTTTTAATACTAGAGTAGTTTGCCATTTCCTTCTCCAGTGGATTACGGTAAATAGAAGTGAAATGACTTGTCCAGAGTCACATAACTAATATGTCTCTGAAGCTGGATTTGAATTTAGTTCTTCCTGAGTCAAGCACCCACTCTTCATACAGGAGTAATTGTTGTTTGTTGAGTTGTTTTTCAGTGGTATATGACCTCATTTGGGGGTTTCCTTGGTAAAAATACTGGGATGGCTCGCCATTTCCTTCTCTAGTTTATTTTACAGATGGGGAAACTGAGGCAAACAGATTTAAGTGATTTGCCCAGAGTCATACAGCTAGGAAATATCTGAGGCTGGATTTGAATTTAGGTCTTTCTGACTCCAGTACCTGCTCATTATACAGCAGTAGTAGTTGTTGTTTGTTGAGTTATTTTTCAGTGGTATATGACATCATTTAGAGTTTTTTCCAGTGGCTAGTTTTGAGTGGAGAAGTTTCCTTCTCCAATTCATTTTATAGATGGGGAAACTGATTTAAGTGATTTGCCCAGAGTCACACTATTAGTAAAAATTTGAGGCCACATTTGAACTCAGGAAGATGAGTCTTCCTGACTGCAAGCCTAGTGCTCTCTCTATTGCACCACCTAGTTACCCAAGGTACAGGGGAGCTGTATGACAAGCAGAGGGATGAAGATATTATGTCAATGAATGTCAAGTGTAAAGAACAGCAGAAAGTCCAGTTTTCCTGGGCCATAGAGTATGTGAAGGGGAGTAATATCAATGAGTTGTGGTTAAAAAAAAAAAAGAAAGAAAAAAAAAAGAAAAAAAATACATTAGTTGGGTAAAAGCCTAGAACATGCAGGATATGAGCAATAATCAAGGTTTGCCCCGGGCTGTGCCTGAATGACTTATCACAGTGTAAAGAAGTTACTCCAGCATTCTTTACAGGTGTCCTAACCCAGAACAAGGCAGCCATGAATCCATTCCTTTGTTACCAAATGACTTCACCTCAGGGTGTACTGGAGGGACTGGGGTTTTTCTGTTGGCATGGCCTCTAATGCCCGCTGGGGAGAAAAGCACCAAGTCTGCTCAGTCTGTGCTGGTATCCAGTCCCTGTACCTGGCCATTTGGGGGATTGTGGAGATGCCTAAGGGAGATCAAGGAGACCAAAGCTATGATTTCATTAGTAGAGGACAACCCCTCCATCAATATAGATTGGTTCTTCCTCTGCAACCAGCAGTCTTTAAGTTAGGTTAAATGTCTTGCTCTGACAATAAGGGAATATATGTCAAAAGTGGATTTGAACCCTAGGAGGCAGCTAAGTAGTTGAGGGAATTGGAAGACCTGATGCTTACTTAGCAGTATGATCCAGGGCAAGTCACTATTTGCCTCAGTTTCCCCATCTGTAAAATAAACCACTCCAAGATCCTTGTCAAGAAAATCCCATGCACAGTTATGGTCCACAGAGTCACAAAGAGTTGGACACAAGCAAACAGCAGACTTGCACTTAGATCTTCTTATTAATGAAGTTGGTTCTTCAATACTCTGCTGTTTCTTTTCTGTAATATAGGTAATAATAAATACTTGTTGAATAATAATTAGCATATATTGTGGTGACTATCAATGTGATTAATCCTTTTGCCAGACTTTTTTGCATCTCATAAGGATAGGAACTAAGTGTTTTCTAAATTTTGTTATACTTTCTGTGATGAATATAGTATTTTGTATACAATATGCATTTAATAAATGTATGTTGAATGAGTGCCACTATACCTATCTCATGGAGGGAAGAAGAGTTTATATGATTAAATGACACATCTAATAAAGGTGTCTTTTTTTTTTTTTTTGGAGGTGGGCAGGTATGGGTTACTAGAAAGCTCTAGATAACTGAAGGGGGAAATCAGGCTGCTTCCCCCATCCTTTCAGATTCTCCTTTGTCATTTCACTAGCACCAGAGCTAAGAATATTTTGTAGTCAGGGCATAGATTACTACCTCATCAATTAATCAGGAACTAAGAAGAGGAGGGGAGGTAAAGGGAGCTTAACACAGTCCATCATCTGGTAGCTTCCTGTTTTAAACAATTATTGCTAACTAGATGTTAATCTCTATTGTTATAGGCAGCTGAAATTCTTCAAGTGATGTTAGCATTCTCTAACTCAGGAGTTCTTAATCTTTCTATAATATGAACCTCTTGGATAGTATGATAATGCTCATAGACTTCTTCTCAGAATGTTTTTAAAAGCATAAAATACATAGGATAACAAAAGAAACCAATTTTATTGATATATAATTATCTGTATTTATATTTTAAAACTATGTTTATTGAACTCCCAAGAACTCCTGCTCTAAATTTTGAGCCCTGTATCTCTTCCCCCTCCTCCTCAATACCAGCTGTTAAACAAAAAGGACCTAAAGTTATCCAATTCATGGCAATCCTCAGGGGCTGAACTCCAGGCAAGGTGAAGAAGCCAGTGTTATCCTGGACACATGCCCACGTTCCTTCCTCCTGAGCTCTCCTTTCCAAATCCCTGATCTTTGTCTGAACAACTTGAGCCAAGGATCCAAGATATCTAGGGAATTCATGTTTATTCCAGGGTTTGGGATTGTTTGTTTCTGCTTTTTTTTCCCCTCTCTTCCCTTTAAAACAGCTATCCTAGTCTCCTACCTCCCTCAGGGCCTAGGTGTCCCACTCCTGATTCTACCCTGGAAGACAGATTAAGCCACCAAGAGTGGAGAGAGTTTAGGGGGTGGAGGGAATAGGAAAGTGAAATCTAAGAAACCAGAAACTAAAGAAGGTGAGGAAGCCAAGGGAAATGATTCAGCAGGAAGGGAGTAAAGCAATAATGAAAGGCATGGAGGGCTAGGGAAATTTCACTTGAGGGGTACAACTTGTGGTTTACTCAGATTCTGCTATATTCTAACTCCTCCTATCCCCATATGCCCAGATAAACTTCTGAGAGAGAGACAGACAGAAACAGAAAGACAAACAGAGACAGAGAGAAAGACAAAGAGAGACACAGACACACACACAGTGACAGAGACAGAAACAAAGAGAGACAGACAGAAAGACAGAGAAAGACACACATACACATACACGGATGCAATCACATATATAAGAAAGCAAACATTCCTCTCTGACTACCAAAAAAACCCCAAAATCTAACCCAATACGCTTAATAACTTTGAACTCCTTGGTGTCTTATCCTTACCATGTTCCAATAATCCCACCGTAGTAGTTCCCACCCATTCTAACTTAAAACTAGAGACTCAGGCAGTAAATTATAAATGCATAAATACTCCATTTTGGCATTTTCCATGCCAAATTCCCTGTGGTTGCAAAGACAGCAGGACCAAACCAGGGAGTGTCAGGTCCAAAGGGTAGTGACTCTGAGCTTGCTTCCCCAAGGGCACAAGAACCAAAAAGAGGAGAGGAGGTGAAATAAGGAACCAGGCCCCTAACATACTAGATCTTAGATCACTACTGTTGGGATTTCAGACTCCCATGAGGCCATGTACCCACAGACCAAGGCAGCTTACATCAACACTGACTCAAAAATTTATATATGTAAAAAAGTTTCTTCATGCACACACAATGGGGGCTTCTTTCTTTTGAAGATAAACAAGCATTATCTCTTAGTTACAAGTAACTCTCAAGATAGCTGTGCTATAGATTCTCAATACTAAACTTTTAAAGACCCAACTCTGCCACTAATTAGTTGTTACCCTGGATTACCTACTTCAGTTTTAACTAGTTAAGTAATTCAGTAACTATTTAGTTAGTTTTACTCCTCTGAGATTCAGTTTCCTCATTTGCAAAAAAGATATTCATTGAAGTCCCTTTCTAACTGTAATACACTACACATATATCTATATCTATACAGCTATATATCTTGAATGTACATAGTTGTTTGCATATCTCCATCAGAATGAGGAGGCTAGGGACCCTTTCTTTATATTTTTAGTGCTTAGCATAGTGCCTATCACATAGTATTGACAATAAATGTTTTATTCCCTAAATAACTAACTATAGCTGGTTTTCCCCCAATGCTAAGTGTCCCCATCATCTTGGTGGGACATATATAGCTACAGGAGACCTACTGTGACAGCCATAAAAATCCTAACCCTACAGATAGCTCCCTCCTCTGAAATCCTACTACATATGTTGATATACACACAAAGATAATTAGCAACAGTAAATAGTACATGTATAAGTGAATGAATATAAGTGCATATATAAAATAACAATATATAATAAGTGCCCAAGAAGCAGGGCAATATGTAGAAAGAATTCTAGATCTTAGTCAGAGAATCCTGGGTTCAAATCCTGTCCCTCTTATGTAGATCCTGTGTGACTCTAATTAAGTTGATTAACTTCTCTGGACCTATTTCTACTTCAACAAAATGAAGAGGTTGGACTAGATAACCTTTATATCTAAGGTCTGATAGTCTTTCTGAAACTGTTTCCTTTTCAGAAGAATGAAGAGGCTGGAATAGATGATCTGTAAGGCCCCTTCTAACTCAGAAATCTGTTATTTTACTATAAAATATTAAGAGTGGAGACTGTCATATTCATTTTTATATCCTCTACTCCAGCAACTACCCATAGAACAGTTACTCAATAATCTCCTTTAAGATAGGCAACAATTATTTACCCAATTTTTCTTGACAGAATCTTGTATTATTAAACAATTTGAGAAATTGTTCAGTTGTTTTAGTGATGTCTGACTCTTTGTGAGCCCATTTGGGGTTTTCTTGGTAAAGATACCGGAGTGTTTTACCATTTCCTTCCCTAGCTCATTTGACAGATCAGGAAACCAAGGAAAAAAGGATTAAGTGACTTGCCCAGGATCATTCAGTTAGTAAGTGTCTGAGGCCAAATTTGAACTCTATGAGTCTCCTGACTTCAGGACAGGAACTCTATTCACTGTAGCACCTAACACCTTAATAGAAAGAAAGGAGAATAAAGAAAAAAAAAAAAAATAAAAGAAACTCAGGGCCTTGAAGGAACTTCCAGTTTGGTGATAAAAGTCCATGCTTTTAGGGTCTCATAGGAGTAGCACTACCTGCCCTCTGATGGTTCACCATGTGATGGGAGAGGAGCGGAGACAGCGCTAGTTTAGGAACTTGTGAAACTTCTGTCTTGTTCTGCCCAACTGGGGCCAGAGGCTAGTAACAATATTTACAAAGTTCTTAGCACAAGTGCCTGCTGCTCTTTGGGACGGTGACCAATTAGCTGGGGTCTGAGTTAAGAAAGGACACACACACACAAACACATACAACACGCAAGCACAGGGACGTTTTTAGTCTTTTTGAGAGGGTAGCTCCGAGGCACATTTCCCCACGAGGTGCTAGCCTTCTATATGCATTAGTTGTGTGGAGTTTGGCTCTACATCCAAGTAAGGGGAGCAGCCCTCTCCATTACAGACTACCCCCGAACAGGAAGGGATTCTCGCCAGAGGAATGGGGACTTCTCCCCGACGGACTTTACTCCTTCGTTGCTTACCTGATAAACTTTTCCTGTCAATTTAAAACAAATCCTCAAGACAAAGTATATTATGTAACACCACCCATAGCCTTTGTCTAATCAGAAGAGTACTTGGCAAGGGGGAACGTTCCCCAAACTGTTAAAGGGATAATGGGGTCTTTGCTCCGAGCAGCGCAAACCCTCTTCTTCCCTACGGGAGAAAGGTCTGGAAAGAGAAAGTACTATTTATGACACCAGGCAAGACGGAGGCTTCAATGAAACGCGGGGCCATAGTCCAACACCAATCTACAAAGTCTCCACAGTCCCAGTTAATCAGAGCTCCGGGGAAACAAGCAACACTCCCATCCTGCTTTATCTCAGATACGGAACAAGAATTGGAGAGGTCAGGGACAGACGGGGTTTGGACCCCAGGGTCTCCGACCCCCCTTCTAGCAAAAGTCGGCAAACTCTGAAGTCCAAGGGTTTGCAAAGCGGCTGGGGAGCTCCTTCCTTACCTCCCCACGCCCCAACCCCGCCTACTGCGTGCATCCATTCCTTCCTGACTCCTCCCCACTTCCTAAGGGCTCGGGGGTCGCCCGCACGAGAGGGCAGGCGCTGGTGGGGCCGGGCGTGGGGGCGCATCTCTCCGCAGGGCGGGCCGCCACCTCCCCGAGGGAACTTTGGATGCCCAGAAGGCGCCAGTTCACCTGTGCTTCTTGCAGAGCCGGCTCCCCGCTCCGAGGCAGCGTCACGGGGCCCCCTGAGCTGCAGCTCCTGCCGGCGGCTCGCAGGAGTCCCCAGACTGACCGGGACACTGACCGTGCAGCCATGGGGCCAGGAGATACTCAGTCCACTCCTCGACCAAGGACTCCCAGCGACTAACTGAGCCGGGCTAGCTCAGTTCCTATGTACCCCGGAGAGATCCGAATTCTGGAGAGGCGGGGCGGGGGCGAGGCCCGCGCAGCCAATCAGTAACCAGCGCCGGTGCCTCAATGCTTTCTGGGACTTGTAGTCCCAGGCTCCTTTAAACTGGGGCAGGACACTTTTCAATACTGATATTGACTCCGAACTGAGACTACGAGACTTTGGTGCAGATTATAATTCCTGCAGATTATAATTCCGCTGCCTAGTTTTCATCAAGCACCGGATGAATAGGTTCCTGCCCTGGACTGTGCGTTGGGCTCGTTAGGGATTGACGAGAGTGCCCTTTACACCCACGCAATGAGAAACCGGTCCACGCCTAAAGAGAAAGGAAAAGCTAAACCAAACCCTTACTCAGGCAGGAACTTAAGGTCCTCGAAGGCAAGACTTGTTTTTGTTGTTTTCTTTATGCTTTTACTTGTATCCTTAGCGCTTAGCACGGTACATGGCACATAATAGCCGCCTCTGGTCCTGGCCAGATTTATCACACTGGGTGAATTTGTCTGGCGAGCCTTCTGTTCTTGGGAACCAGTGTAGTTTCATCGATAGAACAATTCACGGGAGTTATTTAAATACTGACGTTGACATTCATCTATTTAACCCCAAGTGGACAAGACTTCACCTCATCCCCGAGAATCAATTGCCTTTTCCGTATGAGGTGGTGGTCATGGTGAACTAGATGATCTCCATCCATCAATCAATCAATCAATAAGCATTGATTAAGGAGCTGCCGTGTGCCTGGCGCTATGCTGAGCAAAGAGCACACAAATAAAAGAAAAACAACCTCCGCTTTCAAAGAATGTATGTACTAATGAGTAAACAACACGCAAACAAATATATACAAGGCGAGCTGTATAAAGGGAAATTGGAAATTATTAACATAGTACTACAATTCAGAGGGTCGGGGAAAGATTTTCTGTAGAGGTAGGATTTTAGTTGGGAGTTAAAGAAAGCTAGAGAGGTGGAGTGTAGGAGCAAGAGCCTTGGAGACATGAGGGAGAACCAAAGAAAATGGCTAGTCAAGAGATTTAGTCTCTCCTTTTTGGAACGCTCAGGAGATAACCAGTGTCAATGGGGAAAGGAAAGAGAAGCTTTGCAAGAAAGTAACAACTTCCTGAAATATGATTTGGAAAAGGTAAAAAATTCCCAAGAAGTGCAGGGAAACAGAATTTGTGAATTGGAAAAAGTAAAAAAAAAAAAAATTTCAGGAAAGTGGGATTTGGGAATTGGAAAAGACAAAGAATTTGCAAGAAAGTAGAATTTGTGAATTGGAAAAAGAAAATAATTCACTTTAAAAAATTAGTGAAAAGGAGATAACCAGTGTTATTGGACTAAAAAGTAAAATTTGGAGAGTAAGGTGTAAGAAGGCTGTGTGTGTGTATGTTGAGGGGGGGAGTCAATTATGAAGGGCTTTGAATGTTCCTTCTTTTCCCACTCTAAATTCAGTTGTTCCTTTACTGTACCTCTCCTCATCCTGCAAAGACTCTAGAGATGGCCCAGGCTGCTTTGTCACATGGGAGAAAACCGTCAAACATATTTAACCCCCTATTTCATTTCCCATTGCTCTTCCTAGATAAATGTTGTGGCACTGTTATCCAGTCTTTTTTTAAAAATGTTAGATAATATCAATTCTAGATGAGAGTTGAGGCTTGGTGAAGAGGTAAAAGTCTAAGACATGAGATATCCTGAGAAAGAGCAGCCCTTCCCCACGACACTACACTGGGAGCTTTAAGTGATCATGGAAAGCTTTAGCACAAAGGTAACCTAATCTTTTGCTCTTAAGAAAACATTCAGCATGACTCAAGGAAGAAAAACTAATTTGGAAGGATATCTTAAGGCCATCTAGCCTAACCACTTCTCTCCCTCCCTCCCTCCCCCTCCCCAGCTATGAGTTCACTGGTGACTAGAAATCCCTTCCACAACATAAATTAAATCTATAACTTATTAAAGTATTTTTATATGCCAACCTCTGGGTATAGATACTAAGACAATTTTGGTCCTTGCAAACATTTTACAGGAGAATACATGTAAATCAGATAAGGCAATAAAAGATAGTCTGTAAATTGGAAGAGAATATTAGCAAAAAAAAAAAAAAAAAAGAAAACAGGAAACACAATACAAAGGAAGTTAAGGAAGGAAGTTACATTAAAAAATTACATTAAAAGTTACATTAAGGAATCTTTGAGTTAGAAGGTGGGAGGGAGTCAAGTCCAGGAATAGGATTGAATGGCAGTATATATAAAAGCACAGAGATGGGAAATGGGATACTGAGTTTGGGAAGTAAAAAGGCAAATTTGTCTGAAGTAGGGAATGTATAAATGAGAGTATATTTATAAGTAAATTTACAAGTAAATATACTTATGCAAAAATAAGTCCTGAAAGTTAGGTCAGAGCCAAATGATACAAGATTTTAAATGTCTAGCTGAGGAGTTTGTATCTTGGAGACAATAGGGAGCCATTAAAAATTTCTAAGCAAGAAAGTGATATGATAAAAGTTCTGAGGAAAGTTATGTTTTCATCTATGAGGGAGAAGAATTCAAGAGATGAGGAGTTGTATATCCGACAGAATAAAACAGAACAGGTGAAAAGTAATGAGAGTCTGAACAAGAGTGGTTGCTATTTGGGTGTTAAGAAAGAAAGAGATGCAGAATATTGTGGAAATAGAATCATTAAGACTTCACAACAAATGGTTAGTCAGTTATTAATTCCTTAGTTTTCTTAAATGCCAAGATCTATTCCCTCACTCCACTTCTGTCACATTCTAGATTGGTCATTACTCCAGAAGTGTTTCACTCCCCTAATTAAAAATTTGAACATCTTCCAATTTGATCACTATCTCCTGCCATTTTGACTCACTGTTCTTAAATCTATTCTTTATCTCCATTAGGACCTCCAATCAACCCTCTGCTTGGGATTTCCTAAAGCCCTGACAACCTCTGATCTAAACTTTCCTTTTCTCTCTTTCTAATAGCAGCCATTTCAACTCTGGACCATTCTCTGTTCTTGAGAGTTTTGATCCCTTGACCCTACCCCCTCATATTTTGCTAAATCCTGGCCTTGCATTATTCCTACTTTCACTTCTTCTGATCCTATTCATGAGTCTGGAAGAAGTTTCATGACCATGCTGATTGGCTACATGATAAATCCATTTTATCCAACATCAAATGAGCCCTTGCTGCAGCAAGACAGTCATTTTATGGCTACCCAATGAGCATTCCATCCAGGCAACTAGGTGGTATGATGAATAGAACACTCAGTCTGGAGTCAAGAAGATTTCAAGAACAGTTCAAATCTGGTTTCACCTACTTATTAGCTGTGTGATTCTGAGCAAATCGCTTTACCCTATGTGCTTTAGTTTTCTCATTTGTAAAATGAGCTTGGGGAGGAAATGACAAATCACTCCACTATCTTTGCCAAAAAAACCCCAAGTGGGGTCACAAAGAGTCAGACATGACTGAAAAAAATAGCAAAAAGCATCATTCCTCAGAGAAACAATCACAAACCTTTTCCCTCCTAAAGCCTTTTCCCTCCTAAAGCCTTCTCCCCCTTTATCTGAGGATCTTGACTCTTATTTTATGGAGAAAATCGAATCCATTCCTGTTGAAGTCTTTCTTTCCTCATTCTCTTTATTGTAAAATCTCTTGACAGTTCCCACTTTCACCTCCTTTCCTTCAGTCCCTAAAAGAGATGACTTTTTTCCCTTGCTAAGGCCAACTCATCTATATGTGTGTTTGATCCTCTCTCTGTTTCTGTCTCTTTATCTGTCTATTTGAATGTCTGTCTGTCTTTCTTTCTCTCCATCCCTACCCTACTCCCTATCTACTGGATCTTTCCTTCTCTCTCTACTGCTTTAAAGCATATCCAAGTCTCTCCACCTTAAAAAAAATCCTCACTGAACTCTATCATCCCTTCAAAATTATATCCTATATTTATTTTTCCTTTTTTCAACCAAATTCTTTGAAAAAATTTTCTACACTTGCTGCCTTCTCTCCTCTTGCCCTTCAGACTTTTGTAACCTGACTTCTGACCTCATGATTCAAATGAAATTGCTCTCTCCAAAGTTACCAATGATTCCTTTACTGATTGATATTCTTTTCCTTATTCTTATCTTTCTTAATCCATCTATTGCATTTAACATTCTTGACCTTCCCCTTCTCCTTTATATTCTCTCCTTTCTGGAGATGACTGATGGTTTTGAGATTTTTTGCTGGTTTAGCCTCAACTGTGGGTTTTCCTTTAATCTAAGTCCTGGATCTTGTTTATTTCTCCTTTTTCATTCAGTCTCTTGGAGAGAAGAGATAACTTCATTAATTCCCATAAGTTTAATAATCAACCCAGATCTATTCAGCCCAGTCTCCCCTGAGCACCAATCCCATATCACCTGTTAGGCATTTCAAACTGAATGTCCTAGAGACATCATAAAGTCAACATGTCTAAAATATAAATCATTATCTTTCTCCCTAAACTGTCCCCTCTTTCAAATTTTCCTTTTTCTTTTGAAGGCACCACCATCTTTCTGGAGGTTTATCGCCTCCTAGATCACTCTTATTACTTTCTTCTAAATTGCTGTAACTCTTTCTTAATTTGTCCCCCTATTTCAAATCTTTCCACATTCTAGTCCATCCTACACCCTTCTGCCAAAACACTTGCCTTAAGTACGATGATGTGCCTCCTCAATAAATCCAGTGGCTTTCTCCATCTACAAACACCTCTGTGGCTTTTAAAGTACTCTGCAATCTTATCCCAACCTATCTTTCCAACATCATTGAAGACTACTCCCCCTCCTTCACTCCATGACACCCAAAATGTCCTCTTCTGTCTTCCTCATATATAAGAATGTTCCTGTCTTGTCTCTGTAATTTTTTCCTGGACATTCTATATGCCTGGATTGCATTCTTTCCTCACTCCAATCTCATAGAATCCCCTTCCCTTAAGATATAACCATATACCATCTATTTTCTGATTCCCCAGCCAAGAACTAGTGTCTTTCCTCCCTAACTATCTTGTACTTAATTACTCTGCATTTATTTTTACGTATTGCCTTTGTATTTATTCTGTATGTACTGACATATATTTTATTATTGTCATTGTTGTTCTTATTGTTTTTCTTATTAGAATGTAAGCTTCTTGGGGATAGGAATTATTTCATTATGTATATAGTATCCCCAGTTCCTAGCATAGTACCTGATATGGAGTAGATATTTAATAAGTGCTTGTTAAATTGATCAAAATGTAAGAACTTCAAAGTAGAGAAACCTGCCATCTCTGGAGATAATTCATTTCATTTGTGGTCAGACTTGTTTGTTATCAAACCTAAATCTATCTCCTAGCAAATTCTTCCCATTGTTCTGAGTTTGGTTATCTGACATTGATCAAGAAAAGTGAAACACCTCTTCTTTTTTAAAAAAAAAAATTTTATGGTTTTTTTTATAATAACTTTTTATTGACAGAACCCATGCCAGGGTAATTTTTTAAAAAACATTATCCCTTGCACTCGCTTCTGTTCCAATTTTTTGCCTCCCTCCCTCCACCCCCTCCCCTAGATGGCAAGCAGTCCTATATATGTGAAACACCTCTTCTAATTAATAACACCTCAAATATTGACATAACAGTTATCATATTCCTGGAAGCGTTGTCTTCTTCAGGATGTTCATTCACAAGTTCCTGAACTGAGCCTTGTACAGTATGTTCCTTAGGTCTCTCTCCCCATCCTGGTCAAGGCTTGTCAACACTCAGAACTGATTACAATACTTCACTCAGTTAAATAGTGTTTAAGTTCATTGGTAATAGAAATTAGAAAGAAAGGCAATCTTTTCTCAAGAAGGTATATGTTCCAATGGGGAAGTCAACACATAAAAAAAAAAAAAAAAACCTGAAAAGAAGAACAGGCAGGGAAAGAGAGAATAAGAGGCAAAGGTAACCAGTGCCGGGGCATGGTAGAAGTCCAGATTACAACCTGGAAAGAATTAAGACATGGCTGACACAGACATCCTCCTTAAAATGGAGATTCTGAGAGGAGCTCTCTAATCAGAGGGACAAATCTACAAGGGCAGAGAATACGTCTAGTGTAAGAATCTTGGGACTGCAATGACCTTCGGAAAGAAGAGCTGGAGAAAGTCAGAAGTGCAGAACCTCAAGATATGGCATAATCAGGGTTAAATATAGTGGAACTATTAGCTCTCATATTCTATAAATAAACCTTCCCTTAAGGCAATTCAAGATAGGATTAGTTTTTTAACAAGAGGCACTGTGATTTAGTATATTGAAAAGAATGTTGGTCTGGAAGTAAAGAAGATTTGGATTCAAATCCTGTATCTGACAATTATTAACTATCACAGGAAAGTCACAGTGTTTTAGAACTTCAGATTCCCTATCCAAAAAAGTGAAGTCATATATATGTGTATAATATATATATATATGTATATACACATACCCTTATACTTTTTTTTTCCCCTGAGGCAATTGGAGTTAAGTGACTTGCCCAGGATCACACACAGCTAGGAAGTGATAAGTGTTTGAGACCAGATTTGAACTCTGGTCCTCCTGACTTCAGGACTGGTGCTCTATCCACTGTACCACTAGCTGCCCTCTATGCTCATGTACTTTCATAAAGGTCCATGACTTCTGTTTCATACTTTTAACTTATACTAAACTTGCAGTTTCTTAAGTTCCAGATCTTTATTCATATAACTGTGATCCAGAGAAACTTTCTTTATTCTGTACATATGTTGTTGATCTTTTGAATTTATATATACGTCAACACACACTTTTAAGTGCTTGTTATATACCAGGCATTGCTAATCAGTCAATTGTAAACAAATAAGCATTTATTAAGTACCTATTAAGTGCCAGGCCTGAGAAACTTGTGGTAGATAGAGTGCCCAGGCAAGAGTCAGGAAAACCTGTGTTATAATCTGACCTCAGACACTTACTCATTGTATGATCCTGGCAAATCCCTTTACCCCGTTTGCCTCGATTTTCTCATCATAAAATAAGTTAGAAAAACAAATGGCAGATCACTCTGGTATCTTTGTGAAGAAAACCCCAAAAGGGGTCATGAAAAGTTGTATACAATTGAAACACGTGAACAACAATAATAAAATTGTGCTATTAAATTTCATTTAATTTGTTTTAGCCAATGCTCTGGACCTATTGAGGACTTTTAAAAATGTTGTCTGACATCTAACATCTATTAGCCATTCCTCCCAGTTTTCCATCTACAAAATGAAGAAATGTGTCCTCTATGCTTTCATTCAACTTATTTAACAAAAATCCAAGGACAGACTTCTCTTTAGATTGACATCAATATATCAAAAAAAGACAAAAATTAGTCTTTGGATCCAGTCATTGAACTGTATTTTTTTTAACTGCCTCAATGAACCCTAAACACTTATTGCTCTGTTTTGTCTGTCATGAAAAACTTTGTCAAATACTTTGTTAAAATCTAGGTACGCTATTTCTATAGTATCTTTCTAATCTATTAGTAACCTGACTCATAAAAAGGACTTATGGTTAATATAGTCTGATCTATTTTGTATGAAATTATGAAAACTTTTGTAATCATTACTTCCCCTTTGATAATCTGTGTCTTTATTAATGTGTTCTAGAATTTTGTGAGGAAAAGAAGTTAAGCATACTGGTCTATAATTTGCGTATTTTTCTTCCCTTTTAGTTGCTCCTTAGTTCATTGAGTTAAGCTAAAGTATAACTAAAGCTAGTCAAAGTTAAATAGAAAGCACTAATTCATTCTTAAACATTAATATTTCTTAAAACCTTGTTTCAAATGGTGATTTCTCATTTGGCTAACATGTTAATCATACAGATAGACTAAGGGGCAGTTATGGAAAGAGTACTAGAGTTGTATGTGGGTTCAAATCTCATTTCTATTATGTGTTAGCTATGTCACTTTAGGGATCTCACTGAACCTCAGTTTGAGCAATTGGGATTGATTAGCTTTTTTTTTTTTAAATAACTTTTTATTGATAGAACCCATGCCAGGGTAATTTTTTACAGCATTATCCCTTGCATTCACTTCTGTTCCGATTTTTCCCCTCCCTCCCTCTACCCCCTCCTCCAGATGGCAAGCAGTCCTTTACATGTTGAATAGGTTACAGTATATCCTAGATACAATATATGTGTGCAGAACTGAACAGTTCTCTTGTTGCACAGGGAGAATTGGATTCAGAAGATATAAATAACCTTGGAAGAAAAACAAAAATGCAAGCAGTTTATATTCATTTCCCAGTGTTCTTTCTTTGGGTGTAGCTGCTTCTGTCCATCTTTGATCAATTGAAACTGAATTAACTCTCTTTATCGAAGAGATCCACTTCCATCAGAATACATCCTCAAACAGTATCATTGTTGAGGTATATAATGATCTCCTGGTTCTGCTCATTTCATTTAGCATCAGTTCATGTAAGTCTCGCCAGTCCTCTCTGTATTCATCCTGCTGGTCATTTCTTACAGAACAATAATATTCCATAACATTCGTATACCACAATTTACTCAACCATTCTCCAATTGATGGGTATCCATTCATTTTCCAGCTTCTAGCTACTACAAACAGGGCTGCCACAAACATTTTGGCACATGCAGGTCCCTTTCCCTTCTTTAGTATCTCTTTGGGGTATAAGCCCAGTAGAAACACTGCTGGATCAAAGGGTATGCACAGTTTGATAACTTTTTGAGCATAGTTCCAAACTGCTCTCCAGAATGGCTGGATGTGTTCACAATTCCACCAACAATGTATAAGTGTCCCTGTTTTCCCACATCCCCTCCAACATTCCACATTATCTTTCCTTGTCACTCTAGCCAAGAGATTAGATTATCTTTAAGGTTTCTTTCAACTCTTAAATCTTGAGTCTCTATTTTCTATGGATAGATAAGTGATATCTTTGAACTTTGGAAAAGAACACATAATACAGCCAGTTGTGCTATGAAAATAGAACTTTATTAAAACATCAGCATACATCTTGATTAAACTTTTAATCAAGTTTACCTACTCCCTACCTACTCCCATTCAGGTAGATTCCACAAAGTTGTTTGGTAGTACTTGTTACAGGTATAATGCCCTGGAGGAAGTAAACAATCTTTATTTGAGGTTGGAATGAGGATTATGGGGGAGGGAGCAAATCTTGGCCAAATATTGAACTCTCTTAGTTTTAGATTCCATGTCTATAAAATGAGGCTAATAATAGCACCTACCTCCCAGGGTTATTACAAGGAGTAAATGGGAAAAAAAATATACGAACTATTTTGTAAACCTTAAAGCATTATACAAATGCTAATTATGAGTAAGCCACAACAAGATTCAGGGCCCCTCTCCTCAGGAAAAACAAATGATCTAGGGCTCATCCTCCTAACATCCACATGTACTGGCAGGTTACCTTTCCAAAAGATAGCTACTACATCCCTTTAAGGCTCTAGGGTTAACCTTAATAGGTTGGAGTGGTAGGGGTAGGAAGTGCATTTTTTAATATTAAAGCTCATAAACTTCCACTGGGGGGCATCTTCCATTGATTATCCATCTATATAATTTTTCTTGTGAGTGAGAAATTGTGAGCACAGGCAAGGAAATTATATAAAATCATAGGATGATAGATTTAGATCTGGAAGTTCAAGCATTGCCTGTCCCCTCCTTCCCTCTCTCACTTTCCTCTCCATTAAAAAAAAGTAAAACAACAACAACATCAACAACAACCACAACCCTCTTCATTGAAGGTCTCTATTATATGAAATAATTTTCCTTATTCTTCCTTCCCTTTCCCTTTCATCTTTCATCTTTCTCAACCTTCTATTTTCTTTTGAGATTATCCCAATACAATCGACTCACATCAATGGCCTCTGTCTAAGTAGATTTCTTATAACTGTCCTAGAAATGATGAAATACTTGGGGGTTACATGTATCACCTTGTCATTTGGGATAATAAACAGTTTAATCTCATTAAATTTCTCATAATTTCTCATTCATGTTTATCTTTTTACCCCTCTCTTAAATCTTGTGTTTAAATGTCATATGTTTCTATTCAGTTTTGCTCTTTTCACCAGAAATGCCTGAAAATCTTCTATTTTAAAAATTATCCATTCCCCGTCCCCCACATATGGTTGTACTTAGTTTTTCTGGGGAGGTTATTCTGGGTTGTAATCCTGGCTCCTTTGTCTTTTATAATATCATCTATTAAGCCCCCTGATCCTTTATTGTGGTACCTGCTAAATTTTATATGATCCTGACTGTTGTTCTATGATATTTGAACAGTTTCTTTCTGACTGCTAATTATATTTTGTCTTTGATTTGGTAGGTCTGGAATTTGGCTATAATATTCCTGGAAGTTTTGATTTGGGGATATTCTTGAGGAGATGGTCAGTGCATTCTTTTCATTTCTATATTGCTCTCTGGTTCAAAAATATTGGGATAGTTTTCTTTGATAATTTCTTGACTGAATCGAGGTTCTCTTCCCCCCACCCCTCATTTAATTTGTAGGTGTCAGGAAATCCAATAATTCTTAAATTATCTCTCCTTAGTCCATTTTCCAGATAGGTTATTTTACTGATGTGATATTTCAAATTTTCTTCACTTTAGTCATTCTTTTTAATTGACTCTTTTTTTTTCCATGTCTGGTGAGGTCATTAGTGTGCACATGGCAAATTTTAATTTTTAATGAATTATTTTCTTTAGTGTGGTTTTTACCCCTTTTTCCTTTTGACCAACTCTGTTTTTAAGGACTTATTTTCTCTTCAGTATTTTTCTGTTTCTTTTACCAAGCTATTAGTTATCTTTTTATAATTTTATTTTTCTCCCTATTTCCTCCTACTGTTCATATTTTATTATTATTTTTTTCCTTTATTCAAACTTTTTATTTTTCAGAACATATGTGTGGACAATTATTCAACATTAGCCTTTGCAAAACCTTGTGTTCCAATTTCCTCTCCCTTCCACAATCCTCTCCCCTAGATGGCAAGTAGTTCAATATATCTTAAACATGGTAGAAATATATGTTAAATCCAATGTATGCATACATATTTACATAATTCTCTTGCTGCACAAGATAAATTAAATCAAACCAGAAAGAGAGTTGAGAAGCAAAATAAAATACAAGCGAACAACAACAAAAAGAGGGAAAATGCTATGTTATGAACCAAACTCAGTTCCCACAGTCTTCTCTCTGGGTATAGATGGCTCTCTTCATCACTAAACAATTGGAACTGCTCTAAATCATCTCAATGTTGAAGAGAGCCATGTCCATCAGAATTGATCATCACATAATCTTGTTATTGCTATTTATAATGATATCTTGGTCCTTCTCATTTCACTTAGCATCAGTTCATGTAAGTCTCTCCAGGCCTCTCTGAAATCATGCTGCCAGTCGTTTCTTACAGAACAGTAGTATTCCATAGCATTCATATACCATAACTTATTCAGTCATTTTTAAAAAATGATTTTTTAAAAAGTGCTTTTTCTAGCATTTCTAGAAATGCTTGTTGAGTTTGTGTCCCATCTTAATTTTCCTTTGAGGCTTTTCTTGTAGATGTTTTTACATCATTATCTTCTTCTGAATTTGTGTCTTGAGCTTCCTTGTCACCATAGTATTTTTAAATGGCCAGCTTCCTTGTTGTTATTGTTTGTTCATTTTTCCAACTTTCTTGAACTTTATATTACAGTTGAGTTCTGTTCATCTGGGTAAGGGGGTAACTTGCCCCAAGCTTTTGGCATTTTTGTTCTGATGTTTTCACAGCTAGTTCTGAGGGTAAGTTTTGGGTGCTTCCAAGATAGTAAAATCTGGGAAGACATATGGTCACCGCTCTTCTGATTTGTGATCAGATTCTTCTCTGTAAGAACCTGGGTATTCCCTTACATTCAAAACTCCTCTCTGGAACAGTGATCAGAACTATGATCCCTTTCTCCATTCTAAATGGTAAATACTCCTCTACATCCTGGAAGTGAGACCCAGAACTTAGTAATGGAGTTTCCAGATTGCCCTCTCCTGATTCCATGCTAGCCCAGGTGGCTCAGGTGTCCAATCTGCTCACCATCTGTTTGAGGGGAAACAGTGAGAGTTCTTGGTATGATGCTGCCCTTCTACTTCCAAGAGCCCCACTTGTTGTCAGAGCTGCATTTCACTCACTGTTAGCCCCTACTTTGGTAGGGCTTCTCATTTTGACTTTCAAAGTTGTCTTGAATTGTCTTGTTGATCGTTGTTTATGGTTAAAAAACCATTATTTAGCTAATGCCATTTTAGAATTTGATTTGATGAATTATTTTAAATGTGGTTAGAGGACAATGTTGAGAGAGCTCAGCTTGAACTCTCCTTTTGCTCTGCTGTCTTGGCACCTGATTCATATGTGGAAGGGATCTTAGAAATCAAGTCTAGTCCTGTTTATTTTATAGAATGAGGGAACAGAAACTTCAAGAGATTAAGTGATCCATCCATAGTCACTTAGCTATTAAGTCTTAGACAATATTTCATCCAAGTTCTTCCAAATACTCAACTTAAGACATCATGATTAGACTATAGTTGTCTCTCAAACAAAACAAAACTACACAGAGAAATTAAGATAATTATGAATGAATGCATGACTTTTCTTGAGATTGCCTAGATCAAATTCATTCAGATAATCTTGTTCCTCATTAACACACTAAATCAATCCTCACCCTAACTCTGAATGCCTTCAGCTGATGGTGTGTACAAGTCCAGTCCAATTCAGCCACTGGGCACAGTTTGTTCTCCTGAGTTATTAAATTTCACTTTGTATTCTGAAACAGTTTACATAAGTGCTAAAACTGCATCTGGAATTGGAAAAAAAATAAATTTGAAGTTTGAAAAATATATATTCCAATGTTTTGAAGCTCTCTGTCACTGTCCCATTGTGATTATCTTACACCTTCAGTTTCTTGAATAATGTCAAAGAGTTTTGACTATTGGAACATTAGATTGCCATTTTTTCTCCTTTAATTTTTATGTCTTTGCCATACATTCTATGAGACTTTAGCAAGGAAAGATAAGATATAATTCCCAACTTTGGACAGATTTGTTTGGGTTTGAAACAATGCTCAAATTCCCAACTATCTTGTTAGATAATAGCCCAAGGTCACATTGCTAGGAAGTAGCATATTCTGACTACAAACTTAGCATGGAGTTTGGTGAGAAGTAACAGGATCTCAGAGCTGAGAAAAACCTCAGAGAGAATCTAGACCAATACATTTCCCACTGTAAATTTCACAAATGACATGCCCTTTGAAATTTTGTCTGAAGGCTTTGGGTGACAAGGACCTGACGGCTTTTGGATCCCTTACTTCCTTCCAGAAGTGGCCAATTTAATTCTTCAAAAGTGTTTACTGGGGCAGCTACTTGGTGCAGTGGATAGAGCACCATCCCTGAAGTCAGGAAGACCTGAGTTCAAATCTAGCTTCAGACACTTAACACTTCCTAGATGCATGACCCTGGGCAAGTCACTTAACCCTAATTACCTCAGCAAGAAAAAAAAAAGTGTTTACTTTCGTCAAATCTGAATTTATCTTTTTACCTTTTCCACCCATTGCTTTTGGTTCTGCCCTTTGGGGTCAAATAGAATAAATCTAATTCCCCTTCCATGAGCAGTTCTTCAAATTAAATACTTGAAGGCAGTTATTATGTCTCTAAGTTATTATTATTAGTACATATTATTCCATAACATATAGCATTATATAGCATACATATATACAAATATATATGATATTACATAACACAATCATGTAATTTATATCATATATATTATATAATATATATGACATTCTTAATATATTTTAATGATTTGTTTAAATTAAGTTTATTATTTAATTATAGCAATATTCATATGTTGATATATATATAGTATAATATATAATGCTATAAAATAATATTATCATTTATAGTTTATAATTAATGGCACTTAATAAATGTATTATAATACCACTTAATAAATTAACAACAACAACATCCCTATCTAAGTTCTTCAAGTTAAACATTTCTAGTTGTTAGGGCTTCGAGGCCTTTTGTCCTTCTCTGTTTCCCTACTCTATATTGTGATCAAATAAAGAAAACTAATTCTGTATTCAGGATCTGGGTTCACTTTCTGCTTCTATAGCATGAGCTCTGGGACTCAAGTCTCTCAATCCTCATTTTCATTTGCCTGTTGGGTCCCCAGAAGGTAGCTAAATCCCCACAGGGCTCTGGTTAACTCTGATGGGCTCAGAGTGGGAATGGGGAAAGATGGGTTTCTAATGTTGTAGCTCACAAGTCTCTTACTGTGGAGCTTCCTCGATGATCATTCAGTGATTCAATAAGCTGGTCAGAAGTTTAATTTTAAAATAAAAAATTAAAACAAACAACCAAATATAGTATATTAGGTAAGAATAGTTGATAAAATATCCTTCCCTACTTCAAATAGGACGCGTAGTTTCCTAAAAATGCCTAAGTTCAGAGAAAAGTGAGCTCAAGGTTAGAACTAATGAACTCAGATTAGAAATGTACTGGGGAATGTTTAACAACCAACTCTCTAGGGGGGGAAATGCACACATAACAGGCTTTTATGGTATTAACATTTCCTCTGTCACTTTTTAAGTCTAAACCAGTGGTTCTCAAACTTTTGTTCTTGGTATCTTCATGTTGTTAAAAAACTATGGAGGATCTGTTCAAAGAGTTTTTGTTCACCTGGCTTATATTTGTAGCTATTTACTATATTAGAAAGAAAAAATAATTTTGAATTTGTAGATCCCTTGAAAGGGTTTCAGAGACCCCAACAATTCTTTGGACTACACGTTGAGAACCACTGGCAATCAACAAAAATGATAAGCAAAATCTAGTTTGAAACTTTTGCCATTTCTGAGGTGTAAATGCTTCCACAGAAAATTAGCAAGTAGATTTTAGCTAGCTTTATCCAGAACAAATCCTTTTCTATCTTTTGGGGATGCTTTATGAAATTCTCTCTATGTAATAAAATAAGGCTTTGGTTGACTACTTAAAGTCCTTGAAGGTGATTTTTCCCCCTCAATATATATAATTTTTCTAGAACTTTAATGCAGAAATTGCCAATATCCACTGCAATTCTTGGGATACTACTGAGACAGGGATGAAAAGTGATTGTTTACAATCAACCAATCAACATTTATTAAGTGCCTATGATGGGCCAAACATTGTATTGCTAAGTACTGGAGGGAAAAGTAAAAAAGGCAAAAACAAACAAACAAACAAAAAATTGGTCCCTATTCTCAAAGATCTTGTAATTTAATGGAAACTTGCAAGCAAATATGTACAAGAGAGCTAGATACAGGATAAATAGGAAAAACTTATCAGAGGGAAGGCATTAGAATTAATAAAGTTTGGGGAAGGATTCTTGTAGAGAGTGGGATTTTAAATGAGAGCTAGGGGAAGTCAGGGAGGCTGAAGAAGGGAGAGTGTTTGAGGTAAGAAGGAGAGTGAAAGGCTATAGTCATGAGGCCAGTTACATATTTTTGAAGAATATTTGTCAAGGAGCAAGGTATAAGAAGACTGGAAAGATAGGAGGGGGCTAGGTTAGCAAGGACTTTGGCATTCAAATGTCAAACAGCATTTTGTATTTGATTCTGGAGGCAATAGAGAACTACTGGAGTTTATTGAGTAGAGAGGTGACATGGTTGAATTTGAACTTTAGGAAAATCACTTACGTAATTGAATGAGGGATAGGTTGGGGCTGGAGAGAGACTTGACACCAGCAGACCTAATGGCAACCTATTATGATATTCTAAGTATGAAGTGATAAGTATACCTATATGTAATCTCGTGGCCTATACCAGCGTGGTGGAAGTATCAAAGAAAAAGAGAAATATCTGAGACACATTGCCAAGATCATCTTCTTCTTGAGGTGAAAGGAAGAGGATGTTCTCTTCTCTTCCTACAAAGAATTCCTTCTCTGGGGTATAGCTGGAATGGCTCTTTTCTCACTCACCATGGAGTCATTCTGCTTACTAAATTAACTTGTTCTTCCCACAGGGTGTACCTGGACATACAGTAATTTAATACCTGATTTAATAGAAATGTTCTCAATTGATAAAGTTATCTAGGCTATATTTCCTCTGAGGACATTTTCAGATCTAGATTTGGTATCCTGTGGTCTGAGTAATTTTTTGTCTTTTCCAATCTATCAATTTTTCTTCCTAAACTGCAGACAGTGGAACTGAATATAGTATTTCTGACCTGATCAGGGAACAGTGAGATAAGCTTTCCTTAATCTTAGACATCATCTTTCCAAACAAAATATTTTTTATAAAGGAAAGTAGTTTTCTTTTCATAATTGCTAAGAAAGTTTTATAACACAAAATCTTGTATGCCACCAAAGAAATGTCCTTTATGGGAAATACAAATGAAAGATATTTTTTAAAAACCAAAATTACTTATATGGAACACAAAATATCTTATTCAGGTTACCCTGTGGGTAAAGTCATAGGATTTCTGTTCATATCCTTTGACCATTTATCATATGGATAATCACAGGGGAAAGTCATAGGATTATAAAAATTTAGATATCATTTAGTCTTATCTTCTTACTTTACAAATGAAGAAGTAGAATCCAAGAGATTAAAAACTTCCCCAAGAGTACAAATATAGTAAGTTTCAATGGTGGAATTCAAACACAAGTCCTATGTTTAAAAAAAAATCATATATTCTTGCCATTACACCTTAGTACTGGAATCATTATCCCTATTTTACAGATGAGAAATAAAATTAATTAAATGTAGGATTGCACAGTAAGTAAACATTGAAACCAGCGCTGAAAGTGAGGGCTTTTGATGCCTTCTCTCATGTCTTTCGCATTACATCTATAGCACATATTATTATCGTTTAGCAGTTTTCAGTCCCATACAACTTTTTGCCACTCTCTTTGTGATTTTCTTGGAAAAGATACTGGAGTAGTTTGCCATTTCCTTCTCAGGTTATTTTACAGAGGGGGAAATTGAGGCAAGCAAGATTAAATGACTTACCTAGAGTCATATAGTCCATATTTGAGGTTAGATTTGAATTCAGATCTTCTTGATTCCAGGCTCCAGCACTTTATCCACTGCATCACTTAAAACTGCATATTTAAATATATAAAACACATAATTGACTTAATTATTCTTGGTGCCTCTTAAAAAAAGATGCTCTTCTGTACCTGATCTAAAATTATATTATAAACAGGGGTCATACCAAAATTATTTGGTAGTGGATTAGTGGAATAGATTAAGATGACAATAGTCAATGACTATAATAATCTAATGTTCCCCAAGACTCCAGGTTTTAGGATAAGAATCACTGTTTGACAAAAAATTGTTGGGAAAACTGGAAAATAGTATGGAAGAAACTAGGCATTCACCAACACCTAATACCCTATACCAAAACAAGGTCAAAATGGGTTCATGATATAGATATAGAGAATAATAGTTTAAGCAAATTAGGAGAATAAGGGATAGTCTATCTCTCAGCTCGGTGGAGAAGTAAGGAATTTATGGCCAAAGAAGAAGTAAAGAATAAAATGAATAATTTTGATTATATTAAATTAAAAAGGTTTTGTACAAGTAAAACCAATGCAGCCAAGATTAGAAGGGAAGCAAAAAAAAAATGAGAATTTTTTTTTTTTATATCCAAGGGTTCTGATAAAAACCTCATTTCTAAAATATATAGAGAATTCATTCAAATTTATGAGAATACAAGCCATTCTCCAATTGATAAATGGTCAAAGGATATGAACAGAAAAATTTCAGACAAACAAATTATACATTTCTAGTCAAATGAAAATGCTCTAAATCACTATTGATTAGAGAAATGTAAATTAAGATAATTCTGTGGTACTTCTACAATCTCTCAGATTGGCTAAGATGATAGGAAAAGATAATGATAAATGTTAGAGGGAACTTGGGAAAACTGGAACACTAATACATTGTGGGTGGAATTGTGAAATGATCCAACCATTCTGAAGAGCAATTTGGAGCTGTGTCCATAGGTTATAAAATTGCATACCCCTTGATCCAGCGGTGTTTCTATGGGTCTGTATCCCAAAGAGATCATAATAAAGGGAAAAGGATCCACACACATGTGCAAAAAATGTTTGTAGCAACTCTTTTGTTATGATAGGAACTGGAAATTGAGTGGATGCCTATCAGTTGGGCAATGGCTGAATAAGTTATGGTATATGAATGTTAAGGAATATTGTTCTGTAAGAAACAATCAGCAGGATGATTTCAAAAAGTCTTATAGAGACTTATATGAATTGATTTTAAGTGAAGTAAGTAGAACCAAGAGAACATTGTACATAGCGACAACAAGATTTTGTGATGATCAACTCTGATGGATGTGACTCTTCATAATGAGGTGAGTCCAATTCCAATGGACTTGTAATAGAGAGAACCATCTACATTCAGAAACAGGACTAGGAACACTGAACGTGGATCACAACATATTATTTTCACCTTTTTGTTGTTGTTGTTTGTTTGCTTTTTGTTTTTTTTCACTTTTTTTCCTTTTTGATTTTTCTTAGCATGATAAATGTGGAAATATATATAAAAGAATTGCACATATTTAATCTACATTGGATTGCTTTATGTCTAAGGGTGGAATGGTGGGAAGAGAGGGAGAAAATTTGGAATATAAGGTTTTGCAAGAGTAAATGTTGAATATGATATTTGCATATATTTTGAAAATAAAAAAGCTATTATTAAAATGCTTTTGTTTTTTTAATTAAAGAATTAGTTGAAAATATTTCATTGGTACCTTTCCATGTGGTTTTAAAATGATTTGCTATAAATAATAATGACTATCAATGCAATCAATTGCACTTGTTTCACAATCATTTACATTTTCAAGGAAAGAAAAATAGCTTTTCTTCCCACCTATTTTTAGGAATGTCTTCAAATCAAGAGATGAGACAAATATCCCTTAAGAATCCTAAGATTTTCAGGCATATTGGAGTGATTTTTTTATTTTTTTATTTTTGATGATCTTAAAAAAAAAAGCACAGGGTGAGATTTAAGGGGAGGGAGGAATATATTAGAAAATAAAGAGAAAGTGTAAGCAAAATTATATCCATAAACTAGCCATATTTCTCTTATATTTGGAGATATCTGTGGGGTCTTAGTTACTTCATGAAGAATGGAAACATGCTTTAAGAGCTAGAAGAAATATAGAATTGAGAACTTTTGAGAAGAGAGAAGGAGCATAACTGAGAAAGGTGGCTTGTGCAAGTGTTACTAAGAGGGCCAAGTTAGGGTACAGAAGAAAATAAGGAAGTGAGGAAATAGTAAAGCTATCAAGATTCTCTAACTGAACTTGTCATCTCTTGCAGATTAATTATACCATAGGGTAATAATCACTCCTGTTCAATAGATAGTGAAAGTTTCTTTATCCATATAAGGAAGGTAGCTATTTTAAAGGCCTAATAATTTGTCCAGAATAAGTTAGCAAATGGCAGAAGCCAGATCGGAATTTAGGTTTTCAGACCCCACATTTACTCTCTTCTCTATTATGCCATACTGCTTATTGTACCTACATGATGATATGATAGTTGGGCAACTTCTCTCATGTCTCCTTAATCTTTGAAGCAGGACAGGTAGGTGGCAAAGTTGATAAAGCACCAGGCCTGGAATCAGAAAGATCTGAGTTTTAATTTTGCCTCTGACACTTTATTGGCTATGTGATTCTGGGCAAGTCAATTAACTTGGTTTGCCTCAGTTTCTTCATCTATAGAAAGAATTGCGTAAAAAGAAATGGCAAGCCACTCCAGTATTTTGACCTCAAATGGGATAGGAAGAATTGAATACAACTGGATAATAATCTTTGAGGAATTATACGTGAAAATCTAGAAACCTACTCCAAAACTGCATATGGTCATTTCTCAATTACCACAAAAGGGAAGAAAGTGAATTCTGTAAATGTTAGAGTGATCCATTAACTTTCTCCACTGGCAAAATTCTAGGTTAAATTATTTAATGAATGGTTTAGAAACACTTATTTAATTATTCTGCCTCCTTGTAGTTACTGCTTTTATAAGAAGAAGTCATTCAACCTACTCTCATTTCCTTCTTATTAGACTAGGCCAAGGAATGCTAGGGACACAAAAATCTGGTTTTCAGTTAAGGCTTCGATGAAAACTCTTCAAGATAATCTTGTGGATGAGATGGAGAGATGTTGGTTGATGAGAGCCTATGTCCATTTACATGGGTTTCCAATTGGCTTAAAGAATGGTCTCAGAGAATGTTGGTTGATCATTTTTTTTTTGATATTTTGCAGACACCAGTGCAATATTCAGATTGTATCTTTGTTCTCCCTCTTTTTCATTGCTTAATTAATTGTACCTTTCAACATGGTAGGAGCGCTTTCCTGAAATACTTCAGAGCTCTGTCCTTGGTCCTCTTTTTTCCAATATTGTATTCACAGCTTCAATGAAGATGGATACTGCTACAATGCTTGTTAAATTTGGGGATGAAACAAATTTTGGAAGAATAGCTAATATTTGGGATGACAGAAACAAGATTCAAACAAAACAAACATTTCATCCAGAGCTCCATTGTTTCTAGGATAAAATGACAGCTTTTCAGTTTGGAATTGAGAGCCCTCCATAAACTGCTTCCCATCTACTTTTTTGGATTGATTTCATATTATTCCCCAGCTCTACATGTTCTTCATTCCAACAAAATTGGACTACTGGTAGTTTCCTGAATTCAACAGTTCATTCTATGTATCTATTATGTGATGTCTTTTTACTTTTTTTTTTTTTTTTTAGAATCTTTATCTTCATGCAGGCATCAACTCTAGTGCTACTTCTTGTATCAACCTTTCTTTGATTATTTCCTTTATTAGTGTGTGCTCAGTCTCTTCAAATCACTTTGCATTTATTTATCTGTGCACAAGCTACATCCTTTTAGCTTCTTGCAAATTTTTTGAACATAGGGACTTCTTCAGTTTTTTCTTTGAATTTTCCAACCCCAAACCAATGTCTTGAGCATAATGGGTACTTAATTGAGCTGAACAAAGGACAAAATCAAACAAGATGAAATACACACACACATACACATTGACACAGACATACATATTATGATGAATCCATGATCTTAGCACTCAGGATAGATAGGCCAGCTTATTAGAAGGTGTAGGAAAAGTAAGAGAGACAGAAAGTAGGATGTTACAGGGAAGTCAACCCCCCACTGTTTCTACTTTGACCACTGTCTCCCCTCAAACTTCAATAAAACTATCTAAGATCCTGAACCCAAGAACCATGGAAATTACAATGATTCTACCTCAATGCCTTCAGTCACCATCCTGGGAAGCAAAGTGAGGGAAATGTAGCCTGGCCATTGTTCCTCTGGGTATTAAAGCCAGTTACCGAAGACCCAGGAAAGAAATTTTTGCCATCAAATACTTGGTTGAAATCAGAAAGTGATAAAATTTCATCAGTGGAAATTAAATTTAAAAAATGATATCATCTTCTTTGCTGTTGTATTCCAAAGACCGTAGGACTTTTTCATTTGACTTCCTGCTCAAACCTTCCTTATATGTTATTTTCTCCATTACAATAAGACTTTATAGAGAACAAGACTGTCTCACTTATTTTTTTAATATTCTCAATGATTAATGCAGTGTTTGCCCATAGTACGAAAAGGCTTAATATGGCTTTAATCATTCATTATCCATTTGGGTACTCCTTCATGCACTGATTCATTCAACATCCATTTGTCAAGGGTTATTATGTGTCTGGTTCAGAAATAGATGCTGAAAATACATAGAAACAAATGGAACATTTCCTGTCCTTAGTTTACATTCTACTGAAATTTGCAAAAAGATAAAATAATAAATACCAGACAAGGTGAGAAGGAAGAGATCACTAATATCTTAGAGGAAAAGGAAATGGTCCAAAGAAGGGATGGCATCTGAGCTCAGACTTGAAAGGAAGTTAGGGATTCTATGAGGAGGAGAGAGGGTATTATAATTGAGGGTATACTAGTACAAAAGCATAAAGATAAGAGAAAAAATGCTGTGAATGGGAATAGCAAGTTGACCAGTTTATCTGAAACATAGCATGTATGTAGGAGTATTATGTGTAAAAAAATCTAGAAAGGAAGACTGGCAGTGAATTGTGTGATTCTGTAAAAGCCAAACAGGGGATTTTATGATCCTAGAGGCAAAGAGGCAGTGACTAGAACTTTTGAGCAAGGGTTTAATGTGGACTGGCCTTGACAACTGTCAATCTGGCAGACTATAGAAGATAGATTGGAGAAAGGAGTCAGAAGACAAGCAAATGATCAGGAGATTAATGCAATAGTCCCCTAAGAGTGGATAAGGATTTGAGCTGGGGTGGTAGTTCTATGAGTGGAGAAAAGGTAAGAGACATGAGAGATGTAGACACATTTGACAAGATTTGACAATTCACTGGATATGAGAGATCAAAGAGATTATAGGGGTCCTCACTATGGCCCTCGGGCCAGATGTAGCAACTGAGGATGTTTATCCCCCTTACCCAGGGCTATGAAGTTTCTTTATTTAAAGGCCCACAAAACAAAGTTTTTGTTTTTACTATAGTCCAGCCCTCCAACAGTTTGAGGGACAGTGAACTGGCTCCTTATTTAAAAAGTTTGAGGACCCCTGGAATAAAGCATCAAGGAGGACTCCAAAGTTGTAAACCCAGTAATTTGAAGGTGCTTTCTATAGAAATAGGAAAGTTAAGAAGAATAGAAGAGTTGGGAGTGAGGGTGTATATGGGTAATGAGTTATGATTTGAACAAATTGATTTTGAGATATCTATTGGATATATAATTGGGAATGTAAAATAGTACTGAATGTAGAATGGTATTGAAGCTCAAGAAAAAAATTAGGCTGCATATATAGATTTGGGGCTTTTTTTTTTGCATAGAATTCACATACTGCTGAATAAAGCTGGAGAAAATCACAGACTTGTGCAGATTAGGTCCACTATATATTTATGTTATATAATCTCAGCTAGTTGCAATGGGGATAGATCACCTAGCCTGGAATCAGGAAGCCTGAGTTCAATTCTGACTATAGATGCTAGCTGTTTGTGCATGAGCAAGTCACTGAATCTTATTAACCTCAGTTTCATCATCAATAAAATAAACTGGAGAAGAAAATGGCAAGCCACTCCAGCGTCTTTTTCCAAAAAAACCCAATAGGATCACATTCCAGTAGGGGAGATGACATGTAAATAACTAGGTACACACACACACACACACACACACACACACACATATGTATGTATGGATGTATGGGTGTGTGTGTGTGTGTGTGTGTGTGTGTGTGTGTGTATATATAGTAGTTGGAAGGTAGTTTAAGAGGAAAAAGAATCAGTAGCTAGGGGTACTTGGAAAGACCTTTTGCAGAAGATAGCATTAGAGATGAATCTTGGAAGAATTCAGGAAGACCACAGACTTGGAAGTAGAAGGAACCTTTAATAGTAGAAGGAGCTTGTTTTAAAGACTGAGATAATGAGACTCAAAGAAATTACAGTGACTTGCTTAAGGTGATACAGGAAGCAAATGGCAAAATAATGCATGTAAAATGAAGTACAAAGAGCTACAGAAATGTGAACTATTGTAGTTGTTATTGTTGGGAGGGATAAAAAGTACTTTGGAATTTGCAAACAGAGGAGATTATTGCCTGACTTGAGTTGCAAGTATAGGCATGTGATGGGTGCAGGTGTGCTGTGAGGGGAACAGTAGACAGAGCCAGAAACTGGGATTACTCCTGGAAAGGAAGTGCCTGGTTTATGTATCGAATAGGGAGGGGCAGCAGGGAAACCTGGGAAAATAATCACCAGGTATGAGAGGCTTTGGTTTCTTACAGGGTAGGCATAAGGATAAAGCATTCAAATTATATCCTTTTCTGGATAGAAAAATATTCACAAAAGCCAGGGCATTAACATATCTGCACCAGGGAATGGGGCCCAGCCCACTGTGCCCATAGATCTCTATGGGCATCTTTCTAGGGTCAAAGTGCTTTAAGCTCAGAGGGACAGCCTGTTATAAAGTGAGTCATATTTTAGGCTGCTCAAGGTACTTAAGATAAAATCATTAAAAAAAATATAGTCCAAGGTTGCTATTAACATTTAATCAATATACCAACCTTGGGAAATTGAGAAGTCACCATAATCCCTGTCACCTACTTTTGATCTGCTCCTCTTCTGTGTAGAACCTTGCTATACTGAGAAACAGGAGATCTGGCATTTATTTGTTATTAACTAGCTATGTAATTTTAAACAAAATTATTTCCTACTATATGGGTCTTAATTTCTTTTATTTAGGAATGAAAAAGTGGAATTAGATAATTCTCCAGATTCATTTGAACTCTGGCATTATTTCATTATCTATAAATTTATAACCAGTCTTCAAATTCTTCAAAACATCTTTTAAATCATTTTACCTGGATCCTTCCCAATTATATGACCACCATGTGAGAAATTGTTAGGATCCTATGTAAGAAGAGACTTTAGACTTCTCCAGCTTTCTTGTTTTACAGGTTGTGGAAACTGTGAAGCTTAGATTTTATAAAAGCCAGAAAAGTTAGAGGTGAACATGCTCAGATGTGAATTCTACTTTATTTGAAATGTTAGAAAAAAGATTGGAAAAAAGATAGACTTGATTCCATGACCAAAGTGGATCCAATGAAGAACTAGAAAAAGAAAAAGTATTTACCAATTCGAGAATGACTGAACAAATTATGGCATATGAATATCATATGAGAGTATTATTTCTTTGAAAATTAGCAAAAAGGATAATTTCAAAGAAATCTGGGATGACTTGTATGAATTGATATAAAGTGAGATGAGCAGAACTAGGAGAACAATTTATTCAATAACATTAACTTTGCAAATACAAATATTTAAAAGACTTTTGAACTCAGATTAATCCCCTCACTTTTTTTTTTTTTTTAAGCTGAGGCAATTAGAATTAAGTGACTTGCCTAGGGTCACACAGCTAGGAAGTATTAAATGTTTAAGGCTAGATTTGAACTCAGGTCCTCCTGACTTCAGGGCTGGTTTTCTATCCATTGCGCCACCTAACAACTAAGGAATAACTAAACAAGTTGTGGTATGCGAATGCAATACAATATTATTGTGCTAAAGAAATGATGAGCACACAGATTAAAAAAAAAAAAAAAAACCCTGGAAAGACTTATATGAAATGAGCAGAACCCGGAAACATTCTATACAATAACAGGAACCTTGTATGACGATCAGCTGTTTTTGTTGCTATTGTTTGTCCTTTGTTCTCAAAGATGACCATGACGTTAAAGAGGTGATGCTATGACATACAAGTGAATTGTATTTGAGTGAGTGAAGGCTGTATATGGTTATCAGCCTCACTTTCTCCTCTGGAACCATCTAAATAGATGAAAGCATATTCTTTTCACTTTCTGTATTTTTTAAAGTTCTTTTTTCTTCTACAGCCCATATAAAATTGCTTACCATTTTAGGAAGTGAGAATGACAGAGAGGGAGGAAGAAAAAATTGGAACTCAAAAACCTTGTTTTGGTGAATAGCATTTTGTTTTTCTAATTATCTTTAAAATAGTTTTTAACATTCATTTATTTTGCAAGGTTTTGGAACTCAAAATTTAACAAAATTGAATCAGTTTATTTGAAAAATTAAAATTGTTAATGAAAATTTTAACATTGAAAATGTTAAAAATGAATGTTATTACATGTAATTGGAAAAATAAAATAGTATTAAAATGTTAATAAATACAGTTAAAAATGAAACAACAACAACAACAAGGGCCCCAGTATCCCAGGATATTCTTGGTTTCTAGTTTCTTTCCTTCATTCTCTTTTGCATTCCTCCTGAATTTGGGATATTTTTGTCTTTTGAGCCAAATCATTTCCTAATATCTTTTCCTGTTCTTTCCTCAGCTAATGTTGTATTTCCTTCCCCATTACTGGTTGTCCTGGTTGTGCATAAAGCTTATTCTTACAGTAACTCACCCTTCCCCCAAGGACATTGTTTTTAATTTCTTCACGTAAGCTCCTGGACAGAGGAACCTGTTATTTTGTAACCTACGATGGATAACAATCAATGAACAAATATTTATTAAGTGTTTAGTATGTGCCAAGAATTGTACTAAACAATAGGAATACAACGAAACGCAAAACTGATCTAAGGAGCTCATAATATAATGGAGGGAAGGGAGTCAAAAGGCAAACAATTACATAAAAACAGGATATACACTGAATGGATTAGATATAATGATAGAAAAAAGGCATGACCATTAAGCTAGTCTTTTTGGAGAGAATGAGATTTTATCTGGGACTTGAAAGAAGCCACAGAAGTCAAACTACTTACCCTCTCTAGGTCCTGGTTTCCTCATCTATGAGGGTTTTAGATCAAAGCTTCTTGAACATGGAGTCATATAACTGAATGTGAGGATAGCGAAAAATTTGGAAAAAGAGGTATCAGATACTACTCCAAGATTTAATTCCTTTGTAAAAATAAACAAACTCATCCATCTCATTAATATGCAAATTTGCTTTCATCTTTAATAAATGGTAAAATTATATTTGCATGTATATGTATGCATACCAAAATAAATTTCTTTATGATTTGTTATCAATAAATGTTAGATTTGTATACATATTTTATATACTTATTTATTTGGGTTGCATAAAAATTTCTAGGGATAAAGGGATCAAAGTTTAAGAAGAAGCCTTGGTTTAGATGATCTCTGAAATTCCTTCCAGATCTATTTCTATATTACTTTGAGCTTCTTTGACATTGCTAATTCATCCTATTGAATATAAGCTCCTTGAGGACAGGGTTTTTTTTTTCCACTTTTGTCTTTTTATCCCTAGCACATTGGTCCTGGTATATGGTAGGTCCTTCATAAATGTGTCCTAATTGATCACTCAGTCTAACCCCCATTATTTTATAGATAAGGAAACAGGCCCAGAAAGGTTAGCTGTATTGACTGTCTGAATTCTTGGTCTATTTCTCTAGTGACGGGTCAATAATACCCAAATTAATTCTTTGTACACCCCTTTTTAGCTGAGTTGATTGAACAATGCTTTTGATTTGAGCCTTTGATCCCAACCAAGGCTGGTTTAGTACTCTTGTTTACACTTAATGGTTTGCTCCCAGTCTCAGCCCCAGCTTATTCCACCTAGAAGAGTCCATGTAACTGGGAGAGAGAGCTCATGTCTCCCCTCTCATGAAGTAGACATAAAAGACTTTTATACCCATGTGTAGGCAATAAGGACCCCTGATCAAGAGATAAGTGTAAAAATTAGGCACTGAATTTGGAGTCAGGAAGAGAGATTCAAATCTCAATTTAGATACTTATTTAATGAATGATCCTGAACAAGTTACTCAAACTCTCTGCCTTAGTTTCCCCATTTATAAATAAGGGATTGGACTTGATGGTCTTTAAGATTTCTTCTGACTCTAAATCTACAATAAATCATAGGATTCTATGATTTGGAGCAAGGAAGGGAGTTGTGATGCCCAAAACCAAGGATGTCACTTATAGTAGATGCCAAGGGAGGCTAAAGCTTGAAGGAGCAGTTAGTAAAAGATGAGGAAAATGTCAAAGTTATGCCAAAGACTTAGGAGGAGCAGCCAGGAGTACAGACGAGGGAAGATTACAAAAATCAGACATTGGGAAATTAAATGAGAAAAATATAAGGTTCAAAGCCAACATAGGGCAGAATATATTGATTTTTTAAAATAACAGTAGTTGACATTTATATAATATTATAACATTTGCAAAACATTTTCTATGTATATATTATCTCTCTTATTCCTCGTAATAACCCAAATGAAGAAAAAGCTATAGCTCTTATCATTTTCATTTTACAGATGAGGAAAGTCAAGTTCAGAGTAAATTGCTCAGGATCACCCAGCAAATAACCATATGAGATGGAGAATTTTGAACCTAGATCTTCCTGCTGATCCACGTCCAGCATTCTCTATCCACTTTGGCATGCTGTTTTTTGGTTGACTTTTTTCCTAACACAAGTTTGCAGGACCTCAGACAAATCAAGTCCATTTATCTCCTAAGGCTCAGTTTCAGTATTTCATAATGGCTTTCAGGTAGTCCAATAATTTTAAATTTATGTTTCCTGAATCTATTTTTAACAAGTCAGTTGTTTTTCCAATGAGGTATTTTTGTGGAAGATATTATGTTAAATTTCTGAGTGTCCATACATTTGCAATAGTCCAGTTTTGGCTTATTTTCCTTGAGAGCAGCTAGATGGCACAGTAAATAGAGTGAAGGGGTCCTGAGTCAAGAAAACTCATCTGCATGAGTTAAAATCTGATTATTTACTAGCTGTGTGATTCTGGGCAAGTTACTTTGCCCTGTTTGCCTTAGTTCTCCCATCTGTAAAATGAACTAGAGACGGAAATGACAAACTACTCCAGCATCTCCACCAAGAAAACACAAAAGGAGTCATGAAGGACATGACAACTCAATAACAGCAGGCTAAAGAAAAGAGAAATAAAACATTTATTCAACTTTTACTGAAGATACAAATAAAAAGAAGCAAGACAATCTACTTATTTTCTAATCGGGACAAAGACTACACATAAAATGGAACTGGGAACAGGACAGTTTGTTCTGTTGGAAACAAGGTAGAGGCTTGATTCTGCCCAGCTAGAAGGTTCTTCCCTACTTTCCCTTTGCTCAAGATCTAATCCATCTTTTAATAAACAGTCAAGGATAGCTGAGATCCTGAGCTCCATTCATCCTTCTTTCTGTAGATTTGATCAACAAAAAAAGACATATTCTTAATCAGATTTGTTTTAGACTCCTGATCAGCAGGTTAACTAGAAATGTCTCCTAGTACTAATCCTCTAGAACCTTTGTACCTTTCTATTTGTAAAAGCATTCTGTTTCCAGCACTCTACTGCACTGCAGCTGGAGGGCATGGATAGGCATCTGAGCTTAGAGAATGTTGTTTAGCCTCTACAATTATTTTGTTGAAGTAGAAATGGGGGCTTAATGCCATGCCCCAGCCTGCCAAAAAGGAGCAATCATGGGGCAAGTGTTATCCCATAGAAACCTGTCCTCTTCCTCATGATTGCTCAAGCTTCCGGCATTATTGACTAATTCCTAGTTGATCCTGAATGCTGGCTCCCAAACCATTTCTTGCTTCATTGTTCTACTTAGTTTTTGACTGCTCTATTTATCTGGTTTCAATTCATTTCCTAGTGATTATTCCTGCTTGTTGCCTTCATGTTAGCTAATTGGCTCCTTTTCTCACCATTGGATTCTTTGGTTGCCAAAGTAGCTCATAATATTAGGACTTAGCCTTTCCTGACTTCCTGGCTGTCATCAAAAAATGGTAGAATGTTACACAGACTGTAGGATGTGAGTCACAGAAGTTAACTTGTGAGCATACAATGACAAATGATGCTGATTGGGAATAAAGGGGGACTCTTCCCCTCCCCCCCCTGCTGCCTCTTAGTGTTCCTAATATTCTTTATCACTCAGTTCAAATTCCATTCTTTCCAACCCTTTCCCAATCTCCACTACTAGTGCAGTTTAGAACTTTTGAACTCAACATTGTTCCAATGTTCCAACATAGTCCAATAATTTTAAATTTATGTTTCCTGAATCTATTTTTTATTGTTTTCAGAGAATTAATCTCTTGCTTGTGAATTGGATTTAAGTGAGTTATAATTGTATAAAGTCACCAGACTCACTCTCTCTTCCTCAGTCTAGTGGCAAGACAAGTCAAAATATTTGACTTTCAGGGGATGACCTTGGCATCTTTGATACCTAACCAAGCTCTAAGAAGTCTACAATACCTGCTTTATAGCATGCTATCCTGAATTCAAAAGACCCATGAGCTGTAACTTCTCCAGCATCAGGGATTCCAGACATTTAATTGGCTCCTTTGACTGTGTGACCCCAAAATACTCTCTAAGGTTGTAAATCACAGGGGCATTGCTGGTTTATATTGGTAGATAGAATTTCCTTACGGGGAATTCCTTATAACAGTGAAATCATAAGTCTTCTCATCCTTGATTCCCACCTGCACCCATAATAACAAAAACTAATGAGGGAGAAGAGAAACATTAATAGCTGATGATAAGGAGAGACTTTCTGGTGTCTATCTTTTTTTTTTTTTTTAAGTTTTTTTATTTAATAATTACATTATATTGACACTCATTTCTGTTCCGATTTTTTTCCCCTCCCTCCCTCCACCCCCTCCCCTAGATGGCAAGCAGTCCTTTATATGTTGGATATGTTGCAGTATATCCTAGATACAATATATGTTTGCAGAACCGAACAGTTCTCTTGTTGCGTAGGGAGAATTGGATTCAGAAGGTATAAATAATCCGGGAAGAAAAACAAAAATGCAGATAGTTCACATTCGTTTCCCAGTGTTCTTTCTTTGGGTGTAGCTGCTTTTGTCCGTCATTTATCAATTGAAACTCAGGTCTCTTTGTCAAAGAAATCCACTTCCATCAAAATATGTCCTCATACAATATCGTTGTCGAAGTGTATAATGATCTCCTGGTTCTGCTCATTTCACTTAGCATCAGTTCATGAAGGTCTCTCCAAGCCTCTCTGTATTCATCCTGCTGGTCATTTCTTACAGAACAATAATATTCCATAACATTCATATACCACAATTTACCCAGCCATTCTCCAATTGATGGGCATCCATTCATTTTCCAGTTTCTAGCCACTACAAACAGGGCTGCTACAAACATTTTGGCACATACAGGTCCCTTTCCCTTCTTTAGTATTTCTTTGGGATATAAGCCCAATAGAAACACTGCTGGATCAAAGGATATGCACATTTTGATAATTTTTTGGGCATAATTCCAGATTGCTCTCCAGAATGGTTGGATTCGTTCACAACTCCACCAACAATGCATTAGTGTCCCAGTTTTCCCGCATCCCCTCCAACATTCATCACTATTTTTTCCTGTCATCTTAGCCAATCTGACAGGTGTGTAGTGGTATCTCAGAGTTGTCTTAATTTGCATTTCTCTGATCAATAATGATTTGGAACACTCTTTCATATGAGTGGTAATAGTTTCAATCTCATCCTCTGAAAATTGTCTGTTCATATCCTTTGACCATTTATCAATTGGAGAATGGCTTGATTTCTTATAAATTTGAGTCAGTTCTCTATATATTTTGGAAATGAGGCCTTTATCAGAACCTTTAACTGTGAAAATGTTTTCCCAGTTTGTTGCTTCCCTTCTAATCTTGTTTGCATTAGTTTTATTTGTACAAAGGCTTTTTAATTTGATGTAATCGAAATTTTCTATTCTGTGATCAGTAATGGTCTCTAGTTCATCTTTGGTCACAAATTTCTTTCTCCTCCACAAGTCTGAGAGATAAACTATTCTATGTTCCTCTAATTTATTTATAGTCTCGTTCTTTATGCCTAGGTCATAGACCCATTTTGATCTTATCTTGGTATATGGTGTTAAGTGTGGGTCCATGCCTAATTTCTGCCATACTAATTTCCAATTATCCCAGCAGTTTTTATCAAATATTGAATTCTTTTCCCAGAAGTTAGGGGCTTTGGGTTTGTCAAACACTAGATTGCTATAATTGACTATTCTGTCTTGTGAGCCTAGCCTTTTCCACTGATCCACTAATCTATTTCTTAGCCAATACCAAATGGTTTTGGTGACTGCTGCTTTATAATATAATTTTAGATCAGGTACAGCTAGGCCACCTTCATTTGATTTTTTTTTCATTAGTTCCCTTGAGATTCTCGACTTTTTATTGTTCCATATGAATTTTGTTGTTATTTTTTCTAGATCAATAAAATATTTTCTTGGAAGTCTGATTGGTATAGCACTAAATAAATAGATTAGTTTAGGGAGTATTGTCATCTTTATTATGTTCGCTCGGCCGATCCAAGAGCACTTAACATTTTTCCAATTATTTAAGTCTGACTTTATTTGTGTGGAGACTTTTTTATAATTTTGCTCATATAATTCCTGACTTTCCTTTGGTAGATAGATTCCCAAATATTTTATGGTATCAACAGTTATTCTGAATGGAATTTCTCTTTGTATCTCTTGCTGTTGGGTTTTGTTGGTGATGTATAAAAATGCTGAGGATTTATGGGGATTTATTTTGTAGCCAGCTACTTTGCTAAAATTATGAATTATTTCCAATAGCTTTTTGGTAGAATCTCTGGGGTTCTCTAGGTATACCATCATATCATCTGCAAAGAGTGATAGTTTGGTTTCCTCATTGCCTACTCTAATTCCTTTTATATCTTTCTCGACTCTTATTGCCGAGGCTAGTGTTTCTAATACGATATTAAATAATAATGGTGATAGTGGGCAACCTTGCTTCACTCCAGATCTTACTGGGAAAGGTTCCAGTTTTTCCCCATTGCATATGATGCTTACTGATGGTTTTAAATATATGCTCCTGACTATTTTAAGGAAAAGTCCATTTATTCCTATGCTCTCAAGTGTTTTTATTAGGAATGGATGTTGGATTTTATCAAATGCTTTTTCTGCATCTATTGAGATGATCATGTGGTTTTTGTTTGTTTGGTTATTGATATAGTCAATTATGCTAATAGTTTTCCTAATATTGAACCAGCCCTGCATTCCTGGTATAAATCCTACTTGGTCATAGTGTATTATCCTGGTGACAATTTTCTGTAATCTTTTTGCTAATATTTTATTTAAGATTTTAGCATCAATATTCATTAGGGAGATTGGTCTATAATTTTCTTTCTCTGTTTTCAGCCTACCTGGTTTAGGTATCAGTACCATATCTGTGTCATAAAAGGAGTTTGGTAGGACTCCTTCAATCCCTATTTTTTCAAATAGTTTATATAACATTGGAGTTAATTGTTCTTTAAATGTTTGGTAGAATTCACATGTAAATCCATCTGGTCCTGGGGATTTTTTCTTAGGGAGTTGATTGATAGTTTGTTCTATTTCTTTTTCTGAGATGGGACTGTTTAGGATATTTACTTCTTCCTCTGTTAGTTTGGGCAAGCTGTATTTTTGGAGGTATTTTTCTATTTCATTTAAGTTGTCGAATTTATTGGCATAAAGTTGGGCAAAGTAACTCCTAATTATTGCTCTAATTTCCTCTTCGTTAGTGGTGAGTTCTCCCTTTTCATTTTTAAGACTAACAATTTGATTTTCCTCTTTCCTTTTTTTAATCAGATTTACTAAGGGTTTGTCTATTTTGTTGGTTTTTTCATAGAACCAACTCTTAGTTTTATTAATCAATTCAATAGTTTTTTTACTTTCAATTTTATTGATCTCACCTTTTACTTTTAGAATTTCAAGTTTAGTGTTTGACTGGGGGTTTTTAATTTGTTCCTTTTCTAGCATTTTTAATTGCAAACCCAATTCATTGACCTTCTCTTTCTCTATTTTATACAAATAGGCCTCTAGAGATATGAAATTTCCCCTTATTACCGCTTTGGCTGCATCCCATACATTTTGGTATGATGTCTCATTATTATCGTTTTCTTGGGTGAAGTTATTAATTATGTCTATGATTTGCTGTTTTACCCAATCATTCTTTAGTATGAGATTATTTAGTTTCCAATTATTTTTTGGTCTACTTCCCCCTGCTTTTTTGTTGAATGTAATTTTCATTGCATCGTGGTCTGAAAAGGATGCATTTACTATTTCTGCCTTACTACATTTGAGTTTGAGGTTTTTATGTCCTAATATATGGTCAATTTTTGTATAGGTTCCATGAACTGCTGAAAAGAAAGTGTATTCCTTTCTGTCTCCATTACATTTTCTCCAGAGATCTATCATATCTAGCTTTTCTAGTATTCTGTTTACCTCTTTAACTTCTTTCTTATTTATTTTCTGGTTTGATTTATCTAATTCTGAGAGTGCAAGGTTAAGATCTCCCACTATTATAGTTTTACTGTCTATTTCTTCTTGCAGCTCTCTTAGTTTCTCTTTTAAGAATTTAGATGCTACCCCACTTGGTGCATATATGTTTAATATAGATAGTGCTTCATTATCCATGCTACCCTTTAGCAAGATATAGTGTCCTTCCTTATCTCTTTTAATTAGGTCAATTTTTGCTTTAGCTTGATCTGAGATCAGGATGGCTACCCCTGCTTTTTTGACTTCACCTGAAGCATAGTAGATTTTGCTCCAACCTTTTACCTTTAACCTGCATGTATCTCCCCGCTTCAGGTGTGTTTCCTGTAAACAACATATTGTAGGATTCTGGCTTTTAATCCATTCTGCTAACCGCTTCCTCTTTATGGGGGAGTTTACCCCGTTCACGTTTATGGTTAGAATGACCAATTCTGTATTACTTGCCATCTTGTTAACCCCGGTTTATGCTTTCCTCCCTTCTTTCCCCTTTCCCCCCCTTCCAAGTATTAAGCTTGTGAGCACCCCTTGTTTCTCACAGCCCTCCCTTTTTAGTGTCCCTCCCCCCGCCTTAGAGTTCCTCCCCCTATCTTACCCCTTTCCCTCCCAGTTCCTGTATTCCCTTCCGCTTAGCTTATTCCTTCCCTTTCCACTTTTCCCTTCTCACTTTTCAATGAGATGGGAGAAGTTTTCACCATAGATTGAATATGTCTTAAGATTTTTCACTTAAAGCCAATTCTGAAGGCAGTAAGATACCCACTATATTCATCCCCCTCCATTCTTTCTCTCAGATATAATAGGTTTCCTATGCCTCTTCATGAGATGTACTACCCCCACTTTACCCTTTTTCTGGTACAATGTCCTTTCCACATCAATTTCTAGAACAAGGTATACATGTATTCTTTATGCATCTATATAGTCAAAATATAGTTCCCAAGATTAATCTTTACCTTTTTAGATTTCTCTTGAGTTCTATATTTGTAGATCAAACTTTTTGTTAAGTTCTGGTTTTTTCATCAGAAATAGATGAAATTTGCTTACTTCGTTGAATGTTCATCTTCTTCCCTGGAAAAAGATGCTCATTCTCGCTGGGTAAGTTATTTTTGGTTGCATACCAAGTTCCTTAGCCTTTCGGAATATCATATTCCAGGCCCTTCGATCTTTTAATGTGGATGCTGCCAGATCCTGGGTGATCCTTATTGTGGCTCCTTGATACTTGAATTGGGTTTTTCTAGCCGCTTGCAATATTTTTTCTTTCATCTGAGGGTTCTGGCATTTGGCCACTATATTCCTTGGTGTTTTGATTTTAGGATCCCTTTCAGTGGGTGATCGATGAATCCTTTCAATGTTTATTTTTTCCTCTGTTCCTATGACTTCTGGGCAGTTCTCTTTGATAATTTCCTGGAAGACAGTGTCCAGGCTCTTTTTTTCATCATGTTTTTCTGGGAGTCCAATGATTCTCAGATTGTCTCTCCTGGATCTGTTTTCCAGGTCTGTTGTCTTCCCCAGAAGGTATTTCACATTTTTCTCCATTGTTTGATTTTTTTGGATTTGCTTGACTGATTCTTCTTGTCTCCTCGAGTCATTCAATTCCACTTGTTCAATTCTGATTTTCAGTGAAGTATTCTCTTCACTCACTTTTTTAAAATCTTTCTCTAATTGTCCAATTGAGTTCTTTTGTTCTGTGGAATTTTTTTCCATTTCGCCAATTTTGTTTTCCAGTTCACTAATCCTATTTTTCAAGGATTTTACTTCTTTATCCACTCTCTCTTTAACTGACTTCTCCAGGCTCTTTTGCCAAGCCTCCCTCTCCTTTTCCCAAGCTTCCTTCTCCTTTTGCCAAGCCTCACTCTGCTTTCCCCATTTTTCTTCTAGCTCCCTTGTGAGAGCCTTTTTAATCACTTCTATGAGGTTCATCTGTGCTGAGGAACAGATGATTTCCTCCTTTGGGGAATCACCTGGGGACTGCCTGTTTTTAGTCTCCTCAGGATTTAGAGTCTGCTCTCTATCTGTATAGAAGCTGTCTAGGGTTAAAGTCCTCTTCAGCTTCTTGCTCATTCTGTCTATTAATCAGAGACAAACTACCAAAGAAAAACAGAAAAAACTGGAGTCTTTCTTTGGGGGGGGGGCTGGGTGTGTTATCGAGCTTCCTCTACAGACTGCAGGGGGCAGCAGTGAGGCACTAGCAGGACTGTGCTGCGCCTGCGCTCTGAGATCCCAGAGCGTGCTGAGTCACTGAGGGGGGGAAGGGAGGGGCGGCCAGGTCCCGAGAGACTCCAGCTGTTTGCGGTTGTGTTCTTCAGCCCCGGTGTTTTTAGCTTCTCTGCTGGGCTGTTGACTTGCTGCAGGTTCCAAACCTGTAGCGAAGCTCTCCCCGCAGAGACAGCTGCGATCACTCCCCACCCCTCTCCAGTCTGCTCCCGTGCTCTCACTGCCGCTGCCCGCCGCCTGCGCCCGATCTAAAACCGCCCCAGCCCTCCAGTAAAAACAGACCTTTCTTGGCGAATCTCAAGGATGGCTTCTCTTGGTAACTATTTGTGGGTTTTTTTCAGTCAAGCATTGATTCAGAGGCTTGTAATGAAGTGGATAGTGAGAGAAAGCGCGGAGCTTATGCAACTGTGAGCCTCCTCTCCGCCATCTAGGTATCTATCTTTTTTGAATGTCTTTTGGCAAACCAAGCTGGGACAATACACAATTAATAGGAGCTAATGCTCATTTAAAGCAGCTAGGTGTTTCAGTCTTCTAAGAGCAGAATACCAACACGTATTGGTAACTTGAAACTATTAGGGAATGATCTTTTTGAAATACCAGCAGACTGGTGATGGAAAATTTTCAACCATTTTTCAC
Organism: Antechinus flavipes; assembly: GCF_016432865.1. Classification (NCBI taxonomy): domain Eukaryota; kingdom Metazoa; phylum Chordata; class Mammalia; order Dasyuromorphia; family Dasyuridae; genus Antechinus; species Antechinus flavipes. The sequence goes on from NC_067401.1 coordinate 200,705,446, forward strand.
AAAAAAAGAGGGGATTGGGGAATAGATAATGGAAATTATCTATTGATAACATCTATCAGTTTGGGAATCAGTCATTAGCTTAATTTGGGATGAATAAATAAAACAGATAATTTGTGTTTATACATTCCTAATGATTAACCTCCTTTTCTAAGTCATGCCAAATTAATTTAAGATTGAGAGGTGCTGCAGTGGACAGAACACTGAGCTAGGCATTAGGAAAATGAAGTTCAAATCTTACCTCCGACCTTTTCTAGCTTGTGATCCTGGGCAAGCACTTATGTTGCTTGCTTCCTGTTCCTCAACTGTAAAATGGGGATAATTATAGCTCCTTATTCCCAGGGTTGGGCAAGTAGGTGGCATAGTAGATCTAACACTGGGCCTGGAGTCAGGTAGACTCAACTTCCTGAGTTCAAATCTGGCCTCAGACACTTCTTGACTCTGGATAAATTATTTTACTCTGTTCGCTTCAGTTTCCTCATTTGTAAAATGAGCTGGAGAAGGAAATGCAAACTTCTCCAGCATCTTTGCCAAGAAAATCCCAAATAGTGTCATAAATAATTAGATATAACCGAATAATAGCAACAATACTCCCAGGACTTTTGGGAGAATCAAATAAAATAATATTTGTAAAGTACTTAGGACAATGTCTAACATATAATAGGTTCTTAATAAAAAAGCTTGTTTCCCTACTTGACATGCTTTGAAGTTCCTAGATGAAAGTTGTATGTTGTAGATATAAGTTGATATACATAGATATAAGCAAGGTGGTTCAGTGTATAAGTGCTGAGTCTGAAATTAGGGAGACTTATGTGCCTGAGTTCAAATCTGGCCTCAGACACTTACTAGCTATGTAAACCTGAGCAAGTCACTTAATCCTGATTGCCTAAAGAAAAAAAAAAAGATATAAACATGATGGAAGTATTCTAGATGTAGAGCTGAAAGGAAGACTCAGGTTTAAATGTTAACTCTGTCTTTTACTTGATATGTAGCGTAATTCACTTCATTTTTTGGCCCCAAGAAATGATTATCTGGTATAATTATTTGACATCAATAGTAGGATCTGATAAATAATATCTGCCCTGTCTACTCAAGAGACTTTTGAGGGTGAATTGTAAATAATTATAAAGAAGCTTATGAATTTTAAAATATTATATAAAAGGTAGTTTTTTTTTTCCATAAGCCATTTGGCAAAGTTTCTCAGGAAAACTGAAAAGGCTGGTGTTACAATGTAGCCATGGGGCAACTAAATTCTAACTTGTAGCCAGTCTAGTGTTGGGAATTTGCTCTATTTTACCTCAGATTATGTGTGTGTGTGTGTGTGTGTGTGTGTGTGTGTGTGTGCATTTACATATATACACAGACATATATATACACATACATATATGTCAGATAAACAATGTTCATATAAAATTTGTATGTATTTAAATATATATTATTTAAATACACACATTATTATACATATCATTTAAATATCCATATATTTCGATATCCACATTTATAAATTTTTATACCATTTAAATATATTAAAATAAATATTGCATATATACATTTATGCACATGTATGTATAAACAAATATGCATGTATATACATAAATGTATATGTGTTAAATACATACATTGTTAAATGTATGTATTTAATATTAAATACACCGAAACATGTGTGTGTGTGTGTGTGTGTGTGTGTGTGTGTGTGTGGAGGGCAGTCAGTGAAAATCTCTGGAGTCTAGAGATGGAGTATCTTGTTTGAAAACTATCAAGAAAGCCAATATCTTTGGATTGAAAAGTGTCCACAGGTGCAAGGTGTTAGAAGATTTGAAAGGTAGGGTCTGTATGTGTGCTATAGGTTATGAGGACTTTTAAAGTCAAACTGAGACTTTTGTATTTGATCCTGGAGACCAGAGGAAACTATTGAAGTTTATTGAATAAAGGAGGTGACACAATAGGATATACACTTTAGGAAAATCACTTTAGTGGTTGAATGCAGAATGGTTTGGATTGGGGAGGGACTTGAGTCAGCAGACCCTCCAGCAGGCTCTGGAGGCAGATGAATGTTCCTGATTTCAGATCCTGCATTCTATTCATTGCACCACCTAGCTACCCAACTACTTCATTATTCTAAACATATAACTTGCCTGTACCTACTTGTTTACATCAGAGTTTCTTAAACTTTCCCTACTTGTAATTCCCTTTTTTGCCTATTAAATCTTATGTGACCTGTATACTTGGGCATATAGGTATATAAAATAGATATACAAACTAAACATTTACTGGCAATAAATTATTAAAAAACTATTTTAAATCAATCTTTGGTGTGTATCTGTATAATTTTACTATTTATTAAAGATAAAAGTAAATTTACATACTAATGAAATGAATGTGCTTGTTTATTTTCACATAAAGAACTATATTTTGGAGGGATATTTGATACCTTTTATTGCTATTAAACTATTTGCAACTCCCACATTCAGTCATATGACCTCACATGGGATCATGACCCACAGTTTAAGAAGATTTTGTTTACATGGTGCTTCTACCATTAGAATGTAAGTTCTTTGAGAACAAGGGATGCACCCAGAGAAAGGGCTATGGGAACTGAATATGGACCACAGCACTCTTTTTATTGTTGTTTGTTTACCTTTTTATCCCCAGCTCTTAGCACAGTGCTTGCCATATGTGAAGCACTCAATGAATGTTTGGTAACTGATTAATTGATGGACTTTTGTTCATAGTTCTTTAGATACTCTATCTACCAGAAGAACTATGAATAAAAGTTCACAATAGTGTATAAGCAGTAACATTCCAAAGAAAAAGAAGCAAAAGAAAAAAAATGGCTGTCTGATGAAGCTTTATAAATAGCTGGGGAAAAAAAAGAAAAGGAAAGTTAAAGGAGAAAGGGAAAGATATATTCAACTGTATGCAGAATTCCAGAGAATAGCAAGGAGAGATAAGAAAATTTTCTTAAATGAGCAATGCAAAAAAAAATAATTGAAGAAAATAATAGAATGGGAAAGAAGAGCTCTCAAGAAAATTAGGAAAACCAAGAGAACATTTTGTGCAAAAATAGGCATGATAACAAAATGGATAATTTTGATTATGTTAAAGTTAAAAAGTTTTTGTACAAACAAAACCAATGCAGATAAAATTAGAAGGGAAGCAATAAATTGGAGAAAAACGTTTATATCCAAGGGTTCTGATAAAAGTCTCATTTCTAAAATATGTAGAGAATTGACTCAAATTTATAAGAATTCAAGCTATTCTCCAGTTGATAAATGGTCAAAGGATATGAACAGGCAATTTTCAGATGAAGAAATTAAGACCATTATTCATCTGAGAAATGCAAATTAAGACAAGACACCACTACACACTTCTCAGATTGGTTAAAATGACAGGAAAAAATAATGATGAATGTTGGAGGGGATGTGGGAAAACTGGGACACTAATATATTGTTAATGGAGTTGTGAACTGATTCAACCATTCTGGAAACAATTTGGAATTGCGTCCAAAGGGCTATCAAACTGAGTATACCTTTTGATTCAGCAGTATTTCTATTGGACTTGTATCCTAAAGAGATCAGAAAGGAGGGAAAGGAACTTACATGTGCAAAAATGTTTGTGGCAGCCCTTTTTGTAATGGTAAGAAATTGGAAACTGAGTGGATGCTCATCAATTGGAGAATGGCTGAATAAGTTATGGTATATGAATATCATGCAATATTATTGTTCTATAAGAAATGATCAGTAGAATGATTCAGAGAGGCCTGGAGAGACCTACATGAATTGATGCTAAGTGAAATGAGCAGAAGTAGGAGATCATTATATATGGCAACAACAAGATTTTATGATGATCAATTCTGATGGACATGGCACTTCTCAAGAATGAGGTGATTCAGAACAGTTCCAATGGTCTTGCAATGAAGAAAGTCATCTGCACCCAGAGAAAGGGCTATGGGAACTGAATGTGGACCACAACACTCTTTTTATTGTTGTTTGCTTGCCTTTTGTAGGGGTGAATGTCAAAAATTATCCATGTATATATTGAAAATAAAAAGCTATAATTTAAAAATAAGCATGATAAAAAATAAAAGTGCTAGGGATTTAACAGAAGCAGAAAAATTAAGAAAGGATGGCAACTATATACAAAAGGACTACACAATAAAACAATTAAGCAATACTATACAAGAAAGATCTTCACATCATCCATAATCACAATGATGTGGCTACTGATCAAGAGCCAGACATTTTGGAGAATGAAGTCAAGTAGAGCTTAGGAAACAATGCTAACAATGACTAGTGGAGGTAGTAGCGTTCCAGCTGAGCTCTTTAAAATTGTAAAAGATGCTGCTACTAAAATGCTATGCTCAAAATGCCAGAAAATTTGGAAAATTCAATAGTGGTCATTGGATTGGAAAAGATCAATTATGTCTCCAGTCCTATTAAAAGGAAATGCCAAGGAATGTTCCCATTATCAAACAATTGCTCTCATTTCACATGCCAGAAAGTTTATATTTAAGATTGTGCAACTTAGGCTTCAGCAGTTTGTAAATTGAGAACTACCAGAAGAACAAGGTGTTTTTTGAAAAGGCAGAGGAGCTAGAGACCAAATTACCAACATTCTGCAGATTTTGCAGAAAGTAAGAAAGTTCCAGAAAAACAAACAAAAAGCTAACACTTACTTCTACTTGATTGACTACACTAACACCATTGAGTAGGTGAATTTCAGCAAAAAGTCACAAATCCTTAAAGAGATGGGAATACCAAATCATCTTGTGCCTTGAGGAACCCAAGAATCAAAGTTAGAACCAAACATGGAACAACTGATGCTTTAAGATTGGAAAAAGAATACGACCAGGCTGTATACTGTCACCTAATTTATTTAATTTATAAGCAGAGTACATCATATGAAATCCCCAGCTAGATTAATCAAAAGCTGGAATTAAAGTTGCTAAGGGAAATATCAACAGATTCAGATATGCAGATGACAACATTTTGATGTCAGAAAGAAGCCTCTTGATGAGAATGTAAAAGTTGGCTTGAAACTTAACATGAAACTAAAACAAAAACAAAAAAGAACTTAACATTTTGGAAAATGGTCCTATCACTTCTTGGCAAATAAAGGGAGAAGAAATGGAGGCAATGTTAGATTTAATATTACTAGGCTTAAATGTCACTGCAGATAGAATGCTTCAATAAAATTAAAAGATGCTTGCTCAATGGAAGGAAAGCTATGACAAATTTAGACAGTGTTACTAAAAAGCAGAGACATCACCTTGTCAACACAGGTCCATATAATTAAAGTTATGGTTTTTCCAGTGGTAATATATGTCTGTGAGAATTGGACTATAGGGAAAGCTGAGTGTCTCAAAATTGATGCTTTTGAATTGTAGTTCTCAAGAAAATTTTTGCAAATTTGGACATCAAGGAGATTAAATTCGTCAATACTTAAATTAACTCACTATTCACCAGAATATCAAATACTATAGCTAAAGCTATTTTGGTCACATAATGAAAAGATGGAATTCATTAGAAAAAATTCATTGAGAAGGGTGGAAGACAAAAGGAAAAGGGGATGGCAAAGTATGAGATGAATAGAGAGTGTCATGAAAACAATGAACATGCACTTGGACAGACTTCAAGAGACAGTGGAGGATAAAAGAGACTGGTGCATTATGGACCTTCATAAAGAATTGGACACAATTGAACAACGAATTGATTGGCAATTAATCCCCAGCACTTAGCACAGCACCCTACACATAGTAGACACTTAATAAATATTTATTGAATGAATGGCTTTTTAAAAAAGCACTAATTTCTGTTTTCTGTTTGTTTTGGGGTCTCTTGTAGAATACAATGACAACTCAATTTCTATCACAATGTGACATCTACATGAAATTTTGGAGATCATAGTTGGCTAGTTGACTCTTCACTTCTCTCTCTCAACCAGAAATAGTCAAGGTCAAAAGATTTACCAACTTTCCTATTTCTGGTCACTTGGAACAGAACTTTCTCCTCTAATTTCTGTCCTCTCTCCTTCTGTTCCTACTCCTTTAGTTTCTTTGCAGATGCAAATCTCCAGCATTATAAAAGAGGGAAAAAATCAGACTTGCAGTCAAAGAAACCCTAGATTCAAGTGGAATCCTCTCTCTGGTCTTGAAGATTTTGTAAATGTTTTAAAATTATAAATAGCTTGTGAATAGCTCTCAGGTGGTCTTTTGAAATACTAAGCCAGGATGGGAAGGCTGTACTTTATATAACTTATATAACTTTGTATAATAACAAATCTACTCAGAGACATCTCCTTTACAATCAGAAGAGGCTTTGCCTCCTCAAACTTCCCAGACATGCCTTGGCAATCATTTTCTGTGAACAAGATGGAGAGAGAAATGGGCTAGAAGATTATACAGTTGGATGATTTGGTAGTTGAATGCCTTTATCCCAAAGAGTTATGATTAACGTATAGAAGCTAAATAAAAAGAATGGTGGCTCTTTCAGCAACTTAGATAAAGGTATATGCAGACAGCATGGTGATCAAATGTACAGATGTCAGAATCAGGAGGAGGAATGAAAGATATCTATCAAGTCAGATGAGAGAATTCAGATTCAAAAACATCTCAAGAAAAATGGTCTGAAGATAAGTTGAGCTTTATAAGGATAAATGTGAAGTTTTACACATAGGTTTAAAAAAATCAGTTGCACAAGCATAGAATAATAAAAACCAATATTTGCATAGGCTATTACAGTTTGCAAAGTGCTTAACACATATCAACTTATTTGAGCTTCTTCACTACCCCAAGATCACATCACTTATTAATGTCTAAAGAAGGATTTTAATTCAGACCTTCCTAACTCCAAATTTAATAAAACATCCACTAGCTAAGATGCTTCTAACACAATGGGGCTCCATTGTATCTTATAGGTCTTGTGAAAAACTCTTGGAGGGTTTAATAGCTTGTAATTTCAATGTAAATTGTTTATAAGAAAAGCTACTAGACTCTTAGGCTGCTTTCCCAGAACTTCTTTGTAGATATTTAGAAGAAGGGGATGAATAGGATGTAGTAGCTAGGTGGATCATTGAATAGAACCCAGGGCTTGGAGTCAGAAAGAACTGAATTACTAGTTGGGTGATCCTGGCAAGTCACTTAACCCTTGTTTGCCTCAGTTTTCTCATCATGAGTTGGAGAACGAAATGGCCAATTACTCCAGTATCTATGTCGAGAAAACTCCAAATGTAGTTTTAAAAAATTGACTGAACGACAAAAATAAATAAGTGGGTGGAGTAAGTATCAAAGTAATAATATAGTAATGTGCCAGGTACTCTGCTAAGTATATTTATAAATATTTCAATTAATCTTCTCAACAACTCTGAAAGGTAGGTTTTATAGCAGTCATAGAACACAGAACATTAAAAATGATAGAGTACTGAATTTGGAACCAGAAAGCATAGATTCAAGTCTCAAAACATTTTTTTTAGATTTTCTTTTTTTTTTTTGCCTCAATTTCTACCTAGCCTTAATCCCTACATGGGTTCAGCCTCAGTCACATTGAGGTCTGTTGAAGACCTTAGTTTAAAAAGACCAAGATCTCCCAGTGCATCCAAGATCATCTCCAATTATCCTAATCTATATCTGACTATTGGACCTAGATGGCCCTGGAGAGGAAAATGAGGCAGATAAACTTGCCCAACCCTCTCTCACTTAAATCCAGTTCATTTGCATGTCATGGTCCTCTCTGAGAATAAAGAAACAATAAATATTATAAGCTCTATTTTATAGTTGAGGAAGCTAAGACAAATAGAGGTTAAGTGCCTTTCCCAGCTAGAAAGTGTCTGAGTTTTGAAATAAGATCTTCCTGATTCCAGGCCTAATACCTTATCCATTTCACTACTTAGCTGCCTTGCCTAGTGACCCTCTAGACCACATTGCATGGTAAAATTTAGTCCTCAGAGCTATTGTTTGAAAGAAAATGATGAGCTGTGGTCCAGAGTTTAGGCATCTGGATAGTGAATACCCTTGGATATTTGGGGAAGAGCTGGAGTAACTTAATCAATGGAGACTTGCCCTCAGAGGGCATTATTTAATTATTTAATATACTAAATAAAATAATTTTATTTATCAGATTATTAATTTGATTTATTAAATCATTAATTATCAATTTAAGCTTGGTTTATTAAATTAAATAATTTTGTTTTATATTTTAATATATTAAATAAAACAATACATTTTCTATTATTAAATAAAAATTAAGATAATTACTTCTTATATAGCCATGGGCAATTTTCCATTCAATTTCATCAGCTGAAGGGGAAGTGTATTTGCTGCACTATAAGGGACTTTCCAGTTAGAAACCCCTTAAACCTGTCTGACTTGGACTTCTTAATTATTCCATTTGGTGCTCCACCGAAAAAAATAGAGAACAATGTTCCCTACTTTTGGAATCAAGAGTCTGATGCAACTAACTCCTATTGGAACCGCTTGTTAAATTTCCAACGTGAACATTTATATTTCAGAAATAAGCAATACCTACAAATCAGGCCTTGATATCCAGATTTATAGTGACTTGAAGAAATCATGTTCCATTAGGTTAATTGATGGAAGTATCTCTGCTTTTTGGCTCTTCAGCCTCTTGGCGTTGATTCAATCCCTTGCTCTCTTAAATGACCACTAGATAGCGCCATCACGCAGCACATAGTGATAAGTTTGCCCTCATCCATTCCAGCTCCCTAAATGCTAGACCTTTTGTTTCCTAGATCACAGAAACTCCCAAGTTGGGAGAGACTTCTGAGGTCACTGTAGCTGCTCCTTATGTTCTGGTGCTGAAGATTGTGGGCAGATCCTTCAAGGAGCTCAAACCCAGGAAACCTGTGCTTCCCAGAACTCAGAGATTAGGAGCAATGAACCTTCATTATGGTGTGGGACATTTTATGGGTTATCTCAACTCCAGGCATTTTTTGGGAGGCAATTGAGATTCAGTGATTTGTCCATAGTCACATAGCTATTAATAGTCTGAGGTTAGATTTGAACTCCTGACTCCAGGGCTAGTGCTCTATCCATTATCTTGAATGATGACTTGAATCTTGACATGAGACTTATCAGACTGCCTATAAATATAAGATCAGTCCTGATTGGGGGACCCAAATACCAGATTTTCCACATTTCACATCCTTGAACAGAACTCCTTGCTGCCTGTACCTGTGTCCTTTTCACTATCATCATCAATAATGTTCATACAACATTTTAAAGTTTCTAAAATACTTCATATTTTTTATCTTATGATTCTCAAACTAAGCTGGGAGGTAGGTGCTGTCATTATCATTTCATAGATGAAGAAACAGTCTAAGAAATTAAAAGATTTGCCTGGGATTGTACAGCTAGTAAGTTTCTGAGGCATAATTCACACTCAACTCTCCCTGATCTGAGAAGTTGGGGAAGCTTCCTTTGTAAGTAAAAGATTAAATTAATGTGTTTTTTTTTTTATCCTGGAGAGATGGGTTGGTATGCATTCACCAGCACACCTTTGTATTGCTCTATAAACATTGTGTGAGCTAAGTAAGAATATAGCAGAAGGATCAGGAAATGAAGTCATCACCAACTTGGAGATTGCCTGATTGGAGGCTGCTGCTGTTGCTGCTGCTGATGATGAGAAAGAAGATGATGAAGATGAAGATAATTAAAATATTAAATTAAAGGAAGTCAGTAGTCATAGTGGAGACTGGAGATTATTCCAAACATGGGTGAACATCCAAAGAAAATGCCCAGAGCCAAGAGAAGGAATGTCTTCCTTAGGGAATATTCAGTAGGAAAGAGTATGTACTGGAGAGTAAGGGATAAGAAGATTGGAAAGGTAGGAGAAGGGTAGATAAAGAAGGACTTTGAATGCTAAATAGGACATTTTGGATTTTATATTGGAGGCAATAGAGATCCACTGGAGTTTATTGGGTAGGTAGGGTATCATAGCCAGACATGCACTTTAGGAAAATCACTTTAATGGCCATGTGGAGGCTTGATTGGTAGAGGGAGTACTGAAGGCAGTTAGGCCTGTTAGCTGGCTACTGCAATAAGCCAGGCATGAGGTGATGAGGGTCTGTACTAGAGTAATGACAGTGTCAGAGGAAAGAGGTGTTAAAAAGAGTGAAATCAGCAGATCTTGGCAACAGATTGGATATGAAGGTTGAAAGACAGTGAGAAATAAAAAAATGATTCCTTTTTTCTGATTTTTTGTTTTTGTTTATTTTTCTTTAAAATTTTATTATCTTGAATTTCACAATCATCTTTAAACATGAGTATTTGCATAAGTATATACAAAGAACAGAAAAAGATTTTTGTATATGAAACTATGAATGTCTATCAGATGTAACTTATTTTTTAATAAAGCTTTTTATTTTCAAAATATATGCATGGATAGTTTTTGACATTCACCCTAGTAAAACCTTGTGTTCCACTTTTTTCTCCCTTCTTTTCCCCTACTCTGTCCCCTAGAAGGCAAGTAATCCAATATATATTGTACAATTTTTCTATACATATTTCCACAATTATCATTGCAGCTTATATTTTTATAAAAAATACATAACAAATTTAACATTTTGAAAAGCTGTTCTTTTTGTCTATGTGGCATTCTGAATCTTATGTTCTCTTATGTGCTGATTCTTAGGTTTCAAGCCCGAAGGATTGGGAGAATGCTGCTGCTCTTTATTGTACTATGGAAGATAGAAAAGGGGAGGGGATAATTAGTTTTGTGTTAGAAATAATGAGCTTAAGATGTCTACTGGACCTCTATTTTGAAATGTCATCAAAACAGTTGGAGAAGTGAGACCGGAGGTCAGTAGATACTTTGCTGAAGGACAAGTAGATTTGAGAATCTTTAGCATGTACATAGTCATTAAATCCATTCAAACTGATCACCCAGAAAAGTTATATGGGAGGAGAAGAGAAGAGACAGGATAGAATTCTGGGGGACAGTCATGATTAGAAGGCAGGATTTGGAAGAGGAGGTAGCAAAGGAGGCAGAGAAGAATTAGCTAGAAAGGGAGGGGAACCAGGAGGTAGTAGTGTCCTGAAAACCTAGAGAGAAGAGAATACCAAGGAGGAAAGAGTGATCAATAAAGTTAAAGACCACAGAGAGGTCAAAGAGAATGAGGACTGAGACGAGTCCATTGGATTTGGCAATTAAGAGATCATTAATAATTTTGTACAGAGAAGGGATTAGATTGGAAGCCAGATTATAAGGGTTAAAAAGGAGAGGAAAGCGGAGGCAACTGTTGTTAGATAACCTTTTAGAGTTTAGCTATATAGACAATTCTCTCTTTAGGTAAACTTGCATTTCACAAATCTGATTTAATGTAAAGAATTCTGGAAAAAATCCACATTAAAAATGTCTATGTTAACTATCTACATGATTGTGCTCTCCCTCTCTCCCCGCATCCTTCTCTTTCTCTTTCCCCCTCTCTGGCTCTTTATCTCTCTGTCTCTGCTGTTTTTCTCTTTGTCTTTTTGTCTCTATCTCTCTCCTCTCTCTGTTTCTCTATTTGTCTCTGTCTCTCTCCTCTCTCTGTCTCTTTCTGTTTCTGTTTTTGTCTCTCTCTGTTTCTGTCTCTGTTTTTCTCTGTTTCTTTTTCTCTCTCTGCTCCTGGTCCTAGGCTCAACACTCTGCAACCATCCAACAACAAAAAAACTTTTAAAAATGCTACAAAACTCTCTAAGTAAAAGCAGAAGAATGGATTTGGGGAGAGACTAATGCCACCAAATAGAGACTGGACTTAAGACCTTTGATGCGAAGATTAATCTTTGCCTGATCAGTTCTTGAATCCACACCTGCTCTGTCTGTGCTCTATCTAGAAGTCTGCAGAATATAGTGGGAACTATATGTGAAAACTGTCTGCAAAGAGCAGAGGAGAGATAGGAAGATAGCTGGAAGAAAGATCAAGTAAGGGTCTTTTTCAGAATGGGCAAGACATGAGTCATATATGTGGACTGTAGGAAATGAGCCAATAGACAGGGAAAAATTGAAAATAAGTGAAAGAGTACAGATGATAGTAGGAACAATCTGTTAGAGGAGACAGGATAAAATGGGGTCACTAGAACATGTAGAAGAGTTAGTCTTAAAGAGGAAGGCAAATTTATCATGTAAGGCAGGGGTGAAAGAGGGAAGAATGGCAGAATGCTTCTGAGTGATAAATATGGAAAAGGAGGCCACATTTTTCTGTAAAATATGAGGCAAGTCTCTGAGCTGAGAAAGGGAAGGGAGAGGAATGGGAAGTTTTGGGAGGGATAAAAAGGTTTAGAAGAACTGCAGGGAAGAGTGGGATAGTGAATTGATAAAAGAGGTAAAGTATAATTGCCCAGCAGCAGTGAGGGCCCAGTTTAAATACATTTGTAGTAGATTCTGTCAGAAGGGTTGAGTGAATATCAGTAACATATGTATAGGATTGAAGGTGACAAATGTTGGGAGTGATTGGAGGCTGAGGCTCATCTGGGAGTAATCAGTGATGGGATGAAAGAGACAAGGAAGAAATAATTTTTGAAGTCTCGTTGAGGTCTGGGTATGTGATCCTATTATTTAAAATCAACCTCTGCTGAGGCATAAAACAAAAAAAAATTCTTCCTGCCTCCTTTCTCCATGATTTTACCCCAATCCAAACATGGCTCTCCTTCTCCAAAATCATCACTATTTTCTGTCCTATTTAATTGCATAACCACAAGCCCCTATTTTATTGTTAAGAATTTTTGTTTGGGTATTGGCTTTTTCACATCACACTTTTTCTGTCCTCAGGGAGGCAGTGAGTGGAAGCCTTGTTTGCTGCAGAAGGTATCTGGAACAGGGAAACTCCTTGTGGCCACTTCTGGGCCACCTATTATCCCACAATGGCTCACCCCATTTGCCTCTGATATCCTGTCCAGGGCCTCATCATAGTCTCATCTCATTATCTAAGCCTTCACTGATTCATAGGTAAATTAAAACAGATTCAAAAGATCTCTTAGCCTCCTAGAGATTTTCTGCCTTTGTCCTGTCTCTTCTCCAGTTTATCCAGGTAAGGAGCAGAGACTATAGTATTTCTGCTCCCAGTATCTCAAATTTATATAAACTTCAGGTTGGGAAAAAACCTTACAGACATCATCTTATTAGATCTTCAGCTTAGCCTTGTGGGGTAGGTTGTGATTATGAGCTCCATTTGCAAATGAGAAAAGTAAAGCAGATAGAGATAACTCCAAAAAGATCCACTTTTCCACGATAAGAGAGATCCTAAGTGTCTGATGCAAGATTCAAATCCATGTTTTTTTGATTCCAAGGTTAGTACTCTGTTTATTGTACTGCTGCCTATGAAATTCCAGTGCAAATAATTCTGAGACTCACTCAGTAAGCACTTATTAAACATGTTCTAAACTATGAGGTTGCAACAAAAGCAAAAGATTATCTTTGCTCTTAAGAAACCTACAGTGCAATGGAGGAGACAATATACAAATAAGACACATATAGGAAAAAATGATGTATACAGATAAGTGGGAGATTATTAATAAAGAGTAGGCACTAACATTAAAGGGAATTGGGAAAGATTTCCTATAGAATGCATAATTCTACATTGGTACCTGAGGGAAGCAAGAGAAACCAAGAAGTGAAGAAAATTCCAGGTACGGGGAATGGGCAAAAATATTCCCATCATAGCCCAAGTCCCATAGCCCATTGGTATAGGACTTTCTCTTCTTTGCTGGAGATTCTGTCTGACCAATATAAGGAGGTAAGGTCAAGTCAAAGAGAAAAAAAAAGAGATCCAGTCTCTTGATTTTCTTTCAGTTTCTTGAGTATCTTTAGAGACTGTAATTGCTTTGTGAACTTCTGGCTTCCAGATTCGAGAAGATGCATGATGATAACTCCACTTCAAATCCATGAAGGGAGAATAAAACCCCGAGAAGAAGCTTACATGAGAGGAATTGGAAATTTCCATCATGTCCCTTTTCCAGCTTGCTACATTGAAGGACATGGCAATTTCTTCTTTGGGTGAGATTTGAGACTCTATCTTGGTTAAACTCTTCCAATGGGAGCACTTCTTCATCTTGTATCGTCTTGTATATGTTCTCCTATGTATAGTTTCTTTGGGCATCTAGGTGGCAAAATGGACAAAATGCCAGATCTACAATCAAAAAAGACTCATCTTCCTAAATTTAAATATGGTTTCAGAAACTTACTAGCTGTATGACCCTGGACAAGTCACTTCACCTTGTGTGCCTCAGTTTCCTTATTTGTAAAATGAACTGGAGAAAGGAATGACAAATTGTATCTTTGCAAAGAATACTCCAAATAAAGTCATGAAGAATTAGAAATGACTGAAGGACAACCTATTTTCTTTGATTTTTATTTTGCTATTAACTTGAATAAATGAGTTTTTTTGCTATTTACAATATGTGTTCATTGTGGAACTGATACTTGGTGAGAAGGAAGTCAAGACTTGAATATAAACTTAGGGTTCTCCCTTCCTCATTAATAACTAAAAATCAGAGATTTAGTTTTTTTTAACCTTAGGGTCATATCATCTAGACTAACAATATTTAAGGGAGCAAATAGATATAATTCAAGCCCAGCATCCTTTCTCTCTGGAGAGAAGAATGTGGACAAACTACTGGCTGGAAAAAAAATGTCTTTTTTAGTGAGGAAAAAAGAGGTTTGAGATATCCATTGATGTTTCCTTGTAAGCCACATATGACATGTTGGAAACATCTTTACTAGTCATAGAACTGTCCCTAGAAGAATGAAGTGAGGGATATAGAGGACAGGACTATCCCGGAGTAAAAGAGCATCTCTTCAGGATATAGGAGAAATAACACTGACTCTGGAGTCAGGAGATCTCAGTCCCTGGGTTTAAATCTTGCCTTTGCCTGAACAAATCACTTAAATTTGAGTTAAGAAAACCTGAGCAGATTTCTTGAACTTTAATTTCATGATGAGATTGGACTGAATGACCAATCAAATCCTTTCCAGATCTAGAACTCTAATGTGGTATAGTGAGGAGTCAATATTAGGAAATATCCATTCTAATTGTAACTCTAATCTCTATCTCCTATATTGTTAGGGTTAAACTCTTAGGCAATGAGAGAAATTGAGGAGGGGATGGAAGCTTGTTGTGTGATTTTGTAAGTGGTAAGAATACTGGATTTGGAAACAGAGGTCCTGGTTTCAAATGTGAGCTCTGCTAAAGGCAGCAAGGTGGGGCAATGGATAAAGTGTTGTACCTGGTTTGTTAGACCCAAGTTCAAATCCTGCCTTAAAAATTTATTTATATTATTCTAGGCAAGTCATTGAACTACTCTCTGCCTCAGTTTCCTTATTTATAAAATGGAAATAATAGCAGCATCTACTGTTCTTCTGGGTTTGTTGTGAGGATCAAAATAGTTGTAAAGTGCCTGGCACTTAGTAGGTACTTAATAAATTCTTCTTTCATTTCTTTTACTTAGTTTCTGTGACACATGAGGCAAAGTCTCTTCTTCAAATCATCTCTGAGCTTTAATTTCCACATCTATAAATTTCTGAGATCTCTAGATTTTTTAACTCCATCAACTTGTAGTTATTTAATATTTAGCATTTCAGTTAGATTGACCAAGGCAGTGGCCCCCTAAGACTTAAGTGGGAGTCATTTCATGTAGGCCCCTGCCTATAATCTCATGGTAGGTAGAGATTGAGGAAGGATATATTAAAAATCTCTAAGGACTGAGAATTTTTACCTTCCAGAAACCACTAATTTCAGAACTTTTCAGATCATTGAATCTGAAATCCTGATATATCTATTTGGCCAGAAAATCAAACTGTCCCTTGCTCCTTGACTCAGGGAAATTGAGTAAGAGACAATGATAATCTCAGGCACAGAGCCAAGTTCTTGGATCATTTACTTATTGATAGAAGGTTAGTTAGGAGTTGAAAACTTTCTTGTCACTAGGCTAATAAGAGAAAAAGAGACCTTCAATTCAGAGTTGAGCTTATATATAGTTCTTTAAATTACTGGATCTTGGGCAAGTCACTTCAGCAAATTTAAGTCACAATTTCAGGACTATCTAAAATCACTCCTAGGAGTCTGGATCTAAAGGAAAAGGATCAAAAAGCTGTAATCAGTGGTATCTCCTCTCTCCCCAAAGACAAAGGACGTAGCCTCTTTCCCTTCAGTCTCAAGTCTAAGCCCATTTCATTCAACAAACATAAATTACGCCTTGGGTACACACAAAGATGAGGGACTTCAATCTAAAGGAGAGAAGGGGGAATACTAATTGTCCTTTAAAAGTATATTGGTGGTTGGTCATTTAATATAAATATATTTGGTCTGTGTGTAGAATTGATAGATATCTGATCTGTGATCTGGCTTGTCCTGTTTCAAAAGAAGATTGCAATTTCCTTTTTTTTTGTGTAGAATAGGAGGTTTGAGCTGTCACTTATAGCAGCCTGGCAATGAGGAAAAGGGGCAGTCAGGATCCAAGGCTACTGTGGCGGGGTGATCTCTCTTCTTCTCTCCTATCTCCAAGAAGGATAACAGGTTAGAATTATATCTATTTACTATATACCAAATATTTATAGTCCTAGAGTATAATAGGAATTCAGAATAAGTCAGAAATAAAAGTCAGGTGTCCCTGACTACACTCAAGGGGAGGGTAATAGTTAATTTACTCTCCCCAGTCTAGCTCCCTTCCCCCAAATACTGATAAAACACGGGCATGAACACACACACAAACATTCACATAGACACATACATGACAATAGGGAATAACTAGTAAATGTCTTTATCAAAGTAAACAGTAAATAGAAATCAGGAATATTATACAGATTAGAATACATCAAAAACCACAGAGAAGTAAATGAACTCTGTCTGTGAGCAAGCTCAACCATGGAGAGGAAAAAAACATTAGAGGAAAAGAAGAGCTGGCGAATCTGCTCTTATCACTGTCTTCACTGTCTTCAATTTCAGGCACTAGAAGTCAAGGGACATGTTGGGACCAGCTTTTTCATATGTCTCTGGCTTGTGGGAAATCTCTGGTCTGTCATTCAAAAGCTCCAGTTTGTGATTCCAGAGGACTCTTGATGAAATTTGTTGCTTACCTTATTTAGAGATGTGCTCTCAGGATAGAGATTGAGACACAGTTTTTTTTTTTTTTTTGTTTTGTTTTGTTTTAGATATGGTCAGTTTGGGAATTTGTTTTTCTTGACACTACCTCCTTGAAACAGAATTTGTTTCTTTTTGTTTGTTTTCACTCTTTCTCAATGGATTGGAACTGGGAGGTAGACAAGATGGATTTTCATTGATTGAAAAAAATTTTAATTAAAACACAAAAAGCAAAAGTCCTCATTTGCTTCTCCAGAAAAGCCTCTCTTTACCTCCTCTTTCAAAGTGATTGCCCTGATTCATGCAAGTATGAATCATTATTGACTCAGAGGCCTCTCAGCCAATTAGGAATTATATCTTACAACAGATCTCAGAGCTATCCTTCAGGAAAACTGCCTCAGGTTTGGGTAGAAGTGGGGTTTTATACACAAACTGGTGTGATTGCATCCTTAGAGGGAATTGTACTTACTTGGTTAAATGATTATTTCAACATATAAAAGACTAGTTAGTGAATGAGTAAAGAGTGACAGCAAGTCAGAGATAAGACCCAACAATTCCAGCCTTTTAAATAGTGACAGATACTACAGTTACCACAAAAGAAAGAGAACTATTGGTATTTTGGAGAGGAAATCATAGAACTTAACATTAGAAGGACCCTCAGCAACCTTTTAGTCTAACTAATAAATGAAAGTAATTGCCACAAGAGTGTACCCAACAAATGGTTGTCCAGATTTTTACTTGAAGATCCCCAAGAAGGGAAACCCAAACATTTCTCAAAGCAATCCCTTCTACTTTTGTTCAGTTCAGTAGATTTCAATTATCATTGATTCTCTATGAACTCATTTGGAGTTTTCTTGGCAAAGATATTGGAGTGGTCTGACATTTCCTTCTCCAACTAATTTTACAAATGAGGAAATGAGGCAAATATGATTAAGTGACTTGCTCAAAGTCACAGTGCTAATAAGGGTCTGAGGCTGGATTGAACTCAGAAAGATGAATTTTCTTCCCTCCAGGTCCAGGGTTCTATCCACATTAACACCTAGCTGCCCCATTCCATTTTTGGAAGGCTCTCACTGTAAGAAATTCTTCCCATAAATTAAGCCTAAATTGACCTCCTTGCAAATTCTACCCTTTATTTCTAATTTTACCTTTTCCAGCCAAATAAAACAAATCAAATTTCTTTTCCACATGACATTCCTTCAAATACTTGTTCCTTTTGGGTCTTCTCTTTCCTAAGATAAATATGCCCAGACCCTTCAACAAATTCTTATGACATGGACTGGAGACCATGATGTTAACCCTTTCTGAAGATTTCATAGCTTATTAATGTCCTTACATTAATAGTAGTTCCCAGGACTAATCACAATACCCAAACATATTCTTCTTAGAAGTAGAAGGATAGATTTCACTTTGCATGATGATCTATAGTTCTCTTCCAATGACAAATCATCATCACTTGATCTTCCCTCTCCCAGACTCCTCATTCTCAGGGCTTATTATAGATAGACTTTACACATACTTCAAGCTGTCTTTAATCTATTGCCAACCAATGGGCAGAAACGAGAAAAAACAAAACAAAACTGTGTGTGAAGCTCAGAGTGTTGTGCATAGGTTGGAGAGTGATGCAAATATGAGTATGTTTCTCATTTCAATAATTTTCTAAATATATGGTTATTATTTTCACATACATATATCCTGTTTGGGCACAATTCTGTAAAGTTAAAACATTATTTCTATTCTATAGATGAGGAAAGAGGGTCAGAGAGCTTAAGGTCACACAATAAAGGATGGAGCTTAAGTTCAAATCACAGTTTTATAATTGGTCTGATGTTTGGTTTTATTTTATTTCCTACTATATATGCTCAATGTTTTTAGTCCTTGCCCATACCTGGGAGGTCAAGAAGAGCAGGAATTATTTCTCCCATTTCACATATGGAAAAACTGAAGTTTAGGCAGTCAGAGTTTGCTTTGGGTGACCCCCAGCTGTTACCTAACTAGGTTATTTCCTCACCTAAGCTGCACCTTTTCCCCAGGTCCTGTGTAGACTTTCTCCTGAATTGCCTTCTCACCAAGTCAAGGTAGACTGCCCATCTTGAGGTCCCATCCTCAAAGGATGCTTAGAATCAGCAATATAATTAGTGGATTGACTCCTCTATCTCATTCTATCTTTCTTTTCTACTGTGCTTTCTAGGCTTCTCTTCTATGATGGGATAGTAAAAAAACAGAGACCCTTATTTCAAATACTATTTTTTCCACTTAGTACTTGTATGACTTTCCCTTAAATCACTAAAAATTTCTAGGCTTCAGTTTCCTTATCTGTAAAATGAGGGAGTTGTTCTGGATGACCAGGTGACTCAGTGGATAGAGCACTGGACTTACACAGTCATGGAAATCTGAGGTGAAATACCGCCTCAGATATTTATGAGATGTGACACTTAAACTTTCTTATCCTTAATTTCTTTATCTGTAAAATGGGTGGGTGGATGGTTTAGAATTTCTGGCCTCTAAGGTCTCACCTAGCTCTAACTCTATGATTCTAGCTCTCTTGTTTTTATATGTTCCTTTCATCCTGTGGTGCCCTGAACACTAACTTTCTCTTGAAGACACTTTATTTTCTTAGTATTCTCTCCAAATCTGGCTGTTTTTTTCTCACGTTCCCTAACACACAGGACCAGAAGGAAGATTCACTATATTCACTATATTCCCCACTGCCACCTTCAGACCTTCCCTTTTCAGTTATCAGTCATTAACTGCCTCTCTTTTTTAAGCTCACGCCATTGTGGCCAGTTTCTTGTTGCTGCTGTTTATATACTTCCAGATCTCTTTGCTTGGTTTCCCCAAAGTTTAGTAACTTCTTCATCTCAAACTTTGGTCATTTCCAACACTTTTACTATTCCTCAACTCAAATGTAGTCTATAGAACTTATGTATAAGAAATGGTCTTAGATATTCCCCAATTCCTACCACCCAACTGAATTTATCCTAATATGCCCAAATTCCTAGATATAGCTCTGTTCTCAGTTTATACCAGAATTAGATGATCATAGGGACATTGAGGTGGTATAGTATATAGAGTACCAAGTAAAGATTCAGAAAATTCTGAATTCAAATTTAGCGTCAGATGCTTACTAGTTGTATAACCCTGGGCAGTCACTTTACCCTATCTGTCTCAGTTTCCTCATCTGTAAAATGAACTGGAGAAGGAAATGGGCAAACCATTCTATTATCTTTGCCAAGAAAACCCCAAATGAGGTCATAAAGAGTTAGACATGAGGGAAATGATTGAAAAAAATTTAGATCATCATAACTCATAGCTTATTAGAAGTAGAAAAGAACCTACATATTATCTAGCACATTTATAGAAGGAGAAACTGAAATCTAAGAAGGTTAAATGTTTTGTCCAAAGAGATCAGATCACTTTTTAGGGATAGAATTAGTACAGAAGCCAGGTCTCCTGACTTCTACACCAGTAATTCTTTTTCCTGCATCAAGCAAATCCATCAGAATCCCCATAATTCTCTGATTCTACAATCTTTTAGCTGCAAATGAGGAAATTGCCAAAACTCGAGTCTCACTCTGGCTCCAGCCTCACACAGTGTGGTGTAAAGAAAAGAACACTGGAGAGTCTTATAAATTGGATGATAGCTAAATAAATTATGATTTCCATAACATTAACACAGTGGGATATTTTGTGAGGCAGTTTGGCGAAGTGGAAAAACACTGGACCTACATTCAAACTCTGGTTCTGTCACATACCACATATGTGATATTTGCTGAGTCATTCTGGTTCTGTTTCCTCACCTGGATTCTGGAAAAAATTTGTAGGAATGGATGGAGAATAAAGAAGATAGTCTGGTAATGATCATGCATAGTGGCTAGAGTAATGTATTTGAAAAAAATATATTACATTGAAATTGAATAAGACTACCTGCCATCTAGGAGAGGGACTAGAGGGAAGGAGGGGAAAAGTTGGAACAGAAGTTTTTGCAAGGGTCAGTGTTGAAAAATTACCCATGCATATGTTTTGTCAATAAAAAGCTCTAATAAAAAACAATATAAAAAGAAATTGAAGACTTTATGAAATTGTAATGACGTATCTTGTTCCTAAAAGAGAGAAACTTTCCTGCTTTTCCCAGACATGTAGGAGGATAATGAAGGTAGACAATATGTTTGCTGTTAGTTGATATTACAGTGTTAGTTTTTGCATAACTTTTTCTTTGTCTCAGAGGCTTTAATCTTAATGTTTTTTTCCCTTTTCAAATTGCATGTAGTCAGAAGAGTGTTCTGGAGACACGCAGTACCTATTCAAAGAATTGTGGAAAATTTCAGGAAGAGATAGTTTTATATAACCTGCAGCCATGTGAAGGTCAAGGGAGAACTGCATTATTTGATTAATTTGGGAAAGTTTTACAGAACAGAAAAAAGTGGTGTGGGATAGTGGATGGAAAGTTGACTTTGATGTTAGGAAGACTTGTGTTCAAGTCCAAACACTAACATATTTTGATTATGTAATCCTGGATAAATTAGTGCTCTATTAAGATTATAAATTGAAGAGAAGGTATTTACCTGCACTGATAGAGGGAAAGTTCTCATCTGGGAGTTCCATGTACCAGTGAAATCATAGGTATAACAGTAATAACAAGATTATATGATGAGCAACGGTTCTGGAATTGACTTTTTTCAACAATGAGATGATTCAAGGCAATTCCATTAGACTCGTGATGGAAAGTGCCAAAAGTGCCATCCACATCAGGAGAGAGAACTAGAAAGACTGAATGTGGATCAAAACATATTTTTTTCATCTTTTTTGGTTGTTGTTTGTTTGTTTTCCCCCCTCTTTTGTGTGTGTTTTTTCCCTTTTGATATGACTTTTTTTTTTACTCAGCATGACTAATATGGAAATATCTTTAGAAGGATTGCACATGATTAACTTATATCAGATTGCTTGCTGTCTTGGGGAGGAGAGGGAAGAAAAATTTGAAACACAAGGTTTTGTGAAAGTTAATGTTAGAAACTATCTTCACAAGTATTTGGAAAAAAATGAATACCATTAAAATGGAAAAATGAAAAAAATTAAAATAAAAAAATGAAATCATAAATATGGTTCCTATCCCTGTCTTCTTCATGGAGAAGATGAGGTTTCAGCATGAGAGAGACATGGAATCTCATGGGTTAGATTTGGGAAAGAGGAGCTTGGAGAGAATAACTGTCTAGGATGGAGGAAGATGAAAAGGAATAGAGAATTAGAGAAAGTAGAGCCAGTGAGAGCTGGAGGGATCTGATCCAGCCTCTTCATCTTAAAGATAAGAAAATAAACTCACAGAAAGGTAAAGAATTGCTTAAGGTTGAACAATGAGTAACAGAGGGAATCAGGGTCTGATCTTGAGATTTCAAGCCCAGGTGCTTTCCAGTATAATAGAAAAGGTTGCTCTTCATATAGTCTTGCTTTCCTATAGTAAAGGCAAGCTCTGCACTGAAGGAAGCCTCAGTGTCTCTTTTTTCTATTCTTCCTTTGGGTGAACTTCAGGATAGAGGGAAATCAAAAGAGGAAAGGAAAGGAAAAGAGGAAGGGATCTGGGAAAGATAAGGTAGAGACCAAAGCAACATCTCAGAATGGGAACTGAGGCACTACACATTGGGTAACCTGAGCAATGGGAAGAAGATGCAAAGGAGGGCAATTTAAGCAAAATGACAAGAAAATTTACCAATAATCAGAGCTATGCAAAATTGGATGACCATTTATTTTGAGATATGGTATAGTGGGACTTTCCATTGTAGACTGAACTAGATGGCTTCTAAACCATATTCCAACTCTTAAAATCTGTGATTTCATGGAAAAAACAAAGTATAAATGGGGTT
The DNA here is from genome assembly GCF_016432865.1 of Antechinus flavipes. NCBI lineage: Eukaryota > Metazoa > Chordata > Mammalia > Dasyuromorphia > Dasyuridae > Antechinus > Antechinus flavipes. The sequence continues at coordinate 200,728,371 of NC_067401.1, forward strand.
GCTGAAGTATTTTAATAGATAACAAACTCATTAAGAGTTATAATTGGAACTGATCCAACCATTCTGAAGAACAATTTGGAAGTAGGTCCAAAAATTATAAAATTCAGTGTCTCTACTAGGTCTGAATCACAAAGAGATCATAAAAGAAGGAAAAAGACTCACATGTGCAAAAATATTTGTAGCAACCGTAATAAATTATGGCATATGAATGAAATGGAATATTATTGTCTATAAAAATGATGAGCAGGCAGAATTTTCAAAAGCCTGGAAAGACTTAACATGAATTAATGCTGAGTGATGCAAGCATAACTAGGAAAACACTGTACAGCAAAAGCAAGATTGTGTGATGATCAGTTATGATAGACTTGGTTCTTCTCATCAATTCAGTGATCCAAGGCAATACCAATAAACTTTGGATGGAAAACTCCATCCACATCTATAGAGAGTCTGAATGTGTGACATCCACAATAGAATATCTAGATGTGGTCTGACCCCTACAGAGTATAGCAAAACCAACACTTTCCTTTTTCTGGGCATTATTGTTCAATCATTTCAGTCATGTTTGACACTTTGTGACTGCATTTGGGATTCTCTTGGTAAAGATACTAGAGGAGTTTGCAATTTCCTTTTCTAGCTCATTTTACAAATGAGGAAACTGAGGCAAATATGGCTAAGTGTCTTGTCCAAAGACATATAATTACTGGGAAATCTTTTTTTCTAGAAAGGTAAGAAAAACACTAGCTCTAGAACCAGAAAATTTGGGTTCAAGTCCTGCCTCTAATGCTATTAGCTGTTTGATCTTGGGCAAATCACTTAACATGCCTCTGTTGTATTTTTCTCATCCACAAAATGAGAGAGATGCATCAGATGGTATCTGGAAACCCTTTCAGCTTAGGTCTATGATGCTTAATTATCTATCTTCAAATATTTAAAGGGTAGGTGTGTAGAAATTTGCAAGATCATAGATTTGGAACTGAAAACATGACTCAAAGGTCACTTAGTCCAGATTTCTCATTATTCTTTTGGGTATCAGTCAATCTCTTTCACTCCTTTTTTCATCTTTCTTTTATGTGTTGTCTTTTCCCACTAGAAAGTAAACTTTTTGAGTTCAGAATCCATCTCTCTCTCTCTCTCTCTTTTTTTTTTTTTGCTTGTCTTTGTATCCCCAACACTTAGCAAAGTGTTTGGCACATAGTAATATGCCTAATAAAGATTATTGACTTGATTCATTTGAAAATCAAAAAGAGACAGGTAGATTTAGGACTGATAGAAATTCTTAATGATCAGAATCTTTTTTTTATTGTATTTTATTTTCCCAAAGTTTTCAATATTCATTTTTGTAAAACTTTGTGTTCTAAATTTTTCTCCCTCTCCAACACAGTAAGCACTCTGATATAGGTTAAATATGTGCAATCCTTTAAAATATATTTCTATATTTTTCATGCTATATAAGAAAAAAGGGGGAAAAAAGCATGAGAAAGAAACAACCAGACAAACAAAAATGGTGAAAATACTATGCTTCAAACCATATTCAGTCATCTTAAGTCTCCATAATTCTTTCCCTGGATGCAAATGGCATTTTCCATTCCAAGTCTATTATCAGAATCTTTTGAAAGTAGAACTAATGCCCCATCATTTGAGCTTTTCAAGCAGAAACCCAGAGACACTTTTCAGTGGTATTGCAGAGGGGATTCTTTTTCAGGATACAACAAATTGAATAAGCTTCATTTACCTTTGCAACTCAGATTGGTGGGACTCTGCTTAAGTCTGACCAAATTGATGACCTGTTGGGGACAGTGCTGCAGTTGCTGTTGTTGTTGTTGTTCATCCTTCATTTTTTTTCCCACGTCAAGGGACAAAGTTAATCATAACTGTAACAATTGAAGAAGGTTAAATTCCAATAGAATTTAGCTAAAAACCAGGAGGAAGAAGATAAATTTATAGGAAAAAGAATGATCAGGTGCTTCAAGTCACTGATATGTTAATTTTATGGATTAGAGGTACAATTGAGGAGTGGTCTTAGAGGTGGAGTTAATATCCTTGATTTTTGAAGGGGACCAGTAGCATCATGGGGTGATATCTTGATTTTTTTGTGAATTGTATTTAAGTGAGGGAGAAGTGCTCAAAGTGTCAGTCTCACTTGTATCACTGCTCTAATCTCCTGGGTAAAGGTAGATGATATCTAATGTCTCTTCTCATTATAAATCTCATGATTCCTAGTGCTCTGAAGGTTCTCAGCTTAGAACTTGATTCCTGCTCTCAGAATACTCCCAGTTTACCGGACTAGATTCTCCTTTCTACTCCCATCTCAGATGGTCATAACCTTAATTGTTCAAGATACTCCATTTTACACAAGTAAATCAACTGTATCAAAAAAGGCATGAGATTAGCTTATAGGGATGAAGTGGTTTTGTTTCCCATCCTGCTTAGGAAATGAAAATTAAGAATGAAGCTGAGAAAGAGCTTTTACTAGGAGTAATATAAATGTATCAGGCTAGAGAAATACATATAAAAAATTTTGATTATGTGTCCCTATTAACAAAAACAATTTTAAGTATGGATCCTCATTTTATATAGATTTATTTTTGAATTATATGCAGGCTTTACTATGCAAATGTATGATGTGCACTATAAAATGTATAAATAAAATTGTAAAAGTTAAAATAAAAATATTTAAATTTTTTTCTTTATTAATAATACAAAACTTTTTCTCACTAAAATTAATAATAATTTTAAATAATAAATGATAAATGTTTTAATATCTTGATTTAGTTCTGAGATATAATGAATTGAAGATATGATTCAGTTTATTTTAATTGGTTTAATGACAAGTCATTTACTGGAAAAGTTACAAAGATACATTGATTTAAATGAGAAAACTGCATCATTGGTTACAATTAATATGTCACAGGACATATTTTTTAGTATTATTTACCAATTATGAAAAGGGTTTTATTAAAATCTGGCTAATAAAAAAAAAGCCTCTTACACAGCTAGATCTTGAATAGCACTAATAACAAATCCCCTGATGTGGTCGTATTATTTGAGTTCAAACTGCATATTTCCATTTGGCTGAAAACAATAACCATATTTTAACTATGCTAAAATATTTATAGCAGCCCTTTTCTGTATTAGCAAAGAATTGGAAACAAAATAGATGCTTATCGATTGGGGAACAGCTAAACAAATTGTGGAACATGAATGTAATGGAATATTGCTGTGTTATAAAAATGTCTAAAATGGTGACTATAGAGAAGTATGGAAAGATTTATATCATCTGTTTAGAGTGAAGTAAGCAGAGCCAAGAAACCAGCATTTACAACGACTGCATCAATGTAATTGGAATGAACAAGCACAAAATAATCAAAAGTGAATGCTACAAAACTATTATATATATATATAATATAAAGAACAACTATGTCCCCAAAGAAGAGACATAAGAAGATCCTCTTCTCTCCTTCTTTTGTAGAGATAGGATATCCATATATTGCTTAGACTTGCAAAGATTTTTATGTATTGATCAGTTTTGCTGATTTTTTCCTCTTCTTCCCTTTTCTCTTCCTCCCTTTTCTTTTTAAAAAATTATTTGTTGTATGAGATGGAGGAGGTAATGGAAAAGCTACTGATGAAGAAAGAGAAATTCTGGTGAAGTAAAAAAAAATAACCTAAAGACATCAATAAACATTTATTTTAAAATAAAAAAAAATCTTATCTAGTAAAAAAATTCTAAGTCATTTAAGGATGACAGTGGAAGACTGACAATAAACAGATTTTTTTTAAATGCAAAAGATCTGTAAAAGTTGTTTTTGATTTTTAAAAGAAGCTTTTTTCCCCCATCATCAATGACAGTGTTAGAATCTGAAATGAGATGGAGACCTTTGCAAAGCAGAGTAACTGTAATACAATTTCTGTTCTCCTGCCTGACTTTCCTTTCTTTCTACAAATATCTTCTTGATGGAATGAATTTTGATGATTTTCAAAGTTTTACATGGTGTAATTGGTTTTTGTTTATTGTTAAAGGAGAAGGGGATATGAATCTTTTGGATTTGATACTCATATAAGATGCATACAAGTGTTTGTCTTTTAATATCATAATGACTTATATATTGTATTAGGAAACAGAAGTAGCACCAAGGAAAACAAAGATGAGAAGTAAAACAAAGATGGTCAGAACAAGACCAAATAAGTGTACACAGATAAAATCCATGCTTGTAGGCAGTACGATTTTGAGGGCATTGAGAGACTGATTTTAAGATATCCCAAAAAGAATACCAAAATCTTGGGGGAGGGGATCCCTTGGTGCTCTAACAAGGTATCTAAAAGAATTAATAGCTTTTATAAAGCACTTTAGGGTATATAAAGCACTTCACAAATATCTTATTTGATTTTTACCACATTTCAGGGATTTAGGTGCTATTATCTCCACATTACAGATAAGAAAACAGACACAGATTTTCCTATTTCTATAAAATTTTGATGAAAATACTCACATGTGGATGGAGGGCATTTTTGAGTAAGGCACAATAAGGGAAAGGAAAAGTAGAGTGGTTTACAAATGTCATTCTTCGTTGTTTTTCAATCATGTCTTATTCTTTGTGACTTCATTTAGGATTTTCTTGGCAAAGATACTAGAATAATTTGACATTTTCTTCTCCTGTGTATTTTGTAGAAGAGGAAGCTAAAGCTAACAGGATGGAATGACTTGATCAGGGTCACATGGCCAGTAAGTGTCTGAGGCTGGATTTGAAGTCAGAAAGGTGAATTTTCCTGATTCCAGGTCTGGTACTCTATCCACTGAGCACCTGAGACATTGTATAGTAGATGCCATCTTTACCATCACACCAATTGATAGGGAGAATACAAAACAAGTTGTGTTTATTTCTATTTTTTTTTAATCTGTGAGAGCAAAATTAGTCTTAAAAGTCTTCTCTTTATTAACATGGTGTCTATACTCTGTGCATAATACAAAATCATATGTCAAGAAGTACCAAATCTTTCCTCATAAAACTATTCCATTTCTATAGGGCTATAAGAAGGGGGAGAATCTCTAGTTGTGGAGAGGTCCTGATCGTTTTGTCCTAGTGTGGGAATGTCTCAGAGGCTAAATATTTTGAAAAGAGAATTGAAAGGGAGAATAAAGCAATAGGAAATGGCATGACTGCCAAGCTCAGAGATTCCAAGCCCTGATGCTGTCTATCCTCCACCTTTCCTCTACCATGGAGTGCTATGCTCTTCTGGGGTTTGAGACATTAAACTTTTCCACTCTTCTTTTGCAATGACAGACTTGTGAGCCTTGATTTAGCTGCCATGATACAGACACTGAACTGTTTCCTTATGTCTGGAGATGCAAGCCTTTGAACTCAATACAGCTCTGTCCTGTCTGGTGGGAGAAGAGACTGAAGAGGTAGAAGCAGATCCTCAAAGACCCGGTGTTTTTATGTAGAGAGACATGGGGAATCCCTACATCTAGCTCAGTGTTCTTCCCGGGTTGAGCTCATGAGAAAGAATTCTTTCTCAGAATTCAAATTCAAGTTTTCCTCACTCTAGGTCCAGTGTTTTATCTACCTTGCTACTTACCTGGCTATATTTTGTTTATAGCTTGTTATTCATCCTTCATTCCTGAAAAGGACCAATGACATCAGGAAGATGTCATCTTGTATTGGTTGTGAAGTGGATTTAAGTGAAACAGTTACACAAAGTTGTCAGCCTCAGTCTCTCTTCCAGAGTCATCCAAGTTCAGTGGAGGGATAAAAATCAGCAGGATTGAGGATAGCTTGGGATGCAGTGGATGATCCTGGCTTCAAGCCTGCTTCAATCACCTTCATGGCCTTCGGAATACATTGTTCTCATCCATCGTTTCTGACAGGAAAAGTCTTTATATACTTGGGGTAGATATCCCCCTGACTTACTAGTTGGTTTGAGGTTTGTTGGCTATCCTTAACCTGGTTTAGCCCTCCTGCCCATACAATTTTACCAGGGTAATCACTGTGTATGCTACAACTTCCTGGAGCCACAGATGACTTAGGTGAAAGTCAAAGGTAAATGAGCAGATGGGCAAACCCTTGCACCAGAGGTATTACTCCTCCCTTAACAACATGGGAAATGGAAAAAAGGGCTTCCAATCTCCTAGTTTTAGATATATGGGAAATGAATTATTTGGGGAAATAGGAGTTGAAAGTTTTTATTGTTGTATTTTTTTCTGATTTTAGGTTATATTTGTATTTTAGGTGAATTGTCTTTTTTTTCTTTTAAATCACTACAATTTGATATCATGTAATTAATTACTGCCTGATCATGGGAAATAAAATCCGAGTAATTTGAGAAGATATGGATCTAATATAGATTAAGCAAACCCAAATCTATCTGTTACACATACAAGATTCTTGAAAGTTTTATAGAGTCTTTGTTTAATGACCCTTTGATTACTAATACCAAATAAAGCATAAAAATGAGGAAACATGTTTTCACTATTTTTGTTGGTTCCAACCATGGAAGATTTTTTATTGTAGAATCCAAAGGGAAGAACGATTCCTTTATGATGGGGAGGTTCTCCAAATAGTCCTATTCTAGGATAAAATTGTATTGACTGTATGAAGCACCAAGATATTGCTGAGTTTCATAAACCAAATTTACAGTCAATCAAAAGAGTTTCCTGTGTACATAGGAAAAGCCATGTGGATGAAGATGGGCTATTATCCAGACAATGATATTCAGCTAAATGACTAACCCATAAAATTGGCCTACTATATAGCAGACAGAGACTGCTCATAGAATTGAACAGGAAGAATAAAAAAGTCAATTGGTTTGTCTTGGGGAATTATATAGTTGTTTTATTGACTCCCCAAACTTCTTCCAGAATCAAAGACCCATTTTAAAAACTATAATATTTAGGAGAACATAATTGCCTCATGGAATATCACAGCCTTCAAAGAATTAACGTTGTATGTTGCCTAAAGGCTAAGAGAGAGGTCTAAGGTGTGATAATAAATAATTATAGCCCTATTTTATTCTAATTAATATTAATCAATTTGATGCAATAGGTGTAGTGAGTATAAGTTCTGATATTAGACCTCAGAGCCAACTGTAGATTTTAAGTTCTCTTGTTTAACTATAGGAAGCTAATTAGATCTCTAGCCTTGTTTTACCTTGTTACAGTGACCAGCATAGTGCAGATGACTAAATTACACGTTAAGTCCCCCAGTTATTTTTATTGTCCCTCTGTCTCTTGTCATCTCTCTATTGCCCAAAATGAGTTGATCATGAGCACTTGATCAGTGAATGACTCTGTTTGGCAGCTTGCAACCTGCTTTTCTACTGGCCCTTTCCATTAAGATGTTCTAACATTTGTTTATCAGCCCAGGCCAAGCTAATCAGTGTGATAAGACCTGAGAGGTCAAGGTAAAGCTATCAAAGTCTGCTTATTACTTCATTTGTCAACCAACAGGAGTCTATATTTTGTGTAGATTCTCCTGGAGGGTCAAGGGCAAGGTTTATCAATCAATGAGATTCTTTATATACACAACCTGTGTTGTCAGAATATAAAGCATTATCAAACTAAAGGAAGGAGGCAGCTCAGATTATGAAGATCTTTGATCCCTTTCATTAGAGGAATCTTTTAATTAAATGCTAGCTGTGTGATCTTAAGCAAGTCACTTAACCCCGTTTGCCTCGATTTCCTCATTTGTAAAGTGAGTTGAATAAGAAAATGGCAAACTCAGTGTTTTTGCTAAGAAAATCCCAAATTTTCAAAATTCTTATTGAAGGGTCACACATGACTGAACAAGAACAATCCTTTCATCTATAGCCGATGGTTATTTTATCTATCACTATTCTATTATTATCTATTACTCTAACCACAAATATGATTATATGTTATCTATTCTTATTTTATAGGGAAAGAAAATTAGAACCTTAGATATTAACATTTAATAGCTTGGTCATCATTACACAGATAGCACATGTTAGAGTCAAGATCTTAATTTTTTGACTGAGAACAATGTTTAGGCTACTAGACACTTTTGCCCACCTATTTATCAGAATACTAATCATACAATAGATCCTTGTCCATACTTCCTGAAGAGTTAGGCAGCTGCCAAATATGCTTGGAAGTAGCAGAAGCCATAAATATTGAGTGGAAAAAGTGAGGAAGAGAAGCTATAGAACCTATGTAAGAAAATGGATAAAGTATTAGAGGTGGAATAAGGAAGACCTGAATTCAAATCTTGTTTCTAACAACCATTTGTGTCACTTAACCTTTCTCAGGCTCAATTTGCTCACCTGTAAAGTGAAGTTAATGATAGCACCTATATTATTGGCTTTTGTTGTTTAGTCATTGTAATCCTGTTTGAGTCTTTGTAATTTCACCTGGGATTTTCTTGGAAAAGATACTGGAGAAATTTACTACTTCAGTCTCCATCCAGCTCATTTTTCAGATGAAAAACTGAAGCAAACAGGGTTAAGAGATTTGCCCAGGATCATACAGCTAGAAAGTGTCTGAAGCCAGATTTGAACTCATGAAGATGAGTTTCTCTGATTCCAAACCCACTGTTTCATATAGCTGCTCCATCTTCCTAGGTGCTGAAGCTCAAATGAGTTACTATAAATTAAGAAGATTTACAAACATTAAAGAGTCACATAAATGCTAGCTATTATTATTCCCCTGGACATACTCAATGAGTCAAATGTGAATTAATTGCCACCTGGATGGTGTTCAGGATGTATGAGGCCAAGTGACCCGGTCACAGCCTAACTACGACTCAGGATTCAGTCCAGGTTATCTATCCCTTCTTCTATCCCTGTCTGTGAAGCCATTTCTGCTGCCCCAGTGGTGCTGACTACTTGTTAAATATTTAAATTTCATTTGCCCAAGCAGCAGGGAGGATGCAATTAGATTTTATATGAAGAGATGTTTCTGGGGAGAGCTGTTCTATCTGATGCCTATTACAGCTCTCTTGCTCTCTCTTTCTCTCTTCTTTTTCCTTTTGCTCTCTCCTCCCCTCTCCACAGTAGATTTTCAATGAGCTTTTAATTTTCCTATGGGCAACAGTGACAATCAGGACCTAGGGTAGCTGGAAGGAGAAAGGAGGAGTCAGTCTAACACATTGCTCAGTGCAGTAGATCTCAAAGGGGCCAGGAATGAATAGGGAACAGGATAGGGAAGGTCATGAAGTCCAGGTCTTTATAGCTGGGGTACTGTGCTAGAGATAAGGTTACAAAATAGAAAATATTTTATATAAATTTATAAATATTATAAATATTTTATATTATTATAAAGTGTTTCTATAGAATTATCAACATTAATATATTAATGATTTTCATAATTTTTATAAATATTAATTCATTTGATCCACACAACAATCATGAGATATGTGCTAATACTGTCTTCATTTTGATGTTGAAGCAAACCAAGGTTAAATGTCCACTCAGTCACATCGCTAATAAATGTCTAAAGTCAAATTTGAAAGCAATTCTTCCTGGCTCTGGGCCCAGCACTCTGTCCCCTGGACAACATGACTACCTAAGACTTCACAGGATTTTTATCAGGAAAGAATCTTAGGGATCACTTAGGCCAATCTCATTTTACAAATGAGAAAAAAAAGCATGAGACATGAGGAAAAAACAGAGAAGTTACAGAACAACAGAGAAGTCACAGAACCACAGAATCTGCAAATCAGGTAAGATCTGTCACTGTACCACAGTCATTGACAAAAATGCTAATAATTCAGACCCAATACAAATCCCTGAGGACACTCTATTAGAGACTTCCTTCCAAGATGGCATTGAATCATTAAAAGAATACTGTTTGGGTCTCATCATCAATTAGTTCCAAACCGCTTCTAACTACTATTGCCCGACTCATGTCTTCATCTATCATGTTCACAAGAATAGGATAACAGAGTTTTTCAAATAAACTTATAAGATGTGGGTAAAACTGTAAGAATGAGTTCTGAAATTGTTATTTCACTGACATAGGGAACTTCCAGGTGAGGAAATTTCCTTTACCAGTGGAGATCTATGGTTTGTTTTAAAGAGTTGCCTAGAGTAGTGAAGTTAACTGACCTGAAAAGTCATGCAGTCAGTATGTGTTCCAACAAAGACTGAAACCAAGTTTTTCATGCTGGGGAAACTTTAGCCAGTTTTTAAACCTTATCCCATCCATTTCCCTTCTATCCCTCCTTAACCCTATGCTGTCTAGGTAGAGGGAATGAAGGAAAGGAAATTGACTAGACTTCCAATGATTTTGCAGATTATTACTTGAAAGTTCTTAGTTTACTGTTTATTTGTGTTATCTATGCTCTATGATTGTGTTAGTAAATTATAGGGCCATTAAGAATGAATTGTTGAATCTTATGAGTTTGATGGTTTTCTTTTTGAGAGGGTCCATGAAAAATGAATGTTTCATGAGTTAGAAAATAGAAATTATTTTTTAATACTTGAATCCCCAATACTTGCAGAGTGCCAGACACACAGTAGGCACTTAATAAATGCTTGTGTTTATTAATTGAAAGAAAACTATGCTGGAGTTTTTATCTATCTCATCATCTTGGCACAACTATCAGTTATGTGCCAGGAAGGTACCAGCTACCTGGTTGTTGATCTATTTGTAGATAAGAAAATTTTGAATTTTTTGAGATATATTCTATATCTTATTTTAAAATTCTATTGAATCAGGAGCCAACTGGTCACAAGTGATGAGAGAAGTGATGGGGAGGGCTGAGTAGACTCTTGGAGCACCATCTTGTGACCGAACAATATACTGCACTCCCCTTTAGTTAACCGATAGCCATAGTCATTGTCTCTGTCTCTCTCTGCCTCTCTGTCCTCATCTCTCTTCCTTCCTCTTTCCCTTCTTTTTTTCTTTCCTCTTTCTCTCTCCTTCTCTCTCTCTCTTTGTCTATCTCAGTCTTTGTTTTAGTTTCTTTGTATATCTCCTTCACTTTGTTTCTGTTTCCCTCTACCTCCCTTCACCATCTCTTTCTCTGATTCTGTAGATCTTTTTCTGTCTGTCTCTTTGTCTTTCATTTTCCCTTTCCTTCTGTCTGTCTATCTTTCTCTCTGTCTTTTTCTCTGTTTCTCTGTCTCTCTATGTGGTATCTCTGTCTCTGTCTGTCTCCCTGTGTTTCTGTCTGTTTCTCTGTCACTTTTTATTTGTCTCTGTTTTTGTGTGTCTATCTCTTTGTATCTTTTTGTCTCTGTCTTGGTATGTCTCTCTTTGTGTTTCTGTCTCTGTGTCTCTATATCTCTTTTTCTCTCTGTGTGTGTCTCTGTCTGTTTCTTTGTGTTTCTGTGTACTTCTATCTCTGTGTGTTTGTGTATGTCTCTCGCTGTCTCTCTGTCTCTGTGCACCCATCTCTGTGTATGTCTGTGTTTCTGTATTTGTCTCTGTCTTTTTCTCTGTATCTCTGTCTTTTGTCTTTCTCTTTCTGTGTCTCTGTTTCTGTCTCTCTGTGTCAATGTCTTTCTTTTTTTGTCGCTGCCTGTCTGAATTTGTCTCTGTCTCTATCTTTGTCTATTCTGCTTCTCTCTGTCTGTTTCTGTCTCTGTTTTTGTTTTAGTCCCTCTGTCTCTGTCTTTCTCTGTTTCTGTCTCTCTATATCTGTTTCTGTCTCTCTTTCTCAGCCAAAGGGCAATAAGCCAATTCACTACTATTTTAACTTGTGCTCACCACCCACACTTTTAACTATTATATCAGGAAGAGGAAAGGAGAAGCAATAGCATCAATTCAGCATGTGTGAAGAAGTACCAGCAGTTTGTAAGCTCTGGTGGTTTAAGTGTGAGGGATGAATAATTTAGGAAGAGTGACTATACAGAAGAGAGAAGCCCAGGGAGTATCTGGGAATTTGCAGCCTCCTAGGTACATTCAAAAGTTGGGAATACATGTGTATACTGGTGATTTGGCTGTGTTCTGAGTTCTGGGGTCCCCTGAAGCAGCAATATCAATATTTGGGGATGGGAAATGATCAGAAATCTTGATCCGATTCTACATGTCAGAATGGCGAATTTCTGAACTCTTTTGGTCTCCACACAGGAAAAGAAAGACTTGTGATATTAGAATGAAAGCAGACCAGTAAAATCAGTGAGATCAGCTATAATAGAGCCTTAACAGTGATGAGTCTGAAGACTAAGAGGCAAGGAGAAGAGAACTCAATAAGGAAGAGGGAGGGGGTGAGCATGGAATAAGCTGGTGACAACTTTGCATAACCTGGGAATAGGATGGAGGGAACAGAAGAAGTGGGTATGATAAGAGGATCAGGAAAAGACTTGACAGGGTGCTACAAGGATGGTAAATGGTAGCTCCTAGGTGTTGGTGGGGGATAGACCTTGAATGAATGAATTTTGTTAAATACTTTCTCCACATCAGACACTTCCCAGACATAATTTTGCTATCAGAATGAAGGGAGAGAGGAGTCAAGACATTGCATTTAAACATTGCAAATTAGGGGACTTTGAATTCTTTCTGTCATTTCCAGCAGAAATCTAATGATTTGGGAACCACAGAAATGAATAGATAAAAAAGAGGATCTAAATCTTTGGAGTGGGAGGTAGAAGTTAGTTAGAGAAGTAAAAATGTTTTAATTTAGTAAACTCTTGGAAACCAAGAGATTCTTGATTCTGAGGTGGCCTGAACTGAAACAAAAGTTAAGATTCAAAACTCAGAAAGCTGGCAAGGGGAACTCTAACAAAAGTGGGAAAAGAGTAAATCAGGCTACACAGAGAATGAAGGAAAAGAAAACTCTGGGCTGGATATAAATTAGATGGCAGTTTTCCAAATCAGGGATCTTTAAGATTTTCCCTCTTTATTGAATGAATATAGCTGGACTGTATAACAGCCCTATGTACTTGTACCTATAGGATTTTATAGATCAGTGGTTCTCAAACTTTTGTTCTCAGTATTTTTACAATATTAAAAATTATTGAGGATGTGTCCAAAGAGTTTGTGTTTATATGGGTTATATTTAGAAATAAAAACTAACTTTGAATTTGTAGAACCTCTGAAAGAGTTTTACAAACCAATCCCTTCCCCCACTACTTTGAGAACCATTATTGTAGAATATGTGTATGCTCAAAGCCAGCAGCAGTTCCTATTACTTTCAAAATAACTGACCTGAGAGCAAACTTGGAACTGTCTGATATTAGAACTAGAAGGAAGCTACTCACTCTGGAGATGCCTCCACTCCTTTAGTCCCTTCCCTCTTGCTATTGATGAGTACCTGTCAAAACTGTCCATTTGAGGAAATACCAATAGCAACTCTTCCTTATTCTTCAACTTTTTCTTTGTCTGTCTCTGTCTCTGTTTTTATCTATCTCACTCTCTGTGAAGACCAAGTTAGCACCCTGTATGCCTTCGAATTAGCCAGGGTCAAGATAAGCAATTCTTGGTCTTTATTCTTGGTCTTTAGGGATAGAAGTGAATTGGATGAACACAAGATCTCTATGACCTCTCCTCTTCATCTCCCTCCCAAAAAGTGACTCTGGCTAGTCTTACTCCACCCCCTAGTCTCTCCTACAATTCTCTATATACACCAATTATCAAGCCAGCACAAAATAGTGGGAAGGGCCATTTTCCAAGCATATGCTAATAGAATATGGCCCAATTGGTAATTAGCCTTAAGTGCGCAGTTGTCCGACCTTGGTGCATCAACTCAAGAGTTTCAGCCCTTTATAACCCTTTACATCTCCATCTTTTTCCTTCCATTTCTCTAGTCTGTCGGTCTGTCTCTTCCTTTCTCTCTCTTTCTCCATGTTTCTCTGTCTTTGTCTGTCTGTAGGTTGACATTTCTCTCCATTTCTCTCCCTACCACCCCTTTTAACTCATTCTTGTTATTTATACCATTATGAAAATGTAAGCTCATTCAGGTTAGGGACTGACTTCAGAACACTAACACAATCAGCTTCCTCATCTGAAAAATGAAAAGATTAGACTAGATGATTTCTATGAGAAAGAGCACAATTGAGAGTAAGAAGGGTATAGTGGTTTCTAGAATGTAAGTCTCAAAGGACAGTTGTATCCCTTTCATGGCAACAAAGTCAGGACTTCCACAGATTTCACTTTATTTGGAGTGGGATTCAGTTTAGGTGGTTCACAGCTGGAGGAGACATGAGAGATTATTTAATCCAACTCTTTATTTTACAGTGGGGGGGAATTTGATTTGACCAAAAGTACATAGCATGCAAGTATCATTTCATTCTAAAACTTCTGATTCTGAATTCAGTTGTCTTTAACTCTGTCAAATCAGCAAATATTCATTAAATAAGCAAGATGTTGGATGGAATTTTATATATTTTTTAGAATTTGATAAATATTTTCTACCAGATGGATCATGGTTATCTTTGGACATCCACTTTTCCTTATCAGGTCATAAGGATAAAATGAGACCACAAGTTCTCTTCTCTCTAAGTTTAAGACTTCTTTTCCCTTGTCCTAGTTGGAAAAAAGTGCTCCTGAGGCATGCATGGTTCCTGAAAAGGTAATAGAGTATAATGCAAAGGACATGGTGTTTGTAGTAAAAGGAAATGGAGGTGCAAATCCCAGTTCTGCTATTTACTAGCTGTGTGACCATAGGCTTGTAATGTCATCTCTCTGTGCTCCAGTTTCACTCTCGGTAATAGAAGATATATCTGTCTCTTAAGTCTCGTCTCCCTCTAAATCCTATGATCTTTAGTCCTGGAAGGCATATTTGCTCTCCTTCTGGAAGGTCTGGAGCACAGGAGGATGTTCCCAATGTCTCTGGATGACCACAAGAAATGCTTCTTGCTTTTTGTATTGTGGGCATAGAGGGCCAGAATTGCTAAGGAGGGGAAAGAAAAAGGGAGCATTCCAGGAATGGGCATCCCACATAATAGAATTACTGCTGCTGGTAAATTTAACAATCTGGATGACCCCCAGGGGGCAGTAATTCCAGAGAAGGTCATTTAATTAGTGCCAAACTACAGTCCCAAAATGAGTCTTCCCCGAGACCCTAATTTCTGGGCTGGATTTCATACCAATTAAAAGTCCAATCCAGTGGGAATAGTTCCCGGCAAATTAACATCATGGACTTTGATGAACTGATG
Organism: Antechinus flavipes; assembly: GCF_016432865.1. Lineage (NCBI taxonomy): Eukaryota > Metazoa > Chordata > Mammalia > Dasyuromorphia > Dasyuridae > Antechinus > Antechinus flavipes. The sequence continues at coordinate 200,743,425 of NC_067401.1, forward strand.
CTTTTAATAGACTGTGGTATTTGAGAAGAATCTAAGTCATGGAAATAATATTATCCCCCCCATTCCCCTCCCCTTCACCTAAGAGATGAAAAGACAAGTTCCAGGGGAATCAAATACTCAATGAGGGAAGACTGCAGAATTTTAAGGCCCACATTTAGAGTGGGGGCAAGGAGGGGAAATATTTTTATGATATAGGTGAATAATGATTTTTCCCCTATTTACATTTCTTTTGTATTCATTTCCTGATGAGTTCATGACCTACCTATATGATATTATTTGAGAGGGGCCAACAAGAGAATATACATACCAAAAGGAATATTTACTATATTCCTTGAAATTCCTACTATTACATGTTTTTCTCTTCTATTTAAGGTAAGATATCTCCAGCAGACCCCCATAAAACCAGTCATTAACATCCTTTTTTTAATTAGTTCAGGTAATCTGAAAGTCAGGGTGGGTCACTTTATTGGGATATACCTTTCTGGGGACAAAGTTTTTTATTTGTTTGTTTTATGTTTTTAAATCATTGTTTCCCTCAGCAACTGGCATAGTGTGGGAGCATAGAATAGGTGTTAATAAATGTTTGATCAATTTGAGTATATTGAATTGTAAAGGAGAGAGTACAACTCTCAAAAATGAGACAAAGGATGAACAACCATTCTTCTTACTTCTAGAGCCATAGGTTGTCGTGGTTAGGGAAAGAAAGCATCCAAAGTATCACAGTCTCAAAGGGAAAGGATTTGAGAAGTCATTTATCTGGACTCCCTGTACTATGCATGAAATTTCTATAGCACCCTAAAATAGGCATCATTCAGTCTCTGCTTGAATTTCTGAGATTAGGGAATTCCCTAAATCCCAATTAATTATTGTACAGTTCAAACAGTTAGACTAATTCTTCCATGATCCAGAAGAAGTAAGAATTCAGAGAAGCGTGGAAAGGCTTATATGAACTGCTGTCAAGTGCAGTAAGCAATCCAGGAACATAATGTACACAATAAATTTAACAAGTTAAATGGAAAGTATTTTATTATGGCCAATAAACTTGACCCTAGAGAAAAGTTGAAATGATGAATCTGTTCTTCAGCGAGCAGAGTAGGGGCCTGTGTATGTGTGAGGAACATTGTCTATATTATCAGACTTGATGGTGATGGTTAATTTTGGTCAACTGATTTTTTGATTCTTTGTTACAAGGAGGGGAAGGGAATAAGCATTTATTAAATGCCTAGTATTTTCCAGGTATTGTGCTAAGTGCTTTACAAAGATTATCTCTTTTGATTCTCATGACAAACTTGTAAGGTAGGTAGTATAGACAGTTCATTTTATAATTGAGAAAACTGAGGCAGAAGAAGTTTGCAAGAAGACTTGCAAACATAGGATGGCTTGTAGGATAAGGGAATGGAATGAAATATAATAAAAATGAAGGTGAAATAAAAATAAAATATTTTAATTCTCTGTATACCTAAATATACATATATCTATTTAAATTTAAAAACATCATATCAGTGTTTCTGGCTGCATGCCACTTGTGGACCCACTTATTTACCTCTAGATCAGACTTACAGCATGGAGGACCTTTCCCACCCAACATATGTATTTTATTCTTATATATATATACATTAATTTTTAAAATACCCACTTCTTTAAGAATCATGTTGAGAGAGAAAAATCAAAATGAAAGAGAAAAAAACACAAGAGAAGAAAAAAAAGTGAACACAGCATGTGTTGCATTACATTCAATTTTCATAGTTCTCTTTTTGGATGCAGAGTTTTCTATCCAAAGTTTATTGGAATTACCTTAGATCACTGAACCACTGAGAACCAAATCTTTCATAGTTGATCTTGGCACAATGTTGCTGTTACTGTATACAGTGTATTCCTGGTTTTGCTTATTTTGCTCAGCATCACTTGGTGAAAATCTTTCCAGGCCTTTTTAAAATCAGCTTGTTCATCATTTTTATAGAGCAATAATATTCCATTACTTTATATATCACAACCTATTCAGCAATTTTCCAATTGATGGGCATCTATTCATTTTCCAATTCTTTGCCACCATAAAAAGAGCTACTACAAACATTTTTGCACATGTAGATCCTTTTCTCTCCTTTATGATTTCCTTGGGATGTGGATCCGTGGTACTGTTGAGTCAAAGGGTATGCACAGTTTGATAGCCCTTTGGGAAGTTTCAAATTGCTCTCCAGAAAGATTGAATCATTTTACAATTCCACTACCATCCCAATTTCTCACATACACTCCAACATTTATCATTATCTTTTCCTGTTATTTTAACCAATCTGAGAAGTTTGAGGTGGTAACTCAGAGTTGTCTTAATTTGCTTTTCTCTAATCAATAATGATGTGGAGAACTTTTTCATGAGTATAAATGGCTTTAATTTCATCATCTGAGAATTGTCCATTCATATCCTTTGACCATTTATCAATTGGGAAATGACTTGTATTCTTATAAATTGGATACGGTCTTTATATAATTTAGAAATGAATTCTTTATCAGAAGTACTTGCTGTAAAAACTTTTCATTTCACTATGTTCTCTAGTTCTTCTTTGGCAGGAAGAGCCTTTTGATCATCTGTTCCAACCTCCTCTTTGAAAGACAAAGCACCAGAAGATGACCAAGAATAGAGCCCAGAAGTTCTACCATAGCCTTCCCATTGTTTTTGATGACTATTGATTAGTCAATACTATTTTTGTTTTGGCTCCAATTATTCAGTGGCTTCTATATCCACTTAATTCTATATTTGTGTGTGTGTGTGTGTGTGTGTGTGTGTGTGTTTTGGGGGGTGGATAGCCTTTAAAGAATACTAGTACTTTTGATGTGAGGACTTGCTGAGTCCTTGTCTGTGCTGCTCATTCCCCTTTGATGTCCACCTTCACCCAACCCTCACCTGTGACTCCAGGAAGATATAGAAGGTACAGCAGCCATACCATAGTAAACCTTCTTGGCAGATGGGCTAAACCAAGTTGAGGGTAACTGATGGACCTCAAATACATTGGTGAGTGAGAGAGTGTCTACTCCCAGCATATGAAGACTCTCTGACGAAACAGCAATGGAGGCATCTGAAGCCGACACTGTGGAGTTCTTGAAGCTTTGTCATATAGCAGATATTTAAGTCATACTATGCATCCCAGACCATAGCTAGTCATTTTAACTAGCTCTTTCTCCACCTTTATGATGCTTTAGCAACTTAGGAGAAGTTGATATGCCTTCATCACCTGACTGGCCAGGCTTTTCTTGTCCCTATGTAAACCCTATTGTAATCAAAGGACAAAGCACACCTGTTCCTTTGCAAAACACTTCACCACCAGTGCCTATCTGACAGAGAATAACAATTCACTTTCTTCCCCATCCATTGTCTACTCTATTGCCAAAGTGATTCTTTTAAATGCAAGTCCATAACACTAGCTCAATAAACTCCAATGGTACCTTTTGCCTCTAGGATCAATTATAAACTGCTCTTTTGACTTTTAAAGTTCCTCTCAACATATCTTTCCACTTTCATTATATATTATTTCCCTTCTTGCACTCTATGGTCTAGCCAAATTGGCTTCTTCAATACTTCTCACACCTGGCTCTCTATTATCTATCTTTATGGCCTTACATTGGTTCTCCTCCAAATCTAGAAAACATCCATTCTCACTTAAACTTTCAAGTACCCCTTACTTTCTCCAAAGTTAGACTCAAGTTCTATTTTTTACAACTTTTGTGATTCCCACAATTGCTAATATGTGCTGCTCACTCTACTAACTAATGAGGCACTTATGTGGTTTAGTGGATACAGACTAGAGTCTAGAATCTAATCTAGAATTAGAGTCTAGACTAATTTTTCTGAGTTAAAATCTGGTCTGTATGTACTATATGACCCTAGGCAAGGCACTTAATCCCATTTGTCTCAATTTCCTGATTTGTAAAATGAGCTAGAGAAGGAAATAGCAGAACCATTCCAGTATCTCTGCTAAGAGAACATCATTTGGAATCATCAAGAATCAGACAGCACTGAAAAATAAGTAACAAAACTAACTAAACTAATTTAATTTGTATTTATTCTGAAGTAATGTACAATCATATGTATACATTGTCTTCCCTTATAGAATAATAGCTTCTTGAGAATAAGTACTGTTTCATTTTTTTTGTAATTGAGTAACTAAAAAGCATAGTAGATACTAAGTACTTACTGATTGAGTTGTTGATATCTATTCTGAATTATAATTATTTGTATATGTGTTTGTTACTGGAAAAGAAGAAATCCTTGTTCTCTATACAATAAGTTATCCAAACCCTATCAGTTTTTATTCTTCTTGTCTGGATTTCTCTCCTTCCTCCTGAATTGTCTGATTTCTGAACCTTGCTTTCATAACTGGACCATTCATGTCAACAATCTTCCAAGATAGACATTTCCAGTTACCTAACTAATTGGTATCCCTTTGCCTTAGAGGTAGGAAACCAATAAGACTCTCCTGAGATCATTACTCTTTCCTATAAAACTCCTGGAGCTGCCCTGAAGCATGGAGTGAAGATGGAACTAACTATATATCCTAACCAGGGCTCTATATTATGCTTCCTCAAATCACAGGGATAGCCATCTCACACATTTTTGTGGTCTCCCTCCATGTACCACTCCTTAGATCATTACCCAAAGCTCTCTGATATAATCTTTGCTTTCCTGTTCTTTTCTATCATACTTTGGAATGTCATTCCCAGGCTCACTGTGAAGTATGGGTAGTGCCTGGGTATCTTATTGCTTCCGCCCTCCCTTAGTAGCTCCCAGTAGATCAGGTGGCTATCTCTTGACCATGTTAAACAAAAGGATCTTTGATTTCAACTTTTACTGGTCCACCTAATATTTCTTTGAAGCTTTTTAAACTTGGATTAACATATCCCAATAGGCTCATATATCAGTTAGTCATTCAATAACCATTTATTAATGTACCTGCTGTGTGCTGAGCATTATGTTAATCACTGGGGATACAAAGAAAAGTAAACAATAAATCCTACTCTCAAGGAGCTCACAGTCTAAAGGGGATGAGGAGAGATAACATATAAACAAGTATGAACCAATAAGCTAAATACAGAATAAATTGGGAATAATAAATAAAGGGAAGTGACTAGAATTAAGAAGGATATTAAAAAGTTTCCTTCCTTAAAAAATGAATAGTATTTATTTTTTCCAATCACATGTAAAGACATTTTTTAACATTCATTTTTTGAAAGATTTGGAGTTCTGATTTTTTCCCCCTCCTTTCCCTTCTGTCCTCAAGATGACAAGCAATTGATATAGGTTATATATTTGCAATCATTTACAACATATTTCTACTTTAGTCATGTTGTGAAAGAAGAAATAGAACAAAAGGGAAAAAAGACTATGGGGGGATCTCCCTGCAAAAAATCCAGTGAAAATAGTATGTTTCAATTTGCATTCAGACTCCTTCAGTTCTTTCTCTGAATGTGGGTAGCATTTTCTGCCATAAGTCTTTTGGAATTATCTTGGATCATTGCATTGCTGAAAAAAGCTAAGTCCATCATAGTTGATAATTTCATAGTGTCATTGTCACTGTGTACAATGTTCTCCTGGTTCTGCCCATTTCATTCAGCATCAATTCAAATCTGGGTTTTTCTGAAACTCTCCTGTTCTTCATTTCTTATATCATAATAGCATTCCAATATATTCATATTCCATAAGTTGTTTAGTTGTTTTCCAAATCACGGTCATGGCCTTAATTTCCAATTCTTTAAGGCTTCCTTTTGAAGGTGGGATTTTTATCTCAGGCTTGAAGGAAGTTAAGAGATGAAAAAGAAAGGCATTCCAAGCATTTGGAGCAGTCAGGGGAAATGTTCAGAGCCAAGGGATGGACTATTTATCTCCCTCTATTCAAACTAGAAACTCAAGTAAACTTGGAATGTATACTATACATAGATATATAGGTATAAATGTATGTAGACCAATAGGCAGATAGATATTATATATATATATGTATATTTATAGATAGATAGATAGATAAATACATATATACATACACATGCACACACATACTAAATCTTGTGTCTAGTTATCATAGCACTTGAACTTGATGAAGTTTGTAGTGTAGCACTGAACCATTCAACTGACTTGAATGGATGGCATAGCGTTTTCAGATGTTTATGTGGAGAGTTCATGACCAAAGAAAGGATAGAGAAGATCAGAGAAAATAAAATGGGCAACTCTAATTAAATAACATTAAACATTTTTGCACAAACAAAACTGATACATTTTAAACGAGAAGAGAAGCAGTTACTTGAAAAGAATATTTGTTGGATTTATTGTGACTTTCTCACAACAATTTGGGGAGTGAAAAAACAAGAATATTATGCTATCAGATTGTGGCTCGGAGAAGTAACTTGTGTCTTTTCCAAACAATCATTGCCAAGAACAGTCACTTTATTTGCACCCTAGATCCTCTCCCCTCCAACTTCTTCCAGAATATTACTCCATAAATTACTCTTCCTTCTTCTAATCTTCAGTCTTTTTCTATTGGTTCTTTTTCTGATGCCTATAAACATAGCCAGATTATTGCCATCTTTTAAAAAAAATAAATCCTTCATTTGATCCTTTTATTCTTTCAAGCATTACATCTTTTCCCTTTCACAGTCAAACTCATAAGGAAAAAAAAATACCTGTACATTTCTTCTCTGCTTCCTATCTTCTTCTTGTTTTCAAATCATTACATTATGATTTTCAATCTCATTAATCAATTGAAACTTCTCTTTCCTAGGTTACCTGTGATTTCCTCTCTTGATCATAAAATCCGATGATAATCTATTCTCAAACTTTATTCTTCCTGTCTTCTCAACAACATTAGACAACATTGGGCATGCCTTTTTCCTGGGCAAATCTTTTTGACTAAAGTTTTCCTGTTTTAACGTCTGTTAGCTTATCTTCTATCTATCTAAGAGCTCTGCACTATCCTTTCCTAGATTCATATCCATGTTTCACCTTTCTTGTGCGACTGTATCTCAATGCTCTTACCTGGACCCTTTCCTTTCTTTATATTCTCAATGAACTCAGCAGTTCCCATGGGCTCAGCACTAAGCAGATTACTTACAGAACTATGTATACAACTCTACCTTTTTTCTTGACCTCCAGTTCTTTTTTTTTCTTTTTGATTGTCCAGCTTTTTTAAAAAATTGAAGCTTTTTGTTTTCAAATAATATGCAAGGATGATTTTTCACCATTGACTTGCAAAACTTTGTGTTCCCATTTCCCCTTTTCCCCCCATCCCCTCTCCTAGATGACAAATAATCCAATATACATTAAACATGGTAAGAATATATGTAAATCCAATATATGTACATGTGTTTATACAGTTAACTTATTGCACAAAAAGAAGCAGATCAAAAAGGAAAAAAAATGAGGAAAAAATAAAAGCAAAAAAAAAAAAGTTGTTTCAAGCAAACAACAACAAAAGAAATAAAAATGCTATGTTGTGAGCCATACTCAGTTCAAACAGTCCTCTCTTTGGGTGTAGATGCTTCTCTTCATCACAAGATCATTGGAACTGGCTTGAATAGTCTCATTGTGGAGAAGAGCTACATCCATCAGAATTGATCTTGCCATTGCTGTATACAATGAAATCCTGGTTCTGCTCATTTCACTTAGCATCGGTCATGTTAGGCTCTCCAGGCCTCTCTAAATTCATCCTGTTAATCATCTCTTATAGAACAAAAACATCCCATAACATTCATATTCAATAACTTATTTTTATTGAAGCTTTTTATGTACAAAACATATGAATGGGTAATTTTTCCAACACTGACCCTTGTAAAACCTTTTGTTCTAAATTTTCCTCTCCTTCCTCCTACCCCCTCCCCGAGCTGGCAAGTAGTCTAATATATGTTATATATGTTAAAATACATGTTAAATCCAATATATTATACCAAAACTTATTTAGCCATTCTCCAACTGATGGGCATCCACTCAGTTTCCAGTTTCTTGCCACTATAAAAAGAATTGCCACAAATATTTTTGCACATGTGGGTCCTTTTCTCTCTTTTAAGATCTCTTTGGGATACAAGCCCAGTAGAAACACTGCTAGATCAAAGATATGCAAGGTTTGATAGCCCTTTGGGCATAGTTCCCAATTGCTCTCCAGAATGGTTGGATCAGTTCACAACTCCAACAACAATGCATTAGTGTCCCAGTTTTCCCACATCCCCTCTAACATTCTTGGCCTCCAGTTCTGCATCACCATCTTCTTATTGGATGTTTCCAAATAGATGTCCCTTGGGCTTCTTAAAATCTACATATCCAAAACAGAATGCGCAACCTTACTTATAGATCCTTCTGTCTCTCACATTTCTTTTCATCTCTTGAGTTAACTACCATCTTTTCAGTAATTCAGGTCTCAACTTCATGAACTTCCTCTGTACCTGCCCAATCAGTTGTCAAGTCTTATATTATGCTTCCTTTACATCTCTTGCTTCTATTCCCTTTCCTCTGCTCACATAGTCATTACCTTTTTTTTCAGATTCTTATCAACTCTTTCCTAGACTATTACAATAAACAATTAATTATTTTTTTTTCCCTACCTCAAGTCTATTCTTGGCCCCTGTCATCAATCTATCTTCCATGCAACTTCCAATTAGATTTTTGTAAAATGCAAACCTAACTATATTACTGGAGAAGCTAAATGATGAAGTCAGGAAAACTAATTTTTCTGAATTCAAATCTGGTCTCTGACACTGTGAGACCCTGGAGCAGTCACTTAATCCCCAGTTTCTTCATCTGCAAAATGAACTAGAGAAAAAATGGCAAGCCAATCCAGTATTTTTTGCCAGGAAATTTCCAAATAGGATAATCAAGTCAGATATGACTGAATGACAACATTACTATTTTCTAGTGTAGTGCATGGCAGGAATTTACTAAATACTTGTTAGATGAATTATGTTCAATTAGGGGAAAAGTCAAAGAGAGAGATGAATTCCAGGAACTATTGAAAAAATATTAGAAGAGAGCTTAAAGAAGAAGCAAAGGCAGAAATGGTAATCAGACAGGATTCCATTTGTAGAACAACATGGCATAGGAACAAGTAGGGTGAATTATAGGAGAAGAAGAGGAGACAGGGAACTATCAAACTTAGACTTTTCATCTTATGTAACAGAGTAGTGGCTCTGCCACCAGTCAGCTTAATTATTTTCCCCATTTTTCCCACTTAATATTATTTCATTCTACCCCACCCCCCACCCCATTACACAGAGAGATAGTTTTCAATATTTATTTCTGTAAGATTTTGAATTTCAAAGTTTTCTACCTCTTCCCTTCCCTTCCCCATCCCCAAGACAACAAGAAATCTGATATAGGTTATTCATATACAATCATTTTTAACATATTTACATATTAACATATTTACATATTAATTACATATTTACATTAATATATTTATACTATGTAAGAAAAATCAGACAAATGGGAAAAAAACATGAGAAATAAAAACAACAGAAAAGTGAAAATAGTATGCTTTGATCTGCATTTAGGCTTCATAATTCTTTTACTGGATGTTGATGGCATTTTCCATTATGAGTCTATTGGAACTGTCTTGGATCATTGTATTGCTGAGAAGAGCTAAGTTTATCATAACACTGTCTTGCTGTTAATTTGTACAATGTTCTCTTGCTTTTGCTCACTTCAGTCACTATTAATTCATCTAAGTCTGAAAGTAAGACTCTTTTGAAATCATTCTGCTCATCATTTCTCATAGGACAATAATATTCCATTATGTTCATAAACCACAACTTACTCAGTCATTCCCCAATTGATGGGTAATCTCCTCAATTTCTAATTCTTTGCCACCAAAAAAAGAGCTGTTACAAATATTTTTGCACATATGGGTCCTTTTCTGCATTTATGATCTCTTTATGATACAGACCCAATAGTGACATCATTCAGGTGAATTTAACAAATCACTTAACTTATCTAAATTTCAGTTTCCTCATTTCTAAAATGAGCATTATAATCCTGAGATTTCAATGTATCTTTTCATTTATTCTAAATGTAAACTTAGCTTAATTACATTTAGAATAAATGAAAAGATACTTCAAAAGTACTTTTATATAGAATTTTAAAGACAAGAATGTAATGTGATATCAGCATCATTATTATCTCCATCTGTTACCATCTCATTTATCTCAGGATATATTTTTCACATTTATGTAAAATATATGAGGCTTGGGAGCTGAGAGTTTCATAGGATGGATTAGAAACTATCATTTGGAAGGAGGTCAAAGATAGAAAGAAAGGTATAATATATAGTCAATAAGCCAACATATACACAGAAATTTGTGTGTGCCTTATGAGATGAAACGGAATCCTTATGAGACAAATAAAATTATTCAACTGGGAATGGCTGGACATATTGTAGCATCTGAATGCAATTGAATATTATTGCATGGGATCTGAGAACCCAGAGAAATGTGGGAAGATGTACACAGATTGATGCAGAGAGAAGAAAGCAGATTCAGGAGAGCAATATACACAATGACCAAAAATGTTAACAAAAATATAAAAAGCTTTGGATTAATTAAAATGATGAATGACCAACTGAAGCCTTGAGAACAGATAATGAAAAATACTTCCCTATTCTCAGTAAAAGGTGGGATAGGTTGAGATGAAGAGACCTTTTTAGCATAGAGTATTGCACAAAATGCTATCAGACAGATACCTTATAAGTATGTTTTGAATAGCATTTCCATTGTTGTTAAATTCAATGATGTGCTTGTTATATATCAGGTAAAAATGAAAATAGCCCTTATCATCAACAAGCTTACATTTCACTATGAGAAAAGAATGTGTACATTGATAATTAAATGCACAATGCATAGAAAGTAAATTTACCCTTTTTTTTATAGGATTATCAAACTAACAGCTTTGGGGAATGGTATGTATATTATTTACCTAGATTTTAGCAAAGGTTTTTTTTTTATTGTTGTTGTTGTTTTTTTAATAAATACCCTTTATCAGATGGAGAGATACTAATTTAGACAACAGTATAATCATAGATATAAAGTGATAGAGTGGTTGAACTCAGAGCAATTGCTCATATCTCAATGTTAGCATGGCAGGATGTTTTCTGACAGATTTGGTCTTAGTTCTATTTAACACTTTTATCAATGATTTGGATAAAGCTATAGGCAATAGGTTTATCAAAATTGCAGATCACTCATAGTCAAAAAGATCCAAAGGGATTGGGACAGGCTAGAGTAATGGAATGAATCTAACAAAATGGAATTCAAAAGTAATAAATATAAAATCTCACATTTGGGCACAAAACAATCAACTTCACAAGAATAAGAAGAGTGGTGATTAAATAGATAGTTTTAATGAAAAAGATCTGGAGGTGTTAGTGGATTCAAACTTGATATGAGTCAATATCATGATTTGGCCTCTAATAAAATAATATGTCTCAGACTATATTAAAAGGGTCATAATTTCCAAGAATGGAGAATTGAAAGCCTTACTGCATTATGCCCTGGTGAGAACTCATCTGAAATTTTGAGATTAATTCTGGGAACCCCAATATTATTTGTGAGGAAATTCAGTTTGGTATGGCAGTGTGGGACATAACTATTTTTAAGTATTTGAAAGGATGGGATCCAGAGGAAGAATTAGGAACAATGACATGCTGCCTCAACACAACTTTCAACAAAATCTAAATTGGCCTTTGGTAGGGAAGGAGACCCTATGTCTGCAATTTTTGGTATTAACTGTTCTTTGTCATCACCTCTACCTGCAAATTGTCACGTTCTTGATACCTTTGGGAGGAACTGAGATGCAAGAGGTGCCCATAAAAGCTGTCTCTACATTGACCTGATTGTTGATCTTCAGTGATCAAACCATCGGCACGTGCTACCTTGCCACACTTATGATTACCTCCTTTTAATTCTTGTTGTCTTGAGTTATTGCCTTGCTAACCAGTGTGGAAAAATCCAAATGAGAAATTTTCCTTTCAACAGTTTGATAGCAATTAGAAATGCCCAAAAGTGAATACCTGTCTCTATAGGTGGTGGGTGAGCTCTCCTTTTTCTTTCCCCCTCCCTCACCTTCTTGGAAGTCATCAAGCAAGGACTAGAATACTTTAACTGGGATTTCTTTCAAGTGTGAGATGAATTAGATGACTCCCACTTTCAAATTCAGAGACTGTGTAATGAATATAAAGTCATTTGGGAAAGGGGGCAGAGGAATCCATAAAGACCAGTTGCAGGTAGACTATATAAGGCAAAGATAATGATATAAAAACAAAAACAGAACAAAAAATCCAATAATAAATGAAATAAAACAAACAAATATAATCAAAGAGGTACCACAGGGGGCTCTGTGCTCCTAGCAAAATTATTTTCTAGTTGTTGGATAACTCCCTGGATACTTCCCTAGGACATGTGTTTCATGGGCTGAGGGGAGCTGCAGTTCCTGTTCCAAATGCCAGGATTATAATTACTCTTGTCCTCCAAGGCCTGTGGCATTTACAGAGTCCAGTAGTGGAGCAGCTCAGCTCCCTGGGTAGAGGATGGCACAGCGCTCTCCTCTCACTCTAAGAGTTGCAAACTTCCTCTCCCTCACATACAGAGCTCCCTAAAGGTTGGGATTTGTATATTTCTTTGATGGATTTTGATTCAGCACCTCTGAACTCTCTGAGGACATGGAATCCCATGACAAACTTCAAGCTAAGTCAGGAATATGACAGTCTGCCTTTAACATAAAAAGTCTTAGCCTGTATTGCTTACTCACTTCCAGAGGCGTAAAGTTTATTACCTTTAAATGAAGTTAACTTGATTAACTTTTCTAATTTTTTTTTTCTTTTAAAGCATTCTTTGTTATAAGGGATGGTATTCTGGGAGAGAAGAAATGAAGGGAAAAATAGTAGGAATAATAAATGACATAAAATTTTAAAAATCAATAATTTTTTAGTGTGGTTAGCTTAACCAACTTAGGGAAGGAAAATCATAACACAGAAATGTGTTGAATTTTAAGCTCCTTATATTCCATGTTTATTTATTGATTGATGATCCACACCTGAAATAATAATAGCTAGCGTTTATGTAGTGTCTGGCACAGTGCTTAATTTTTTTTTAAATAAATAAAAATCCTGAGAAATAAATGCTACTGTGATGCCCATTTTGTAGATGTGAAAACTGAAACAATGTTAAATGTTAAATGTCTTGCTCATGGTCACACAGCTAAATAAGTAAATCCAGGGTGGATTTGATCTTTCTGCCTCCAGGCTTAATATTATATATAGTCTACCACTTAACTACTCTAATATAATAACAGCCAAACTTTATGCTATGGGTTTTGTCAAGAGATTCATAGACATCATGGAATCTCATAATTATTTGAAGCAAATCCTGGCAACGTCTGTGGATGAAGGAGCAAGATATTTAAAGAGCCTCACTAATGACTTGCCAATAATATATCAGATATGAAATTTGAATCCAGGGTCCTCAACACCAGGCTTAGCACTCTATACACCAAATCATCCTGCCCTTCTGATAAGTGACAAGCTAAATGAAAGTAAAAATATTTCTTTTTCTGGAAAGAAAAGCAAAACCAAACCAAACCAAACCAAAACAAAACCCCCTCCAAACCCACAACATAGTAGCCATTCAGACCACAATTCTCACCAGAGCCTCCTTGCCCTAGACCTCACAGGTACCAGGAATACCTTACCATGAGCCTTCACCAACCAATCAGTACTTGCTTTCTCTACCTGCGTTATTCTATGTCTCATTCTTGCTTCTGTCATTGAACTTGTTAGACCTCATTTGCCTGAATAACCACTTCCTCTTTACTTCTAATGACTTGCCTTGACTTTAGTTACGTTCAAGCTTTGTCTTCTAAATGGAGTTTCCTAAAAAAATTTACCTGGTATTTATTGTATAATGCACAGGGGATGGAGTACTGGGTGCTGGAAAACCTGAGTTCAAATCTGACTTAGTTAGTTTTATGATCCTGGGCAAGTCACTTGATTCTGTTTGCCTCAGTTCCCTCATCTGTAAAATGAGATGGAGAAGAAAATGGCAAACCACTCCAGTGTCTTCTCCAAGAAAACCCCAAATAAGGTCACTAAAAGTCAGACTGAACGATAACAAAAACAATATTTTTTTCATATATATATATTAGGTGTATGTTTTTCCCTTCCTAGAACTCTAAGCTCCTCAGGGCAGGATCATTTCACTTCTTTATATCTCCAGCAATTGGCACAGCATGTGGGCATCTAGCAAGTGCTTAATAAATGTTTGCTTATTCATGATTGGGTTTCCTTGCTTGTGTAACTATATCCAACCAGGAGGATTGCCTTCTGCATGATAAGCCATATGTATCATGAAAAATGCTTATTATCACTGAGTCATTCTTTCATTTAAGGGCCTACTATGTGTCAGCTGCTTTGTTAAGGGCTGGAGATACAAATAAAGGCAAAAAATTTACGAGAGTCACATGCAAAAAATATGTACAAATAAGTTTTATGAATTAGAGACAATTTCAGACAATTAAGAGACCATTAGGAGAATAGAGAAAGACTTCTTGCAGAAGGAGTGAATGTTAGCTGAGATTAGGAGAAGGAGAAGGAGATGAGGAGGGGGAAATAAAGAAGGAGATGGTTCCAGGAATGAGGGACAGCCAAGAAAAATGCTCATAGTTGGGAAGTGGAGTATGTAGAGCAAGGAGGAATAGTAAGGAGGTCTTTGAAAAGATGGGAGGGCCAAAGGACTTCTACTTGCAGCAAGTTTTCCTCATTTTACTCCATTCTGAATCCCTTTATTCTGGCTTCCCAAAAGGTTGTATTCTCAGCACCACAATTCTTAGTTATAGCTCTGCTTTTTAGAGAATAGGATGCTGATGAGACTAGAAGTTTGACAGTCCTGGTACTGTGTCTGTCATTTATTATCTTGAGATAAAGAGGTTGTAAAATAGAAACTCCTTCAGGGTAGGTCTGAATGGATTCTCAGGGACAGGTGGTAAGGTCAGATCCTATAATACAGAAAGGAAAACACACAATACAAATGAAAAGGAATTGAGGTAAGGGGTCACACAAGGTGATATAGAGCAAGAGACCTTGTGATGTGAAAGTCCTTCTAGCTTGTAATATTTTTCATTCCTTATCTTAGTCCTCAGAGACTAGCTTGGCACTATGACCAGAATACGATCATAAAACTTTTCGATGAATATAAAAACTTCTTGTTAGGAAATTCAGCTCCTGCTTCACAAGTTCCTTAAAATTACATTTCATACTGATCAGAAAACATTATGTCCTATACCGAAGCATATATTTTCCCCTCTAGTAAATAATGCAATCTTGCTAAACTGCCAATTAATTATTAGTGTTTATCTAATTATCTGGCTCCTTAATGTACTGACTGCTCTGTAATCATTAATTTTATGCCCTAGGAAAATTCTCATGGGCTCCTGATTCTCTGCCATCCGTGTCTCAATGACAGGCATTTTCTGACAGGAGTGGAGATTTGAGTGCTAAGGACTGGGGAGAGAAAATCTTAGGATCACAGGTACAGCGCTGAGAGCCCTCTTAAGGACTATCCAGTCCTGCGTCCTCCTTTGACAGACAAGGAAACTGAGGCACACATATTAAATATTAAATCATGTGACTCCAAACCTTTGATCTTTTCTTCTACGACATAAAATCTCTCATAGATGAGTCTAGTTTAATTATTCTTCAACCTTTCCTCCCCCTCCCCAAAATTATATTCCCAAGTGATACTTTTAATAAACCCTCTCTGATCATTTCAACGCTTATGGATATGTTTCTCTCCCAGAATTACTTTAGCACGTTAGACACCACTCTTTTGACTCTTCATCACTGTAATAATGGCTCCATCAATAGACCTACAAAAGTTGATTTCTACAAGGCAAGTTCCTTAGGTACTGTGCCTGCAGTTTTGGAAGCCGCCGCCAGGTGGACCATTTTCTGGGTTATGGCTTCCTGGTCCCAACAGGAAAAGCAGCAAACAATAATACTGGCTAATAGATAGGTGCTCTCTTTTTACCTGTGTCTAGCTTATATCCCCAACTACATAGTAAAACAATTTTAAGGCAGGGATTTGTTCTATTCATCTTTATATATTGAAGTTTGATGTAATAGAAAAAAATTGTGAAACTTGGGTTCTAGTCCTGCCTCTACAGAATATTGCATGACCTTGGGTAAGTTAGAAATCATAATAAAAGTTATTCAAATTGTTTTTTTAATAAAGCTGAAAAATAGCACTTGAAATTTGGTTACTAGATAATAACTAAATTACAAAGAGATAATAAAGTTTGACATTATTTCAAATTCAGTTCCTTTTGTTTTTCAGATTATTTTCCTCATTAAGCTTTGAAGTATTAATTTTGTTTTTTTGCTGTCTTTGATTAGTAAATGTGTCTAATAATTGACAGAATTTTGAAAATAGCGGTAAAATAAACAGACATTTAAAAAAAGTGATTTTAATTGAGATGAATTTTAAGTTTTAATTATTTCCTCTTTATCCAATATATAGTTTCTTTTGTATATATTTATTTGCATGTTGTTTCTCCCATTATATTGTAAGTTCCTTCAGAGAAGGACTGTTGGTTTTTATTTGTTTTGTTTCTTGCCTCTTTTGAATCCCTAGAATTTAGCATAGTGACTGCCACATAATAAGTGCTTAATAAATGCTGTTTGATTAATTGATTAAGTCACCTTTCCTCTCCAAAACTATAAAATGAGGAGCTTTGACTATGTGATGTCTTAAATCCCCTTTACCTCTCATTTTTTTTATTATTCTGTTACTAAAAGACATGATCATACTACTAATGATGAATGATCTTGGACAAGTCACTCCCCATTTGGGACAATTTTTTCCTCATTGCTAAAATGGGGGTTTTGTACTAATGTAAAGTAAGGTCATTTCTTAGAGATGGAAGGAGAATAGATATGAATGATTTAATTACTTTATATATAACTTTGTCTAGATGGGGACTCTGAGTCAAGCAACAAAGGCCAGTGACATATACCATTCTCTGCCCTGCCCTCAGTTTCTCCTGAATTCATTTCTTTGGGGTTACTTTTCATTCTGATAGGAGGATTATGTTCTTGATTATCTTTTTCTACTACTTTTTATCTTTTGTTTCCAAGTAACAATACTACCTTTGGCTCCAGTCTAAGCTTTCTCTCTCCAAAAGGGATAAGAAAAGAAAATCACCCAATATATAAATATGGATCAGGCGTGAAACAGGGGATTTATTTCCACACAGAAAGGAGGATGCTAAGCAAAAAGTACTACAACAAAAATCATCACCAGTAAAATAATCATTTGGGAGTCCTTGCTGGAACAGTTATCTACAAGGCTGTTTGCTAATTAGCCATTTTACATTTCACCCCTGTACTGGTATTGTCTGATCAAACAGAAAAACTTGATCTTTTCTTGGTCCCTCTCTGCTGGTGACTTGCTTCTAGCTTGTCTATTTATTTATGTTGCTGCTGCTACTGCTGCTGCAAATTCGGAGGTAGCTGATACCCAGGCATCGGCTCACACTTGGCGATTTCTGCTGCTGGGGAAGCAACGGGAAATGCTGGCTGCTTTTTGAGATCTCACAAGGCCCTCTGCTAAGGAAAGAAGTCACAGGAGGGAGGTCACCCCATCCTATGCAGAAGTTTGCCACTGGAGAATCTGTGAGCATGGCAGTACTGGGGGGTGGATCAGGGATGAGACATCCACCATACCTCCAGGACCCATTATGAAGCAATTTCAGAGTCCTCCTAGTGCTTGTGGGACCTAAGGAGTATCTTGTGACATAATTAGGAGTGAGTATATACACAAATTCCAGCATAACAGACAATTAAAAGACTTTTCATCATTCCACATTAAAAATTCTGGAATTGCTGATAGAAAGTGTGTGTTCTGATGGGAAACTGAACAGGAAAGAGAACAAGCATGTATAGAGTCCCTACTGATACCATGCTAATTATTATTTTTTTTTTACAAATATTATCACATTCCATTTTTAAAACAATATTGCCAGGGTAGGTGCCATTATTACCTTCATTTCACAATTGAGGGAACTGAAGCAAACAGGATAAGTGACTTGCTCAGAATAGGATCACACAACTAGTAAGGTCAGATTTGAACTCAAATTTTCCTTACTCTAAGCTCAGTATTCTATATATTGTTCTACCAGCTGCTCCATTGGCTAGAAGGGCTCATGTTTTAAGGGACTATGGAAGGACAATGTTTGAATGAGTCACTATATTTCTTTCACCTTTACTATTTATATCTTTGTAAAAGGATTAGAAGATTCAGGTTAACCAAAAATTTATTGAACACTGGATTAAATAAAGAGAGGGAAAAGCTTGTCTTCAGGGAGCTAATAATCAACTCTAAGACAAATTAGTACAATTAATTAGAAAGTGACTTCACAAAGTTTTAGGAGCCCACAAATGTCTTCCTTCCTTATGGTTAGACCTGACAACACTTCCTGAGTCAGATTGGCTCTGAACAGTAATTGATGGCCTATGTATGAGCAAGGATGTGGACACTGTTGTCTGTTCATGTCATTTTTATTATTGTACCATGTAGTTTTCAGGGTAGGGGCCCAACTTTGATGGATGATTTACTACACGTAAGGAGCCAATCACTTTTTCATCTTAGTATATTAAGGGTATGTTTGTCAAATTAGAGTATGTTTGCCAAATAAATTTAGCTAAAAAGTAGGGGATCAAGTAAAGAAAAAAATAAACAAAATAAAAAAGAATATGAGCACAATAACTTTGGGTAGGGATGTGGGAAATGATAGGTTCTGTCTTGATTTGTTGGCTAGGGTTAATATGGTATGGGTGAATAAAGCTATTTGACTAGGGAGCAGCAAAGTGGTGTACTGAATAGAGTGTTAGACTTGATTTCAGGATGGACCAGATTTCTAATTCTGCCTCAGACAGTTGCTAGTTGTTTGTCCCTAGCCAAATTATTTAACCTTTCTCAGTCTCATGTTCTTCAAATGAAAATTGTTCCTACCTCAGAAGGTTGCTGGGAGGAAGAAAAAAAATAAAACAAGTTGTATACTTTACAAACCTTAAAGTACTATCTATCTATCTTTTTTTTTTGTTATTATTTTTGTAATTTAAGTTTACACTTTCTGCCTTAATTTATATCATGGCTAATTTAAATAATGGATTGTGTGAGAAAAAAAAGATACAATTTTTACTCTGCCTTGGGTGTTTATATAAAAGATAATTAAAAAATCACTATTAGTAAGCATTGTGTACTCAGCATCTTCATCTCATCCTAGTGCTCCACTCCCCAAGTCCTTGCTATAATAGTAAATTACAAGATTCCGTTCCAACAGCAGATCTCTCATCTTGCCTTACTCAGTGTCAGCGAGGTATCACAAGCTATACAACAAATTGCCTCTAAGAGCTGTGATAGACCTGTTGTAAACCCGTCATGACCATCTATTTTCTGCATATTATTTGTACCTGTGACGAGTGGCTTTTTTCAGACAACAGTTCTCTGTGTCAACTTTTGCTTCTCCCATGACATAAACGATGAAGCCTTTTACTACTTTAGACTTTTCTAATTATAATAAAGTGAGCTTTCTTGCCACAATGGACCTTGAACAAATCATCTACTATCCTCTGGGTTTCAATTTTCTTACCTAAAAATGAGAGATTGGCTTAGATGGCTTCTAGTGTCTCTTTCAGTCTTAGACCTATAATATTAAGTATTTTAGAGAATTAGAAAACAATATGGTGCCCATACTCTTTTGTCCTTTCTACTTATTCCCCATCAATTGCCTAAGCTAAATTGCTAGACATACTCAAAGACTGAAGGGCACTTTTTTCTTTGTGGAAATTAAAATTATTCTACCTACAACAAAAGACTTAGTAATTGGAAATAGATAACAAAATAAATAAAATCTATTTAAAATATATAATACAATAATAAAAATTATACAGACAGGCAACATTATCAGCATTCTTATACACAGCCCTCAATGGTCAGGGTCATTCTTAATCAAAGGAATTGCCTGAGAATAAGGAAAACTAAGTGTGGTTAAGTAGCTAGGTAGCTAGGATAGAGCACAGTTCTTGAAGTAAAAAAATACTCATCTTTCTGAGTTCAAATCTGGCCCCTGGTCTTTCCTTACTAGCCATGTGACCCTGGGCAAATCATTTAACACTGTTTGTCTCAGTTTCATCTGTGAGATGAATTGGAAGATCACTACAGTATCTTTGCCAATAAATTCAATGGGATCATTAAGAGTCAGAAGTGACTGAAACATGGTTGAACAATAAAAAGGAAAACTATGGAGGAGGTCCATTATAGCTGAGCTTGAAAGGATGGATTGTCCTTCAACAAGATTTGGGCAAACATACTAGACAATGGAGCAGCACTATTAAAATCACAGAGATGGGTAGGGTATATTTGGATAACAGATAATAGTCCTATTAGTATCTAATAGTTCTAATAGTATCTGAAAGAACATAATATAAATCTGTAAATATTGGGAAACATGATGAATTATTTTGACAAAAGGAAATTTAATTTAATGTAATTTAATAGACAAGAGGAAGCCCCTCAATATTTTCAAAGGAAGAAAGTAAAAATGATTGAGCTGGTGGTTGGTAAGGGGGAAAGTTCCTGCTTAGACACAGATTCCTAAGCTATGATGGGACTGGGCCACAAAGAACAGTTCTTGATGGTCTATTTCATAGCTAAGGAGCTAAAATTGAATGACTATCAAGTACTACACCCAGAAGAAAAATGTAAAGGCAGGAAGAACTTTGTTATAGTTAAAAGATGCTGGATTTAGAGTCAAAAGACTTGGGCTAGAATCCAGATATGCTTAGTTTTTACCTATTCGACCTTGGTCAAGTAGTCATTCCCACTCTTTGGGCCTCTGCCTCTTCATCTATGAAATGAGGGGGTTGGACTGGGTGGCCTCTGAGGGATCTTCCATCTCTAAATCTATCATAATATGATGAGTAGCTAAGAAGAATAAGCAGATTAATATTAGTTGGCTGATGACCAGGGTTGTAGGAACCTTTGAGACCTATGAATCTTTTTATCTATAACTATAAATTTCCCATTCTACATATATCCCTTATAATGCTTCATAGTAATTACCCTTTAAATATATAAAAAGTTATTGGGAAACAGGGAAAGGCATAAATGACCTGAACCTTGGAGATTTTGACTATGAGCCTGGAAGTAGTAATGCCCTCTTCACCAGAGGGGTCAAAAAGGAAGGCCCAATGTAGCAGAATCACATTAAAATGTAATTGAGAAATAATTATCAAAATAAATAAAAATGGAATAGCATATAGGTAATATTAATATGTAGTGTTTTGAGTTAATTTGTGAATTCCGGGTATCCTTATGTATAGTTTAGTGGTTCAGTTCAATATCACTGCTCACCTCTACTCATGTTTCTAGCCTCATGCTTATCATCTAGGGAATAAACCCTTGTAGGAAAAGGGTCAATCATCCCTACTAACTGTTAACTAATGGCCTCTCATAAGGGCAGGCAAAGCAGCCTAGCTAAACCAGCAAGGCACTCAGAGGGAGAAGGAGAGGCAGCATTTACTAGGCAAGTAACTAAACAATCATTTCTTCTCAGACCTTGATAGAAATAACTCAGGATCTGGAGTCCAAAAGTCTAGAGAACAGCTGTTTCTACTAAACCACCAAATTTACTTCAAGCCAGTAGTCACTCAGTAAAGTCATCAACTCCACTGGTTATATATTGCTTCAAGGATAAAATGCAAAAACCTCTGACATTTCAAATGCTTTCTAACCTGACCCCAACCTACCTTTCCAGTCTTGTTACATATCTCCCTTTCCCACATTCTATGTTCCAGGCAAACTGACTTTCTTGCTGTCCCTCACATATGACAGTTCCTACCTGCTCTCCTTGCTTGTGTATTGGTTGTTTATGACCTTAGAATGCACAACCTCCTTTTCTTTGCCTCATAAAACCCCTTATTTTCTTCAAGACTTAATTAAGTCAAATATGATCCTCTGCATGAAGATTTTCTTGACTTTTGCTGGCTTCTACTATCCTCAGTTCCCTGCATAGATTTTTCACACATACACACACCAACATACATATATGCATACATCTATATCTACATGTATACTTATATGTCTATCTTTAGATAGATAAATATATCTCCATATACAGGGTAACTCAAAGTCTTAATAGAGTAAGCTGTACTAAGACTTTTGGGATACCCTGAATGTACATGTTGTTTCCCACTGATAGAATGCAAACTCTTCAGGGAAGGAAGTGTTTAATTTTTGTGTTTGGCACGAAATAGACCCTTAATAAATTCTTGTTGATTGAGTGATTTATTTGGGGAAACCTAGATATAAGCTAGAGTGAGTATATTTGACAAGATTATCTTGTAATATTCTGGGTAAGGGCCATGAGCCATGTGGGCTTATGCCTGGAATTATTTAGAGACTGGGGCTGGTGTGTGTGGGGGAACTGAACCATGGTTTGCATGTTTTTGTTTACTTATTTATATTTTCATATTTGTATAACCCACAGTAGAATGTAATCTCCTTGAGCATTGGGAATATCTTATTTTTGTGTCTGTGTCTTCAGAATGACAAACACTGCCTAGTGAATAGTAGGTGGTTAATAATCAATTAATTAATAATTAACAGGTTAATTAATAAGCATTTGCTTATCAATTGTTGATTAACTGAAGTAAGTAGATAGAAAACTAGGGGTTTGGATAATCCATTAAGCAGGAATATTTGGTGGCAATCTGAAATTCGAAGTGGGCCACAATGATACCTCCTGAAAACATGGAGCTGATAGAGTTGATGTGATATAGCCTCACAGCACAATCCTATTATCTGAGAGATTTCTGCCCTCCAGGAGCAGATGGTTTTTCTTCTGGGACCTTAGTGAATGTGCAGTCTATTTGCCATCTTGTGGCCGTTCTTGGGAATTGCATCATTAATGTTTCCAATTGGAAGATTGTATTATTCATTTATTGCCTTTAAGAAAAAAGCTAACAGGAGCAACCTGATTTCTTTCTCTGGGAATTCAGAAACTGTGCTTTGATTGAAAAGCCTAACCATGATCAGTTCATTAAATTACTACCTAGAGGCATTGTGCAGTGGCTAGAATATGGGACTTGAAGCCAGAAGACTAGGTTCAAATTCTGCTTTTTTGTTTCTGTTCAATTGTTTTTTATTCTTTGTAAGCCCATAGACCATGCTGTCCATGGAGTTTTCTTGGCAAAGATAATGGAATAATTTCCTCCTATGGTGGATTAGTACAAATAGAGGTTAAATGACTTGCCTAATTCTTCCTGAATCCTAGCCCAAAGCTCTACCCACTGAACCACCTCGTTGCCTTCTCACTGTTTCCTAGCCGAACATAGTACTTGATTCCTCTGATTCTTCCATAATAGAGATGATACTAATAATTATAATACATATTTCACAGGGTTGTCAAGAAGGTAAAGATAAAGAGAAATAGAAATGTAAATTGTTACCAATAAACCCTCAATTCAATAGAACTCAATTTAGGACATTAATTAGAAAATTGCAGAATAATAACTGGAATTTATAGATGTTTTATATATAACATTGCAATATATTCCTGGATGAGATTTATAATATGTCTACTATGGAAAAAAACAAATGTTTACAGAATACCTATGGTCCAGATGAAAACAAGCAATAATAAGGATTTTTTTAAAAAATAAAAGTTAGCAAAATGCTTTATATAGATTAATCATTGCACCTTCCTGATAACCCAAAGTAGTTTTTACAAATGAGTAAACTAAGGCTGAGATATAATGACTTGCCCGGAGTCCATAGCTAATAAGTATCTGAGACCAGATTTGAATGGAGAGTCTTCTGATTCAACCCCAGTTCTTCCTGGTTCCAATACTATGCCCCATCATCCTGCCTCTTGCCTTCAGGTCTGCCATAATAAACAGGACATAGGATTACATTCATCCTTAGATTCATCATGTCAGGGCTGGAGGGGACCTTAGAGATAATCTAGCCCTGTAGTATATCCTATTTTACAGAAGAGGAAGCTGAGATCCGTAGAGAAGTGATTTGACAAGGTCACAATGAGTTAATGGCATATCTAGGTCTCCTGACTCCTAGCCTAGGGCTCTTCTGAATCTAAGAACATACACAATAACACATAATTAGTTTGCCTTCTCTTTATTTGTAGTCACTTGATTCCACAAGTGCTGAGGGGATGTGGAATTAGGATGAAATCAGCACTGAAGTCTTTCATAGAAGACTTTTTAAAAGAGGTCAGAACTGAAATAGAGTTAATAACTCTAGCTGTCAATTGCCTGGAACTCTTCAGAAAGAAAGGACTCCTTTTAGTCAAAGAGTTATCTTTGTGTACTCTTCCCTATGGGTATCACTGTCCCCTATGTATAGCCCAGCCCCAAATCAGCCCCCAATACCCCTTGAGAAGATCTGGCAGATTCAATGGGGTATGGGTTCATTCTGTCTCAGCCTTTTGGGGCTGCTTGCTGGGAGGTTTAATTTAGGAATTCTTGTGAGGTGCAAGGAAGTGGGAGATAAAATTCCTAGGGATTCCTAGGGAAAGAATCCATATTCTGAGAAGAATTGAAGATTAGCCTTTGGTGCTGTCAACTTGATTCCCTTTGTTAAAGCTCAGTTGTGCCTCAATGGAGTAAGTCCTCAGTGGTCCCCATTCCCTTGACTCTGGAATAGCCCTGTCCACTGAACTGTTTAATCATCTCACTTAGAGCTGCATCATTTAGCATGAACACAGAGTTTTTTCCTTGATAGTGCCAGTGAAACTACAGAGCTGACTGACTCAGGTGTGCTTGAAGTAAGAAAACCTGTCCACAGCCATGCTCAGACATTTGACATGGACATCCACTGATGGACATGACACACCCACAAACATAACACATTCATCCATATACATATGTGCCCCTATTTGCATGTAAGAAGCCTGCTTGGGGCTCCCTCCTGTTGAAGATTCTCAGCATTCATTCCTTCTCAATTTTACTAAGAATATCAAAGGAATCCAACTCTTGTATTTATTAACTATGGGACCATATCTTTGACCCCATTTCTTTCCTTTACCCTATCTCCTCTATTAAGAACAACACATCCCAACTTCAGTCAAATAATTAAAATTTGAAAGGGAGAACTCTTTTCATGGTACAGTTTAGAGATGAGTAAGTTGCAAAGACCCAGCCTCATCATTTAACTTGGCTAATCATAATTATAATGTGAATCTGACTTCCAACCAGCTTTATTCCCTAGGATACTTAGGTATTTCTCACTAAATTCAAGGAATGACGCCAGCCCCAGCATATGGGAGCACATGGATGCTGGGAATCAGTATACCTAGATTCGAATCCCTGTATACTGATTGGTGATGTGTTTGGAGGGAAACCTTTTTAGGCTTCATTTTCAGGATTTATAAAGTAAGAAAATTTACTGGAGATATTCTCTAAGTTCCCTTTTAGTTTACCTTTGATTCTATGATCTCTGAAAATCTTCCCTCTTTCCAATCATCCCAGCCTATCCCCTTGTTTGCTGCCTGTCATGCTAGGATTCCCAAACAAAGGTTATCTCTTAATCATATCACATGTTTTCATTGCACAACTTGTTTACACAAGAGAAAAGGGCACCCTCGGATTTCTAGGGTGGGATGGGCAGAGGAAAGGGACTTAGAAGTATAGAATATTATATCTGCAAAGGAAATGAAGAACCTGGTTCCAGGAAAGAGTTCAATAATTTAGTTCAACAAATATTTATGAAGCACTTAATATGCACAACATGAGAGGCAGTAAAGCATCATAAAGAAAATTATCCAGCCATGGAATTAAGAAGACCTGGATTCAAATCTTCTCCCTGATTCATATTAGCTATATGAGCCATGGGCAAGCCACTTAAATTATCAATGACCTAGACAGCCCTGTAAGATATGATATTTTCTCCCAAGAGAATGTAAACTTCTTAAGGACAACTCTTATTTCATGTATGCACAGCACTGCTATGAAAATCGGGCACCACCCAGGTAAGAAGTCATTCTAGGTAAAGGAGTAAGAGTTAGCAGTGTAATTTCAAAACAATTCAAGACTGTCCATACTAAAAATTTTGTTGAGTTGCTTCAGGTGTGTCTGGACCTTTACGATCCCACTTGGGGTTTTCTTGGCAAACATAGTGGGACACTTTGCTATTTCCTTCTCCAGATCATTTTATAGATGAGGAAACTGAGGTAAACAAGATTAAGTGACTTTTCCAGAGTCACACAGCTAGGAAGTGTCTAATACTAGGTTTGAATTCAGATCCTCCTAACTTCAAGGCTAGTTCTGGGTGCCCCTGAGATAATAATAATTGAAAAGTGCTTAGCACAATGGTGCTTTGCCAATTACTTTCATCATCATCATTATTATTGTCATTATTACTATATATGTAGAGTAAAGTAAATAGCATCATAAGATCATGGAGCCAGAGTTAGAAGGAGTCTCAGGCACTACCCCTTATTTTAAGAATAAGGAAACTGATGGTGGGAAAGATAATAATTTGTTGGTGGCATTTAACTGGAGAGGAATAATTTATTGGTGACATTTTTGGTGGCACCACGAAATAATAATTTATTGGTGGCTATTATGTTCCAAGCACCATGCTAAACACTTTACAAATACTGTCTCTTTGATCCTCATAAGCAAATACTATTATTATACTCTTTATTTTACACATGAGGAAACTAAGTCAAAAAGTGGTTTAAGTATTTGCCTAGGGTCACACACAGGAAGTGTCTGCCCAAGTGCTCTGGGTAGATTACATTAAGTGACTTGTCATCAGAAGTGGTCTTCAAATTTTAAAATTAGTCCTTTCTTTTGCTTGACTTTTTGTTTTCTTTGGTGAAGGTTAAGTGACTTGCCTAGGGTCACACAACTAATAAGTATTAAGTATCTAAGGAAAGATTTGAACTCAGGTCCTCCTGACTCCAGAGCCCCCTGAACTTGTCCTCTTTTAATTGAACCTTGAATCCATACCTTCACTGAGCTCACAATCCAGACTCTTCTCCACAAAACCATCCTCCCTATTTCCTGGGATACCTTTGTTCAACCTAGGAGTCATACCTTTGTCTTTAATGTATGGAAAAAAATGGATACTTTGAAAGAACTATAATTTCTCAGGTGATCTCAACTGCTTCCTTGCTTTCTCTTCTTGGGCGATTCTTGGTCATATGTCATTCTTGTCTTTGCATCTCTTTATATCACAGGGTCCTCCATGTACATAACACTTAAATGAATTATTATTTATTCATTCACTCATATTTCCTCCAAAAATAATCCTTCATGAAGATTACATACAAACACTTTTCTTCCTATGTCTTTCCTTGGGATCTAGTCTCGAATAATCTCTCTTTGGCTTTGAGGATTGAAAAGAAGATTATTCATGCAACTTTTCAGAGTTATAAAGTAAGGCTGGCTCATGTTTTAGGAGAGGAGCCTGCCTGGATTGCTGATATTCTCCTTTTCCCGTCAGGTCCAAAAGCTAGAGACCGTGGGATCCCCAGAGTAAGAATCAAGTCCCAGGAAGGCCCTCACATGTTTCTCCCTGGCACTTTGCATCAATTAGAGATTCATTTGGGCTAAACAAGCTCTTCATTTACTATGCAAATCCTCCCAGAGAGGATTAAGGTTAATCATACCTTATTGTAAATTATTTTCAATTATCAGATTTTAGAAGAAAGGAAGCTTTGATTTTTAGAGGGTGGAGTGGTTAGGTAAGCCTTAAGCCTAAACAATTCATTTAAACTTTATAAAGCAGCTTTCCTCACATAAAGCCCTTTAAAGCAAATAATATTCATTATTATTCTCAGTATATAGATGAGAAAGCTCAAAAAGGTAAAATAAATTGTACAAGGTCTTGAACCCATAACCTCTGTGTCCACGTCACACGCGTCTCCACTCACCTCTTCCAGCAAAGTGACATTACCACCTAAGATTAATCTAATTCTAGTTGTTTATAGGCATTAAATGGGGTAACATCACCAATGGCTTCAGGAAGACCTGAGTTCAAATCCTACCTCAGGTACAACTGTGCTACTAGCTGCAACACTAGCCTGTTTCTTCTCTCAGCAAAATAGCACTTACCTATCAGGGTTGTTGTGATGATAAAATTATTATGACATTTGTAAAATGCTTGCAAACATTAAAGTGTTATGTAAATTCTAATTATTATTGTTGTTGTTGTAGGTCTATATCATGTAGGACTTCTTTTTTTAATTTTATTTTTTTAACTTTTCCCCAATTATATATAATAACAATTTTTAACATTTGTTTTTTAAAACTTTTGAGTTCCTAATTTTCTCCCTCTCCTCTGTCCTCTCTCCCTCATTGAGAAGGCAAGCAAATTGATATAGATTATAGATGTGCACTCATGCAAAACATTCTTAGTCATGAAGGAAAATACACACACACACACACACACACACACACACAAAACCCAACAATCTAAGAAAAATAAAGTAAAATTTGCTCCAATCTGTATTCAGACTCCATTGATTCATTCTTTGGGAATGGATAGCTCTAGAAGATTTCTAAGACCCTGGCTGAGAACTGCTAACCTGATCTTGGGTCATAACCCTGTTATGATTGTGGACAAGAGTGTGGAAATAGTTGAAATCTACTAAATTTGTCATAGGGCAGCTAGGTGGGACAGTATATAGAATATCAAGCCTAAGTCAGGAAGAACTGAGTTCAAATGTGACCTCAGACATTGTATGATCCTGAGTAAGTCACTTCACCCTGTGTGGCTCAGTTTTTTCTTCTGTAAAATAATCTAAAGAAGGAAATGGCAGACCACTGCAGTGTCTTTGCTAAGAAAACTCCAAATAGGGTCACAAGGAGTGGATTGCAACTAAGCAACAACAGCAAAATTTTATTATGTTGTCTTCATTGTTTGGAACCAAACTCTTTTCCCTCTGGCCTGGCTGTTTGGTTTTTTAGGATGGAGATTCAGGACATAAAATTACCTCTTAGCAAGGAGACATATCCTTGTATAAAAGCAGTGATTTTGATTTTCTGATCATTACCATTTATATGCATGGACCTTCTCAATTCTCACCTTCTCCTCTTGTCTTAAGAGGCAAGGAAGGTCTCAAGAATCTTTTCTTTTGCTTCCTTTTCAGTCCAAGTCAGCCTTCTTAACAATATAAACCTGACTTGCTCAGCTGCATTCCTGATCCTATTCTGGTCCTTTATTCTGTCCCAAAGCCAGGCTGCCTAGCCCTTCTTTGCTTCCTGGGAAACCCAGAGTGGCGACTGAGCCTCCAGCTATCTCTGTTGCCTTAGGATAAAATTAGACATCCTCTCACATATCATTGGAAAATTTATTCTGCTTCCCCTCCTCTTTGGCCAGCCTCCTGTCTGTCTCTGTCTCTGATTTCCTCTGTTTCCATGGAGGGTCTACTGCCAAAGGAGAGGTTACCCTGGAAACATCAGCACAATTAAAATGTAGACTCTCAGCCTGTCAGGCCCTATTGTGAAAACTCTGGGTGCCTAGAAAATATTCATAGACACACGTGTTCATACACAACGTGCTCCAGACACTGTCTCTCCTTCCCTTCCCCCAATACAATCATTTCATTGAATCAGTATGTTTTGAACACCATTTGACTGTGTATGCAAGATCTTGTGTTAAGTGTTTCAGAGGGAGACAAGGGCATCAGGAGATAGTCCTTGCTTTCAAGCAGCTCTCAGTCTAGTTGTGAGCTTAGAGAAGAAAATATTTATTCCACCTGACACTTAATCATGGTGCTAAATCAAATGTCTGTTACAGACAGTAAATGCTATGGACATTCAAGCCTAGGAATACCTAGGTAAAGTTTCTGAGGAGGTTAAACTTAAACTGGGTTTTGAGAGAGGAGGTTTTAATGGAAACCTGACCTTGCTACCAGCCCTTTGTAATTTGTTTAGGACAACCTGTGGAGTGTAAGATTAGAACGAGAATCAAGACAGAACCCTACAAGTATACCCACAGTTAGTGTACAGTACTGAGAGAAAATCCAGCAAAGGAGATGGAGGATGAACAAAGAGAGGAATGTCAGTTTGATAAAGGTTGTAGTTGTGCAGTCATGCTGTGGAAGAAAATACAGACCAAAAAAGAAACATAAAAAAAAATATTATGCTTCTATCTTCATTCAAATTCTATCAGTTCCTTCTCTATAGGTGGACAGCATTTTTCATCTGGACAGAAATCCAGAATTATCTTGGATCATTGTGTAGCTGAAAATAGTTTTAAGTCTTTCACAATTTATCATTGTACAATATTGCTATTACTGTGTACAGTGTTCTCTGGTTCTGCTCACTTCACTTTGTGTCAGTTCATGCAGGGCTTTCCAGTTATTTTCTGAAAGCATTCTATTTATCATTTCTTATAGCCCAATAGTATTTCATCACAACAATAACAACTTGTTCAATCATTTCCCAACTTATAAGCAATCCCTCAATTTCCAATTCTTTGCCACTCCAAAGGACCTAGTATGATTATATTTATGAAAGTTGGTATTTTTCCATTTTAAAAAATCCTTTTGGAATAGGGATCTAGTAATGGTATTGAAGGATCAGAGGGTATGCACAGTTTCACAACCCTTTGGGCATAATTCCAAATTGTTCCCTTGAATGATTGATTATTAGTTGATAACTCCACCAGCAATGCATCAGAGTCTCAATTTTTCTACTTCCCCTCCAACATTTGTTATTTTGCTTTTCTATCATATTAATCAATCTGATAGATATGAGGTGATACTTCAAAATTATTTTGATTTGCATTTCTGTAATCGATAGATTACAGATTTATTGCATTTTTTATATGACTGTGGATACCTTTGATCTCTTTATCTGAAATGAACTGTGTGTTCCTGTCCTTTGATCATTTATCAATTAAAGAATTTATCATAAATTTGCCTCAGTTTTCTATACTTTTGAGAAATGATTCTCTTATTAGGGAAATTTATTGCAAATTCTGCACACATACATTCCCTCTCAATTTTCTGTTTTGCTTCTAATCTTGGTTAGAGTATTGACTGCATTAGTTTTGTTTGTGCAAAATCTCTTTAATGTATTCAAAACTATCTATTTTACATCCTGTAATGCTCTGTATTTCTTGTTTGATCATAACTTCTTCCCTTTATCCATAGATCTGACAGATAAACTATTCCATGCTCCCCTAATTTGCTTATGGTATCACCATTTATACCTAAATCATGTATGTATTTTAACTTTATTTTACTATATGGTATGAGATGTTACCATGTATTTCTATAATGACTTGGCTCATTCACTATTTTGGTTCCTCTGAGATCAGTATGTTTCATGTTTCACAGCCATATAACATCACTGGTGAAATAGAGATGTAAAAAAGATATGAACTTTGGCAGTGTAAGGCATAACTAATTTACTGAAAGTGTTGTACCCTCTCTCAAATTCATTCCACACTTTTCTCCTCTTAAACTTTTGCTCCAGATTATTGTCTATTTTTAGAATCTGCCCATTCTTTAATTAAGATTAAGGTAATATGGCTCCATGTTATCTCTAGGATCAAGTAAAAAATTCAGAATTTGACATTTAAAATCTTATAAAATGTGTCCCCTCCAATGTTACCAGCCTTCCTATACTTTTCTCCATATACTTTATAATCCAGTGACATTGCTCTTCTTGCTGTTCCTACCACAGGATACTCTTATCTGTGCCTTTTTACTGCCTGTGCCTCATGGACATGGAGGAAGTGTTACCTCTCCTCACCTTTTCTTTGTGGCACTTATCTGATTTCTTTTAATATTTATTTCATTTCCTACCTTCTGCAAGAAGCTTTGCAGGTCTTCCCTATAACCCTTGCCAGTAAGGTTACCTCTCATTTCACAAAATACGTAGTCCCGTATCTTTGGCTCTCTCTCTTTCTCTTTATCCCCACCCTTTCTTTCTTTTGTATATAAATAATAATTTGCATATTGTCTCCCACATTAGAATGGAAGTTCCTTGACAACTGGGACTATATTCAAGAGCTTAACAAAAAGTCTCGTATATAGTGCTTAAAACATGCTTAATGGTAATGATGTTGATGGTCTCATTTAATGAACTGTTCATCTAGCTATATATCATATCATAGTGCACACCAATGTTGTCAAATTCAAATAGAAACAGATTCCTGTGAACCATATAGTGGCTTAGAAAGCATGTTGTATTATATTTTAAATTAAAAAAAAAAAAAACCCAGCTCCCAATGACATTTAATCTGATGATGCCGATTTTGATACCTCTGAATTCTGGGCAATTAATATTACTTATCCACTTGTTTTTTCTTATATTGATTGTTAGATTAGTCTCTTGAGTGGTCATGGGTCTTATTAGAAGGGGCATACTAGTATTTCAAGGTTTAATGTAATTAGTGTAATGTCATCTGCAAACAAGAGCATCTGGAAAGCCTCATTAAGTAAAGGGAATATTTCTCTACCATTGTTTTTTGCTACAGTTGGGAAGGAAACCCTACATGAGAACAGGGCATAAGGAAATGAGCACTGGATTTGGAGTCAAGCAGCCTGGGTTCAAATTTACTACCTTAAACAATTCTGAGGAACTTATTTAATGACTTTAGGTCTCATCTATAAAATGAGAGTTTAGAATAAATATTCTTTTCTAGTTCTAAGTTATATAATTCTAATACCTATAAACAAGCATGTCTTCCATTTTTAAGCCTCACTTGAGCAAAATCTATTATTGCATCTATAAATGTTTCTTAAATGATCTTTAAATAATGTATCATACATAAAGGCCTCACTTCTAAAATATGTAGAGAACTGAATCAAGTTTATAAGTATACAAGCCATTCTCCTATTGATAAATACTCAAAGGATATGAAATAGACAATTTTCAGATGAAGAAATTAAAGCATTTCTAATCATATAAAAAAATTGACCTAAATCACTATTGATTAGGGAAATGCAAATTAAGAGAACTCTGAATTCACACTTCTCAGATTGGTTAAGATGATTGGAAAAAATGATGATGAATGTTGGAAGGGATGTGGGAAAATTGGGATACTGATGCATTGTGGTCGAGTTCAGAAATGATTCAATCATTCTGAAGAGCAATTTGGAACTATGCCCAAAGGGTTATAAAACTGTTCCTAGCGATATCTCTATTGGGTCTGTATCTCAAAAACATCATAAAAAGTGCAAAAATGTTTATAACCTTTTTTGTAGTAGTAAGGAATTGAAAATTGAGTGGATGCCTATCAGTTGGGGAATGGATAAATAATTTATGGTATATAAATGTAATGGAATATTATTGTTCTATAAGAAATGATGGGCAGGCTGATTTTAGAAAAGTCTGGAAAGACTTACAGAAAGTGAGTGAAGTGAGCAGAATCAAGAGAACATTGTACATAGTTACAACAAAATTATATGATGATCACTTGTGATGGACGTGGCTCTTTTCAACAAGGAGGTGATTCAAGGCAATTCCAATAGACTTGGGATGAACATGGAATGGATAGTGCCATCTGCATCCAGAGAAATAAGTATAAAGATTGAATGTGCATCAAAACATAGTATTTTCACATTTTTTGTTGTTGTTTACTTGTTTTTTTCCCCTTTCTCATGTTTTTTCCTCCTTTGATCTGATCTTTCTTGAACAATATAATGAATGTGGAAATATATTAGAAGAATTGCACATGTTTAACTCAAATCAGATTGCTTTCTGTCTTGGGGAGGGGGAAGCAAAGAAGGAGGGGAAAAATTAGAAAACAAAGTTTTGCAAAGGTAAATATTGAAAACTATCTCTGTACATATGTGGAAAAATAATATGCTATTAAAAAAAATAGTGTATCATAGAATAACTCCTCCCCAACTCAGGTTCCACATAGCTTTTAAATTATTTCACAAATTGGAGGTGTTATTTTGTAGCAGCATCTATTCAATTTCCCAGATCTATGCTCTCATATAGTTGTTCTTTACTCAGACCAGTTAAAGAACAACTGAGACCAGAGCAAAAGATATTTAATTAAAAAATAGCTTTTATTTTATTTTTATTAAAGTTTAGTGTTTTCATTTATTTACATATATATACATATTATTAAATCTTTTTAATTTTCAAAACATATGCATGCATGGATGATTTTTCAACAACCCTTGCAAAAACTTGTGTTCCAATTTTTCCCTACCTTTCCCCAACTTCTTCCCCTAGATGACAAGTAATCCAATACATGTTAAACATGGTAAAATATATGTTAAATTCAAAATATGCATACATATTTATATAATTATCTTGCTGTACAAGAAAAATCAAATCTAAAAGGAAAAAAAAATAAGAAAATAAAATGCAATCAAACCATAACAAAAAGAGGAAAAATGATATGTTGTGCTCCACATTCAGTTCCCACTGTCCTCTCTCTGGGTGTAGATGGCTCTCTTCATCACAAGATCATTAGAACTGGCATGGGTAATTTCATTTTTTTATTTTTTAAAATTTTATTAAATCTTTTTATTTACAAAACATATGCATGGGTAATTTTTCAACACTGACCTTTGCAAAACCTTCTGCTCCAAATTTTCCCCTTCTTCCCTTCCCCCTCCCCTAGATGGCAAGTAATCTAATACATGTTAAATATGTTAAATCCAAAATATGTGTACATATTTATACAATTATCTTGCTACACAAGAAAAATCAAATCTAAAAGGAAAAAAGTGAAAAAGAAAACAAAATGCAAGCAAACAACAACCAAAAGAAGGAAAAATGATATGTTGTGACCCACACTCAGTTCCCACAGTCCTCTTTCTGGGTGTAAATGGCTCTCTTCATCACAAGACCATTGGAACTGGCCTGGATCATCCCATTATTGAAAAGAGCCATGTCAATCAGGATTGATCATTGTATAATCTTGTTGTTGCCATTTACAATGATCCCTGGTTCTGCTTATTTCACTTAGCATCAATTCATGTAAGTTTCTCAAGATCTCTCTGAAATGATCCTTCTGATAATTTCTTACAGAATAAAAATATTCTATAACATTCATATATCATAACTTATTCAGCCATTCTCCAACTAATGAATGTCCATTCACTTTCCAGTGTCTTGCCACTACAAAAAGGGTTGCCACAAACATTCTGGCTCATGTGGATTCTTTCCCCTCCTTTAAGATATCTTTGGGATAGAAATACTGCTGGATCAAAGGGTATGCACATTTTGATAGCCCTTTGGGCATAGTTCCAAATTGCTCTCCTGAATGGTTGTATCACTTCACAACTCCACCAACAATGTATTAGTGTCCCAGTTTTCCCACATCCCCTCCAGCATTCGTCATTATCTTTTCCTTCCATCTTAGCCAAACTGAGAGTTGCATAGTGGTACCTCAGAGTTGTCTTAATTTGCATTTCTCTAATCAATAGTGATTGGGAGCACCTTTTCATATAACTAGAAATGGTTTTACTTTCTTCATTTGAAAATTGTCTGTTCATATTCTTTGACCATTTATCAATTGAGAATGGCTTAAATTCTTATAAATTTGTGTCAATTCTCTCTATAGATTTTAGAAATGAGGCCTTTAACAGAACTTTTGAATGTAAAAGTGTTTTCCCAGTTTGTTGCTTTCTTTCTAAATCTTGTCTGCATTAGTTTTGTTTGTACAAAAAAAAATTAACTGAATATAATCAAAATGATCTGTTTTCTGTTCAGTAATGAATTCCAGTTCTACTTTGGCCATAAATTCCTTCCTTCCCCGCAGATCTGAGAGGTAAACTATCCTATATTCTTCTAATTTGCTTAATATTTCTCTTTATGTCTAAATCATGAACCCATTTTTGATCTCATCTTGATATACTGAGTTAAGTGTGGGTCACTGTCGAGTTTCTACCATACTAATTCCCAATTTTCCCAGCAGTTTTTGTCAAATAGTGATTTTTTTTTAATCCCAAAAGCTGGGGTCTTGGGTGTATCAAACAGATTACTATAGTAATTGACTGTTTTGTCTAGTGAACCAAAACTGTTCCATTGATCAACTACTCTATTCCTTAGCCAGTACCAAATGGTTTTGATGATCACTGCTTTATAATGGAGTTTTAGGTCTGGCACAATTAGGCCACCTTCATTTGCATTTTTCATTAATTCCTTTGAAATTCTTGGCCTTTTATTCTTCCAGATGAACTTGGTTATTATTTTTTTCTAGACCTGTAAAATAATTTCTCAGGAGTTTAATTGATATGGCACTAAATAAGTAAATTGATTTAGGTAGTATTGTCATTTTTATTGCTTTAGCTTGGCCTACCTATAAGTACTTGATATTTTTCCAATTGATTAGATCGGACTTTATTTGTGAGGAAAGTATTTTGTAGTTGGGTTCATAAAGCTCCTGACTTTGCCTTGGCAAGATAGACTGCCAAATATTTTATATTATTGAAAATTATTTTAAATGGAATGTATTTTAGTATCTCTTGCTGTTGGACTTTGTTGGTAATACATAAACATGGTGATGATTTCTGTGGATTTATTTTGTATCCTGCAACTTTGCTTAAGTTATGAGTTGTTTTTAGTAGTTTTTTAGTTAATTCTCCAGGGTTCTCTAAGTATACCATTATATCTTCTGCAAAGGGTGATAATTTTGTTTCCTCATTACCTACTCTTAATTCCTTTAATCTCCTTTTCTTTTCATTGCCAAAGCTAACAATTTCTAATACAATATTGAATAGTAATGGTAATAGTGGGCAGCCTTGTTTCATCCCTGATTTTACTGGGAACGATTCTAGTTTATCCCCATTATATATGCTGCTTGCTGATAGTTTTAAATAGATGCTACTGATCATTTTAAGGAAAAATCTATTTATTTCTATACTCTCTAGTGTTTTTAATAGGAATTTAATAGTGTTGGATTTTATCAAGTGCTTTTTCTACCTCTATTGAGATAATAATATAATTTTTATGTTAATTATTCTAATAGTTTTCCTAATATTGAACCAGCCCTACATTATTGGTAAAAATCCTACTTGGTCATAGTGTATGATCCTTGGGATGACTTTCTGTAATTTCTTTGTTAATATTTTATTTAAGATTTTTGTATCAATATTCATCAGGGAGATTAGTCTATAAAATATTTAATTTTAAAATAATTCAAGGTAAGGGATGGAATAAAGTAGCAGGTATTCTGGACCTACTTCCATACTTTTGAAGAAAAAAATCAGTCAGGTTACCATTTGGTCCCTGAAGTTTACCTAAAATTGTAGAAAAATGGAAGGAAATGGATAGACACAGACAGACAGATAAATATACAGATAGCCAGGTAAATAGATAGATAGATAGATAGATAGATAGATAGATAGATAGATAGATAGATTCAGGACATTATCACTTGTTTTATGATAAGCACAAGGCTAAACTCTTGGGATACAAGTATAAATAAGCAAGGCAATCTCTACCCTCATGGCTTTTACACTCTAATATGAAAAGATAATAAATAAATAGGTGATGAAAAATGTGGGATGAAGGAAGAAGAGCACCCAGTCCAGAGTGACATAAAACATGGCTGGGGTCTTTCTCAAATGGTGATCCCTGGGGAAGAAATTACCAGTGGGAAAAGAACAGCTCAACATCAAAATATTACCAGTATATCAATACTACCAGAAGAATAAAAGAGTTAGAGTCTGGAAAAGGTCGAGACTCATTCACAGAAAGTTGTTACAAATTCACAATCAAAACAGTTTCTGCTGATTCTATCTTTCAGTCTCAGAACAAAAAAAAGGTCATTGAACGGAAGCTTCAGGATGTATGAGGTAGGTCTATCTGTGTCTTCCCCTAGTACCTTTGCTATCATAAAGCACCAATCTGGCTTCACACATCCTGATCTTGCATCCTCAAAATAGTGTGGCGGTTGCTCCCATTTCTTCCTGACCCTTGCCTTTGGCAAATCCATTAAGCTCACAAAACTCCTGAAGTCTGCAGCCCTTTAATACCTTGTGCTGAAAAACCTTATACTGCAGGAGAGGTGAGATTGGCCCTGTTGAGATCATGCATACCTTCCTCCTGGGGAATATAATCAGGTCTAGTCTGAAAAAAAAAGAAAAGAAAAATAAACAATGTAGTATTATTTTCTATAACACTGTAACAAGTGCTGGGATATTTGCCCCTTCTTCTTCTTATCTGAGTAACTGGAAAAGATAAAAGTTATTTGGTAATGAGGTCTGCCTGTAACTAGCAAAATTGAAGAGAAAGAAAAGAGAAGAATGGTCTCAGAAATAAATGGAGTGAAAACCCGTAAGAAAAAAATTGTAGAAAGTTACTTCTTTTCTCCTCCTCTCCTCTCCCTTCTCACTTCTCATTCCTCCTCCTTCTCTTTATTCTTTTCCTCCTCCTTCTCCTCCTCCTCCTTCTCATCCTTCCTTCTTCTTTTTTCCTTCTTACTTCTTACTTATTCTCCCCTTCTCCTTCTCCAGGAGATGGCCATGGTATATTAAGGAATACTAGCTACCTGTGTGAGAAGCAGAAAGACCCACTTTAGGTCCTTTTAAAATTTAGGGCTCACCAGCGAAGCCCTCATTCTTAATTCAATTCTTTTGATTTGTATATAGTTTTGGGATTTTTTGGCTGTTCATTCAACAATTTCTGTTCTGCTTTCTTTCTTTTAATAAAACTTTTGTAAAAATATTTGAGTGCTTACAGTTGTAGAGTCTATCTCAGAATAAAGGTCAACCTTTGGAAGGAAGATATCTACCTTATATTACCTTAAGTTTCCTGGATAGGGGCTATTAGTCAAGAGAATGACCTGCTTCCCCTTTCCTCTCTGCTCCTTTGACTACCAAGCATCTTAGTCCTGTGAAAGATCCAATGGTGATACCATAATTGTGATTTAATTTAATTTATATTATACTTATGCAGTTAGCAACCTCTCTGTGTCTGATATTTTTATTTTATTTTTATTTCAAAAATTTTTTCAATAGTATTTTCATTTTTCAAATATACATAAATGTGTTTTCTAAATACATGTAAAGATAGTTTTCAATGTTCATTTTTGTAAAACTTTGTGTTCCCAATTTTTCTCCTTCCCTATCTTACCACCCCCCTTCCCAAGACAGCAAGCAATCTGATATGGGCTAACCATGCACAAGTCTTTTAAACATATTTTCATATTTGTCATGTTGTTCAAGAAAAATCATATCAAAAGGGCAAAAAGCATGAGACAGGAAAAAAACAACCCAAGAAAACAAATAACACAAAGGTGAGAATATTATGTTCAATTCACATTTAGGCTCCATAGTTCTCTCTCTGGATGTGGATTTCATTTTCTAACCAAAATCTATTGGAATTGCCTTGAATCACCACACTGTTGAAAAGAGCCAAGCCCATCACAATTGATTATCACATAATCTTATTGCTACCATGTACAATGTTCTCTTGATTTTGCTCACTTCACTTCCTTCCTACAAATCCTTACAGGATTTTCTGAAATCATCTTGCTCATCATTTCTTATGGAACCACAATATTTCATTATTTTCAAATACCATAATTTATTCAGTCATCCCCCAGCTGATGAACATCTATTCAATAGTTTTCAGTTTTTTGCTACTATAAAAAGAGCTTCTACAGTTTTTGAACATGTGCATTCTTTTTTCCTTTTTATAGTCTCTTTTAGATATAGACCCAGTAGAGATACTGCTGGATCAAAGGGTATGCACAATTTTATAGCCCTTTGAGAACAGTTCCAAATTGCTCTCCAGAATGGTTGGATCATTTTACAATTCCACCAACAATGCATTAATGTCACAGTTTTCCCACATTATCTCCAACATTTATTATTTTCCTTTCCTGTCATCCTGTCATTAGCCAATCTAAGAGGTGTGAAGTGGTACCTCAAAATTGGCTTTATTTTCATTTCTCTAAATCAGGGGTCCTCAAACTTTTTAAATAGGGAGCCAGCTCACTGTCCCTCAGACTGTTGGAAGGCTGAACTATAGTAAAAACAAAAACTTTGTTTTGTGGGCCTTTAAATAAAGAAACTTCATAGCCCTGGGTGAGGGGGATAAATATCCTCAGCTGTAGTTTGAGGACCCCTGATTCTAAATCAATAGTGATTTAGAATATTTTTTTCATATGACTAGAAATGGTTTTAGTTTTTGTCTGAAAATTATCTGTTTAATGTATAGGACTGCTTGCCAAGTGGGGGAGGGGATGGAGGGAAGGAGGAGAAAAATCGGAATAGAAGTGAATGCAAGAGATAATATTATAAAAAATTATCCTGGCATGTGTTCTATCAATAAAAAGTTATTAAGAAAAAGAAAATTATCTGTTTATATCCTTTGACCAGTTAGCCTTAGATAATTTTTAAATGAATTAAAATCAATTATTGATTACCATGGGCCAGGCTCTGTATTAAGCACTGAGGATTGTTGTTATTGTTGTTTAGTCATTCAGTCTTGTCTGCCTTTTTGTGAGTCAGTGGACCAAAGCATAGCAATGCCATCCATGAGATTTTCTTGTCCAAGATATTAGATGGGTTTGGCAATTCTTTTCCAGTAGATTAAGGCAAACAGAGCTAAGTGACTTGCTCTCCTATAGCTAGAAAGTTTCTAATGCTCGATTTGAATTTGGTTCTTCCTGACTCTAGGCTTAATGCTCTATTCATTGTTACTTAACTGCCTCTTAGCACTGAGGATAAAATGTTTAAAAAAATAGTTCTTGACCTCAAGGAGCTTACAATAAAAAGGGAAAGGTAACATTTAGGGGAGCAGATATGCATTAGGATTTGAACAATCTTTTAGAATCAGCATTTATTTTCATAACTACAAAGAATTCTGTTTTGACAAACTTCCTAGGATGTGGCTTGAGAACTCACTTGTAACTTGTTAGGGAATTGTTAGGAGTCCCTGAGAGCTTGACATTTGCCTATGGACACACAACTAGTATGGGTCAGTAGCAAAACTTGAACCCAGGTCTTCTAGACTCTAAAACTGGCTCTCTAGTCTTTATGCCCAAATGCCTGTCATCCTCCATGTTGATCACTTTTGTGAGGCACCACAATGTCTCACACTGCAAAAAATACTGGATTTGGGAATCCTACTCCAATAAGCTGTGTGATCTTGGCAAGTTGTCTAACCTCTATGTGACTCAGTTTCCTCATTGTTCAATTGAGATCACTTTCAGCTCTAAGTTTACACTTCTAACTTGGTGATAACTTCACATCTGAAATGCTGACCTTTGAATAAACCATAGTCTAAAGCTAGGAAAGGATTCAAAGTCTTCCTACCTTGGGATTATTAGCACAGTCTTTCAGAATTTAGGAACAACTCCACACCAGAGTTAAGATTGCAGGGGAAGATCAACAGCTTGCTTTTCTATGATGCCTTAGCTGCCCAGTGTCTAGAAAACAGTGAAACAAAAGAACTTGCTTAGATTTTATACATTTTTCTAGATAATCAGTCTAATCATGGAGTGGTTAAAGAAAAAGATTACCCTGAAGGAGAGGGAAAGGAGGATAAAGGGATTTTTTTTTGGGGGGAGTACCCAATAGGGGAAGGGCTTCAGCAAGAAACACAGTAATGCTTTAGTCTACTCCAGCCTGGACTCTATCTCTTCCTTGCTGAATTCATGGACTCTGCTTGGTTACCTCTCGTTTCCTTTCATCTTATCCTTTCTATTACTTGTTCATATGTTGCCTTTTTTCATTAAAACATAAGCCCCCTGATGATAGTGACTATTTTACTTGTGTATATTTGTTTTCTCAGAATTTAGCACACAGCCTGATTAGCAAGTCTCTTAACTTCTGCTTAGGAAGCAGATAGGACTTCAGTTGATAGAATACCAGGTCTAGAGTTAGAAAAACAAATTCAGATGCAGTCTCAGCTATCTACTACATATGTGACCTTGACAAGTCAAGGAAGCAGCTAAATAGCTTAATAGATAGAGCAGAGCTTCTTAAACTTTTCCACACATAACCCCTTTGGACCTGAGAAATTTTTACATGATCTCATTTGAATCTGAACCAAGGTGTTTCTGGCAACGTTCATGCACATGCAGTGCAAAGTGTGTACATTGTGTATTCAGAATTAAGGCTGCAGTGAAATCACGTTTGATGCAACATGGGCAAGCATTCTAGAAGCATCTCATATTCATTATATGTTTGATTTTGAATTAATTTTTTATCATTATGTTCATAAACCTTTAATTGTTTAAAATAATCATAACTTTTTATTGACAGAACCCATGCCTGGGTAATTTTTTACAACATTATTGCTTGCACTCACTTCTGTTCCGACTTTTCCCCTCCCTCCTTCTCCATCCTCTCCCCCAGATGGCAAGCAGTCCTATACATGTTAAATATGTCGCAGTGTATCCTAGATACAATATATGTGTGCAGAACCAAACAGTTCTCTTGTTGCACAGGAAGAATTAGATTCAGAAGGTAAAAATAACCCGGGAAGAAAAATAAAAATGCAAACAGTTTGCATTCATTTCCCAGGATTCTTTCTTTGGGTATAGGTGCTTCTGTCCATCATTGATCAATTG
Organism: Antechinus flavipes; assembly: GCF_016432865.1. Classification (NCBI taxonomy): domain Eukaryota; kingdom Metazoa; phylum Chordata; class Mammalia; order Dasyuromorphia; family Dasyuridae; genus Antechinus; species Antechinus flavipes. Next base: position 200,785,965 of record NC_067401.1, read on the forward strand.
GAATGGAATTAGATCTTCTCTTTGTTGAAGAGATCCACTTCCATCAGAATATATCCTCATACAGTATCATTGTTGAAATGTATAATGATCTCCTGATTCTGCTTATTTCACTTAGCATCAGTTCATGTAAGTCTCTCCAAGCCTCTCTGTATTCATCCTGCTTGTCATTCCTTACAGAACAATAATATTCCATAACATTTATATACCATAATTTATTCAGTTATTCTCCAATTGATGGGCATCCATTCATTTTCCAGTTTCTAGTCACTACAAACAGGGCTGCCACAAACATTTTGGCACATACAGGTTCCTTTCCCTTCTTTAGTATTTCTTTGGGGTATAAGCCCAGTAGTAACACTGCTGGATCAAAGGGTATGCACAGTTTGATAACTTTTGGAGAATAATTCCAAATTGCTTTCCAGAATGGTTGGATTCACAACTCCACCAACAATGCATTAGTGTCCCAGTTTTCCCTCATCCCCTCCAACATTCATCATTATTTTTTTCCTGTCATCTTAGCCAATCTGACAGGTGTGTAGTGGTATCTCAGAGTTGTCTTAATTTGCATTTCTCTGATCAATACTGATTTGGAACACTTTCATATGAGTGGAAATAGTTTCAATTTCATCATCTGAAAATTGTCTGAGAAACCTTTAACTGTTGCCAAATTTTTCATTCAGTTATGAGATCCCATATGGGATTGTGACCTATAGTTTAAGAATCTTTGGGGTATAATACTGGGTCCAAAGTCAGGAAAACCTGAGTTCTAATATAGCTTCAGATACCTACTCACTGAATAGACCAGATCAAGTTACTTAAACTCATTCCAGTGGTTCTCAAACTTTTGTTTTCAGTGTCTTTATCCTATTAAAAATTATTAAGGATCCTTCCAAAGAGTTTTTGTTTATCTGGATTATATTTATAGACATTTACTATATTGGAAATAAAAAAAACTATTTTTGAATTTGTAGACCCTCTAAAAGGGTTTCAGAGCTCCCCAGGATTTTCTAGACAATACTTTGAAAACCACTGCTCTTTGCCTTAATTCACTGGAGAAGAAGATGGCAAACCACTCTAGTATTTTTGCCAAGAAAACCCCATGGACAATATGGTCCTCATGAAGAGTTGGACTTAATTGAATTACTGAACAACTACAAAATCTATCTATCTGTCTCTCTGTCTATCTAGTCATCTATCTATATCTCTATGGTGGTGTACACACAGGGCATGAATGGAAGTAGATGTAGATTATAAAGCAGGCTTTACTCTTAAAACTGTGAACTGAGTTTAGAGTTTGAATACTTGGATTAACATTCTACATTTTTGAACTTACAAGCATAATGACTTTAAGCAAGTCACTCAGCTTTCTAGTTTCCTCATTTGTCAAGTGAAAGGGGCTTTAACCAGATGTATTTGTTTCTCATTTCTGTCTCTTTGAACCCTTTCAAGACTCAGTTCATTTGACACCTAGAGTAAAGAGCTTTAATGACTCCTTTCCTTCCCCCCAATTGTTGGAGCTTTATCCTTCCTCCTCAAATTTCCATTATATTTTCGAGAGGCTGACTTGCATGGTGGATAGAAAACAGGCCTTAAAGCCAGAAAGCTTTTCCTAGACAGCATGGCACAGTATAAATGACTCTGAATTAGGAGTCAGTAGAACTATGTTAAAATCTTGACTCTGCTACTTCTGGTATAGCTTTAAGCAAGACATTTAATCTCTTTGGACCTCAGGTTCCTCATCTATAAAATAAAGAGGTTAGATTGGATGATCTCTAAGGTCTCATTTAGCTTTAACTCTGTGATTTTAGGAAATCCAGCCTCTGACTCATATTAGCTGTGTGATCTTGGTCAAGGCATTTAACCTCTGAATCCCAGATAATTATCTACAGCAATACCCAGCAGAACAGTTGTTCTTTTGCAACTGATAGTTTCCTCTCTGAGAACTCTTTACTGCAATGAAATTACAAGTTTGATTAAATTTTTTTTTAAAAAAATCTATTTACATGTTGTATTCACTTTAGTAAAAACTTAAACTCCTGGAAGATAAGATTATCTATCTATCTATCTGTCTGTCTGTCTGTCTATCTATCTATGTTTTTGTGTTTTGTGTTTGTCTTTGTATCTCTAGCACCATAGTACCTTTAAAGATGCATGTTGGATTGGACCATGGGAGACCAATTCTGGTATTCTGCAGAATATATCTGAACTGAGTTCTAGAGAGAAAGTACTGAGTCTTCATTTTCATTTTTCAGAGTGACTTTCAAATGGCTGGGTATACAGTATGTGCTCAATAGATGTTCATTAGCTATTTGATTTAGAGGCACTTCTTCCCCATGTGGAATAGGTAAGAGCTAGGCTATTTTTCTTTTGACCCCCTCCTCTCCCCATCCACATTCATCCAACCTGTTCTCCTCCAGATTTTAATATAATTTTTTTCAATGGTGGCTAATAGATGGAGTAAAATGTCTCCAATCTGCTATTGATTTCCACCAAGAGGCAGCCAGGCAGATCAGATGAGAATGATTTCCCAGATGCTGTCACAGAATAAATATTAGTCCCTGGACATCTTGCCACTATCAGGGCTATGAGGAGGAGCTGCCAGGCTTTCTAGGTCCTGGAAATGTTTACCCAGCTGCTTGCCTGGCTTCACTATCTACAGGATATATGAAAACATCACTTCCTAGCCAGAGAGACTGTTGATGCTGCAATAGAAAGAGCATTGCATCAAAAGGCAAGAGACATAAGCTTTCATCTGGCTGTTTCCCATTATTTGCTATGTGACCCTGGGCAAGCTACTCCCTTAATCCCATGGCTCAGTCTTATTTGTAAAATGAAGTGTTTTCACTAGGCAGTCATTAAATTTTTTTCTAGCTCTGGCAATCCATAATTCTAGTTTCTCCCTATGTAGAATATGGTAGAGATGGACAGCGCATGCAGGCTAATCAATTCACAATGCAAAAGGGGAGTCAAGAAATAAAAGATATACCACATTTAGCTTGGTATATTTGAGGCAACCATAGCTCTTCACTTGAATTTACATTAAGTGTATGTATTCTTTTCCTACAGATCAAGAATAATAAATCCTGATTCCGCTTAAATTCTACTGCCCTCCTTCTTTCCTTAACTATCTCATGATTTTTCTTTTGTGTATTCTTTTTTTCTGGTTATACATATACATTAATTTATTAAATACACATTTCTTTGTGAATCATGTTGGAAGAGAAAAATAAGAACAAAAGGGAAAAAACCACAAGAGAAAAAATAAAAGAAAAAGAAAAAAAAAACATAGCACATGTTCATTTACATTCAATCTCTATAATTATCTCTCTGAATGCAAATGGTATTTTCTACCTAGAGTTTATTGGGATTGCCTTGGATCACTGACCCACAAAAATGAACCAAATCTTTCATGGTTGACCACTGCACAATCTTGCTGTTAACTGTGAACAACGTATTCCTGCTTCTGATTATTTTGCTTCCCAGTTCATGTAAATCTTTCCAGGCCTTTCTAAAATCAGCTTGTTCATCCTTTTTATAGAACAATAATATTCCATTACTTTCATATACCATAACCTATTCAGCCATTCCCCAATTAATGGACATTTATTCATTTTCTAATGCTTTGCCACCACAAAAAGAGCTGTGACAAACATTTTTGTACGTGTGGGTTCCTTTTCCCTCCTTCATGATTTCCTTGGGATACAGACCCAGTAGTGACACTACTGAATCAAAGGATATGTATAGTTTTATAGTCTTTTGGGCATGGTTTCAAATTGTTCTCCAAAATTGTTAGATCATTTCATAACTCCACCAACAATGCATTAGTGTTCCAGTTTTCCCATATCCCTCCAACATTTGTCATTACTTTTTTCTGTCATCTTAGGCAATCTGAGAAGTCTGAGATGTTATTTTAATCAGAGTTATTTTAATTAGCATTTTTGTAATGAAAAATAGAACGTTTTTTCATACGACTACAGAAGGCTGTTCTTACCCTTTGACTGTTTATCGATTGGGGAATGACTTGTATTCTTATATATATTTTAAAAATGAGGCCTTTATCAAAAACACTGGCTGTAATATTTTTTCTCCAGATTTGTAGTTCTCATTTAATCTTGTTTGCGCAAAATCTTTTTAAATTAATGTAATCAAAGTTGTCCATAGTCATAAATTTCTCCCTTTCCCAAAGATCTGATAGGCAAACTTGCTCTTTTAGTTTGCTTATGGTATCACCTTTATGCCTAAATCATGTATCTACTTTGACCTTATTTTGGTATGAAGTATGAGATGTAGGTCTATGCCAAATTTTTTGATTGTTTTTTGGTGTTCTCAGCAATTTTTGTGAAATAGTGAGCTTTTATCTCAGAAGCTGGAATTTTGAGATTTTTCAAATATTAAATTACTACAGTCACTGATTACTTTGTCATGCCGATCTAACCTCTACCAGTCTATTTCTTAGCGAGTATAATATTTTGATGACTGCTGCTTTATATAGAGTTTTAAGTCTAATACTACTAAACTACCATCCTTTGTATTTTTTCACTAATTCACTTGATATTCTTGCCCTTTTGTTCTTCCAGATGAATTTTGTTATTATTTTTCTCCGCTCTATAAAATAAATTTTGGCAGTTTTATAACTGATAAGTTTTCACACTTCTGTCTCACTTAAATACAATTCACTTGCAAGTCAAGACATCATCCTCCTGATGTCATTGGTCCTCTTTGAGAACAAAAAATGAATAACAACAAAAATATATTTAAATATTTTGTATGTATTCTGTGCCTGGGTAAGGCACAACCTCAATTCTTGCTCACTAGACTGGCTTACTCTAATATGCCTTCACATCATCATGTATGGAGTTTCAAGACAATAAACACCTGGAATGGAGATAGGGATACATACTTAATTCTTGATACTTTAGCTTCTGAGTTGTATGCGTTCTTTTTATAGAAAATTAGTCATGGCACCATTAGTTCTTAATCATAGAATATTTACTTAAGGATAAAATTTAAAAGCAAGACTACTAACATCATAGTTATCTAATGTAGTCAAATGCAGAAATAATCAAAGCATTACAATTCACCCATAAACCAGCGTCATATTTTATTACCAATGTCCATGGAGAAGAGAGGAAGCAGAAAGCATGTTTTTGCAGTACGTTCATATGACAGACATATCACAATTTCTATCTGTAAAGATAAATTTCTGTAAAGGTGATTTCTTTCATTTCATAATCTCTGATTCGCTTCACTAAGCTTTGTCTCTCTCTTTCATGTTTTACCCAATAACCTTTTTTTACAAGTAGATATTTAAAATCAGTTTTCCATGTACAAATGTTCTTTTTTTTTGTTCATAAGTAATGAAACACATGAGTGAGAAGACCCATATATTTATAAATTATTGTTCTTTTTTATTAAAACTTTATTTTTAAAACATATGCATAGATAATCTTGAACATTCACCTTTGCAAAATCTTGTGTTCCATTTTTTCCCTTCCCTTTCCCTCTCTCTTCTTGATGGCAAGTAATCCAATATGTTAAACATATGGAATTCTTCTATACATATTTGCACAATTATGCTGCACAAGAAAAATCAGATCAAAAGGGGGAAAAATGAGAAAGAAAACAACATGCAAGCAAACAACAACAAAGAGATGAAAATCCTATGTTGTGATCCACACTCAGTTCCCATAGTTTCTCTCAGGGTACAGATGGCTCTCTCCATCACAAGACTATTGGAACTGGCCTGAATTACCTTGCTGTTGAAAAGAATCACATCCATCAGAATTGATCGTTGCATAACTTTGTTGCTGTTATGTAGAATATTCTCTTAGTTCTACTCACTTCACTTAGCATCAGTTCAGTCTCTTCAGGACTTTATGAAATCATTCTGCTGATCATTTCTTATAGAATAATAATATTCCATAACATTCATATATCATAAATTATTTAGCCATTTCCCAACTGGGAATCCACTCAGTTTTCACTTTCTTATCACTACAAAAAAGGCATATGTGGGTCCTTTTCCCTTTTTATGATCTCTTTTTTGGATTCAGGCCCAGTAGGGACATTGTTGGATGAAAGGGTATGCACAGTTTGATAGCCCTTTGGGCATAGTTCCAAATTGCTCTCCAGAATGGGTTGAATCAGTTCACAGCTCCACCAACAATGTATTAGTGTCCCATAAATTGTAGTTCTTTATGTTTTTTATTTCTTCAGGAACAATTTGTACAATACAAAACAAATTTTCTTTTACCTGTTCCTTTTATAGTCCTCACTGCTGTCCTGCTACATGAATTGATTCTTCTATTACTCTCAAACTGATGAACCAGTAGGAAGCTCGTTGCAGAATCTTCCTTAGTGGGGCTCTAGAAATGTTGTATGTTATTGTTGTGCTTAATTCTTTAAGCCCCAGAAAAATGCAAAGCATCTCATGTTGGGCTCTTGACAATGCAGAGCAGTTTAGTTAGCATACCACATAAAAGTTTTCTGCATCATCCAATAATTTACAAACTTTTTTACAGCAAAACAAATGAAAAATTTGTTTTTCCTCATTATTTCTCCTCATCATAGAAGGCAGAAGAGAGCAAGTACACATCTCATAGAGATTTTTCTCTAAAGCCAAGAAGATGCTAGAAATAATGGTGGAGGATAATGGCTCAAACAACTGCAGAGTTCAGTTTTCTTCCAATAAGCTTCTCAGAATGTTTCCTTTACTTCATTTTTTCCCTCATTTCCCATTTCCCTTCCTCAAATAAAAGGACTTGTTTTGAAGCTAAAGCCAGGAATCAAGCTTGTAACTTTTCACTCTAAAACTAACTGTTTTTTTTGTATAATTTCATTATATTTCAGGATGTGCTGCAATATGTAGAGTGCTAGACCTGGAGTCAGAAAGATTTATCTTCCATGAGTTCAAATCCAGTCTCAGAAGTTCAAGTCACTCAACTCTGTTTGCCTCAGTTTCCTCATGTGTAAAAATGAGCTGGAGAAGTAAATGGCAAAATACTCCAGTATCTTTACTAAGAAAATCCTTAAAAAGGGTCATGAAAAGCTGGACAAGACTGAGAAAATGAGCAAACAACAACCTTTACAACAAATATCCCAATATAGAAATGGAATGGAAGCAGGTGGAATGTAGGGGAAAAGAAAGAAGAAAAAGAAGGAGGAAGAGGAGGAGAAGGAAGAGGAGGAGAAGGAAGGAAAGAAGAAGAGGAGGAAGAGGGGAAGAAGAAGGAGAAGGAGGAGGGGGATGAAGAAGAGAGAAAAGTGGGGGAAGAAGAGGAAGAGAGGAAGGAAGAGGGTAGGAGGGGGGAAAGAAGAAGAAGAGGAAGAAGAAGAATAAGGAAGAGGAGAAGGAGAAGGAAGAGGAAGAGGAGGAGGAGGAGGAGGAGGAGGAGGAGGAAAAAGAGAAGGAGGAAGAAGAAGAAGAGAAGGAGGAGAAGGAAGAGGAGGAAGAGGAAGAGGAAGAAGAGGAGGAGGAGGAGGAGGAGGAGGAGGAGGAGGAGGAGGAAGAGAAGACCCATAGGATTTAGAAGCGACACGAATAAAGAAGCTCCTAGAAATGAAATGATTTTCCCCATATTAGACTATTTAAGTAAAAAAGGAAAGATGAGATTCCAGGTTTTAAGATTGAAAACTTCCTCTTCTTTCTGCCATATATCATACATTTAGCTGCATGTTGTGATCAGTTATACTGACAGAATTTAGGCTCAGCCCTTCAATATATGACTGGGATACAAACATTAAGGCAACCACTTGGGGCTATCTGATCCATCTCAAGAAATATCCAAATTAACTACAAAGGACCTATGAAGGAAGGTACTATCTGCATCCAGAGAAAGAACCTATAAATAGAAGCATGTATAGAATGATTTTACACACACACACACACACACACACACACACACACACATATACACATATGTTTTTGCGTCTAATAGTTGTTATCTTTAAGGTGAGGGAAGAAAAATGGGAAAAAAGGAAAGTTACATGACAACTTTATTACATATTTAAAAGGGATAGCAAGTTGAACATAATAGATGTGCAGTTTCATGTGCAATCATCGTTTAAAAAAAATTCTACTGTTATGGAAATGCTTGTGTTATTTCATAAATTTAAAAAAATGCTCTTGCCCTTATTCTTCAGCTCATCAAATCATGTCAAAGACATTCTATTAGACTGCCTATTGCAGACTTGATTTAATTAATGGAAAAAAAGTATGAAAATCCTTTTATTTGGGGGGAACTTCTGTTTCTCTGTCTCTTTCTCTATTTCTGTCTCTGTCTTTTTATCTCTCTTTGACTCTGGACTAAACACAGCTATAAGAAGAAAGAATGTCACAGTGGAAATAATCAGACTATTTGGGTTCAGATCTTACCTCAGATGCTTACTATTTGCATGACTTTGGCCCAGTCAACTAACTTGTATGGATCTATTTCTGCATCTATACAATGAGTGGGTTGCATTATATTAGAAGTCCTTCTAGATATAGATTTCCAATATAACCTGGTTCTGAGATGGAAGGCTGAAAAAGACACTCCCCTACAAAACCTCTTTAAGATACATCTAGGGGGGAAAAGAGAAGCCTAAAGTTGCCTTCACGTGGGTGAGGCTGGAATGGACTGACCTTATCCTTTGCCATACAAGCTCATCTGTGCCAGGGCTGATAAAGCCTGGATTCCCAGAGTAGGGAACTTTCTGCTCTGCCAAAACTTTTTTTGAATTTCCCAAGGATTTGCATGTCTAGGTTATTAGTAGGAAATGCATAAGGACAAGACAAATGAGGGAAAGTCCAAATTTATAAATCAGAGCTCAGTCTAACAAAGAAGATATTCCTAGATTGTCAGGGGATTAGAAAACTGAATTTATAATCTACTTTTGAAGGACTAGAATTCCTCTTGCCTGGCCTTCCATTGATTGATGCCTTTGTGTCCTTGACAGGAGCTGGATTTTTTTAGACTTTTTTTTAAGCTGAAAGGGTCCTTAAAGGTGCTCTGATCCAATCCTTTCGTTTTACAGATGAGGAGCTGCAGCCTAGGGATGCTCTGTAATTTGTTCCAGGTCACAAAAGTAGTATTAGAGCTCAGATTAATACTCAAATCCTGTTTCCAAATTCAGCACTATTTTTATTAGATATCCCCATCTCCACCCTTATGGTACCTTTTAAAAAATTTTAAAAAATCTGACCTATGATTTCATTGCCATAGGGAATTCCCTAGTAAGGCATCAATACTGATAAACATTTTTTTTTTTTTTGCAATTTATTATCTTAAAAAATCCCTTGGAATACTACATGGTTAAGTGTTTTGTTCTGGATCTAATAACAAATATATAACAAAGGCAGAACTTGAACCCCAGGTTTTCCTGATTCTGTGAGTGGCAAGCTGACTCTCAACTTAGTTTAATTGTCCAACAATTATCTTCTTCCATTCTTTGATATCTTAACAATCAATCCTAGGATTTAAACCTAGAAAGTATATTAGAATATATTAGGTATATTTCACCCCTCATCTTTAAATATGAAATAGTTGGCCTAGATGAAATGAATTGTCCAAGTTCACATAGCCAACTTAGTAACAGAGCCAGGATTTGAGAACATATCACATGATTCCAGGATCTGCAGGAAGCAGCTAGGAAATACAAATAGATGGAGTACTGTGCCTAGAGTCAGAAAGACCTGAATTCAAATGCAGATACGATAGGTAATGGTTATATGATCCTGGGCAAGTCACTTTATCTCTGCCTGGTTTCCTTATCTGTAAAATGGTGATAATAACAACATCTCCCTCCCAAGATTGTTGTGAGATTGAAACAACATAATATTTGTAAAGTGCTTAGCATAGTGATTGATACATAACTATATAAATGTTAGATGTTATTCCTAGTAATGTGACCCTGCATTAGTTAATCTGTCTGCCTCAGTTTTCTCAGTTGTAAAATGGGGATAATAACAGTACCTATTTCTCAGTGTTGATGTGAAGATAAAATGAGATAATATTTGTTTGGCACACAATAGGTGCTTATTAAGTGCTGAGAATTTAAAGTGAGAAAGACAAGAGCATAAAGGTCAGGAAGGGGAAGATAAAATTTCTTTCATGTCAGATCTAATGTTCTTACTACCATGCACATTATAATCATCTCCCTCTATCTCTTTAAGGTTTGCAAATAACCTCTTTTACAATAAAACTATGAGGTAGGAAAGTGCAAGCATTTTACAGATCGAGAAACTAAGGCCCAAGGAAGCAAAATAGTTTGTCCAGAATCACTCAGTAAATAAGTAGAGAAATTGGTATTTAAACCACACTCCAGGACTTGTATCATTTTTTAGTGTCTAATGAGCAGGAAAGTATACCTGAAGACATATTTTTCTAGGATTCTGCTTTTCCAATTAAAAGTCACTCTTTAAACAGTCTTTCTTCTAACTAACTAAACTAAAGACTAAGTCTTTAGCATTTGTGGGGGAAAGGGCTGGAAACCCTACTAGTGATTTCTGGAGTGTGTATTCTCTGGAGGGAGCTCCTATGCAGAACATGCCCAACTTAGCATTTGAATTCTTCATGCTTTTCAACTGTGAAACCTTTTGACTCTGTAATGAGAATGAAGCATTGATCAACTAATGGTGCCATAGTCTGTCATAGTAGAGTGTTCCATTTGTACTATTCATAGATTTTCTGCCCTAGTGATCCTTTTTCTTCTAAGAAAAGTGACTTGGTAGAGAACAGAGCCAAGATGGCAAAGAAGCAGAAAGAATAGCCGAACACTACCTTATAGGTCTCCCATACACATCTAGAAAATGTGCCAAAACTGAGCTTTTTTGATTGGAAATTCAAGAAAAAAAATCAAAATGAGTCATTTCCCCAGCCCTGGTTGGTATTAGGACATAGATAGAAAGGTCTGCAGACATTGGGGAGACATCCTCGTCAGAAATGACCATGTGGGGGATTCCACACATTCTCATAAGGAGTACATATTGAGTACAGAGGGGTCTTGTTCTTGTGCAGGATGCAGGGATAGAGAACAACTGGTAACCGTGTTGCTCATCATAACACCTTAATCTATGTCATAGATCCAGGTTTAATAAGGAGGATGGTGGTACAGAAGGGGAATGGCCCAAGGACCTAGGCTAGATTCTGAAGTTCTGAGCAGGGAGCAAGTTTAGAAGGAAGCAATAGCTTTGTAGCTCTGATCCTAGGAATAAATGGGATTTAGCTAGTAGTAGTAGGATACTAAATCCCCCTGCTAAATGATGGGGGGGAAGAAAACACAGTCCAAAGGGAGATTTTCATTACATCACTCTGAAACAACGAAACTTTTCATTTGATTGATAGTGCCTGAGTCCAGCAGCAGTCTCTAAAACTTCAACTAGGGACAAGGTCCATAGCTGTGTTGCTTAGACTCAAAATCAGGCCAGCAGATTTAAGAACTAAGACCAGGAGGACAGAATCAGATATTGCCAATGATCAGACATTTACAATGCTGATAGAAAGCTGGTCTTCAGCCTGAGCTAACAAAGCTGGTCTTCAGCCTGAGCTAACCCCGAGATCCTGGAATAGCACAACACTCAACACCACCAAGAAAGCAACAGGAGGCTCCTAGAAGACAAATTCAGCTGAAACATTTTCTCCATAAGTTCTTAAAGTTTAGCTTTAACACAAAATCTGAAGTCAGGAAATAAATGGCATATGAGTGAACAAACAAGTAAGCAAACAAAAAGAAAACTACCATAAAGAATAATTACAGACACAAATGAAAAACGTGTGAATCACTGCAAAACATCTGTGAGCAAGACCTCAAAGAAAAATATAGATACAAGATCATCCAGAATTTCTACAAGAAATGAAAAAAAAAGTTTCTTTTTTAAGGTTTAAAAATGGCTCTGTAAGTGAAATGGAAGGATTTTTTTTAAAAAGAGAAATGCAAATTATAGAAAAATAATTGGAAATGGAATTTACAAGTTGGTATAAGACATATAAAATTTGTTTGAGCCACAAATTCTTCAAAAATTAGAATATGATGACTTCTTAAGTCAATAAGAAATCTTAAAACAAAATCAAAATAATGGAAAAATGTAATCGATCATAACAAACAATTATTGACCTGAAAAATATATTAAGTAGACATTTGAGAATGATAGGACTACCTGAAAGCCATGATTTAAAAAGGCATAGATAGCATATTTTAAACAATCATAAAAGAATCTCTTAGAACCATAAGGAAAAATAGAAAAAAAAAGTATCCACTAGTCACTTCTTCAAAGAAACACTACAAGAAAATTCCCAGAAGAATTTTAGCCAAAATCCAGAACCTTCAGACCAATGAAAAGGTTTTGCAAAAACCCAGAAAGAAATAATTCAAATGCTGATCACAAAGTCAAGATCAGACATGATTCATTAGTCATTACCATAAAAGAGCAGAGAGCTTGGAAAACATTACGGGAGGCAAAAGAAATAGGTTTATAACCTAGAGTAATTTATTCAGATAACCTGAATATAATTCCATAGGTGAAAAAAATTGATATTTAATAAATAATGAAAAAAACAGAATTGCATAGAAGCTTTGAAATAAAAACACAGAAATCAAGGGTAACATGGTATAGTAAATAAATATAAGGACAATCATATATCATAAATAATAAAAAATGCATCATAAGGGACTAAACAAGGATAAAATGATTGCATTCTAATACGAGGAGATTGATTCATTCATTCCCACAGATCTGTATTGTCATCAGAAGTAATAGAGAAAGACTAATTAGTCAGAGGGTCTAGGAATGACTTTAGTATGTTTTTGATGATCATAAGAGAAGAATGTAAAATGAGGAGAAAATTATACTAAGGGAGGAAAAGGGAGAGGAAAGGTGTGGGATCACATAACTGGGATACACAAATATAGTTCTATACAAACAAGAAAGGATACTCGAGAACAAATGAATCCTGGGGTATGCTGATAAATGTTTAATACCCAGCTCCCTAAAAAAAGGTATATGACATTTTAAAATTTAATCTGCATTAATATTATTTATATCATCTTCTTAAGTCCAGATAAATAATAAAAGAATAACTCAAACCCTGATTTATAGTTTGTCAATTTTTGTGCTGTAAATGCTCATGCTGAAAATTTATCAATTAACTCCCTTAAGGCATATTATCTGACTCTACCTTGAACCTCACTTTCATTTGAATAGATTAAAAAAGGAAAGAATACACACACACATACATACATATAGAGTTGGATATAAAAATATATTTCACACCATAGGAAAATAGGAGAAAAAGAAGACAAGGGGAAAGATAAGAGGGAATGTAGATTAAAGGAGGGATTAATTCTAAGCACATCAAACTCTAGGGTTGAATAAATTGTTTTTGTTGTAGAAAAGAATTAAAAACAGCGCTTCAATTAGAGAATGGCTGAATAAGTTATATTAATAGGATGAAATACTATTGTCCTTTAAGAAATGATTTTAAAAATGGTTTCAGAAAAACCCTAGGAAGACTTGTATGAACTGATGCAAAGAAGTGAGGATGCAGAAAACACTTTAAATAATAACAAAAATATTATAGAGAAAAGCAATTTTGAAAGACTTAGGAATTCACATCAACAAAATTACCCACCATGATTTTAGAGCACTGTTGATGAAACATACTATTTTTTTTAATTTAAATTTTATTTTATTTAATAATAACTTTGTATTGACAGAATCCATGCCAGGATAATTTTTTTTTACAACATTATCCCTTGCACTTGCTTATGTTTCGTTTTTTTTCCCTCCCTCCCTCCACCCCCCCCCCAAGATGGCAAGCAGTCCTATATAGAAACATACTATCTTTTGATAGAGAGGTGAGGAACTCTGTGCAAATAGAGAAATATATATTTTTTCTGGACATGGTCAATATGGAGACTTGTTTTGCTTAATTATAAGTATTTGTAATAGGAAGCACTCTTTTTTTTTTCTTTCTTAATGAGATAGGGGAGAGATAGGAGGGATTTTCATTCATTAAAAACAATTAATTAAAAAAGAAAGCAAAACAACCAGAGCAGAAGAAGACAGATGGTGTCTGTTACTCCACCTGTGTTAGGAGCCTGCCTTGGGTTGTGAGACATCATTCCCAATTTCCCAATCCAAACTTCCTTTCCTGACTATTCTTCACATTCAACTTGAGCCTTAAACTATATTTGAACAATGAAAACTACATAATCACATTCAAGTTGGTGTCTTTTATTTTCTTCATTCAGACCACACTTAATAAATGCTTGCTATGCAGGAGGTACTGTTGGACACATGGGGCAGGAGAAAGAAATGGATGAATGACTTAATAGGACAATCTCTAATCTGTATACATGTGAAACATCTTTGATCGATAAAATTATAGTTTTTCAAAACACAAAAGCCTGATTGTTTCTGATTACAACAAAGAATCTTTGTCAAACTTCATTTGACATTCAAGAGTCAAGTCTATTTGTCCCAGAGGCTTTCAATCATACCAGCTGCAAGCCTAAACTATTTTGTGTGCTTTGTATATAGTTAAATAGGATGATAAATTTAGTGCAAGAAGGAATGTCAGAGGTTATTTAATTCAAATCTCTTATTTTATAGATAAAGAAACAAACAATTTAGATTCAATAATGTTCAATTATATATACATAAGTATATATATGTGAATGTATGTATGTAATATATATATATATAACATACACACACACATATATACATCTTATGCATATTTATTTACAATTTTGGACCTTCCCAGTAGAATTTAAATTCCTAAAAGACTAGGATTGTCCCAATTTTGGCCTAAACTCCCCACATTTAGAGAAGTGCTCAGCACAGACTAGGTATTTAGTAAATGCTTACTAATTGATTAATTAATTGATCTGGTTTATTTATTTTTTTAAATGAAAGCTTTTTATTTTCAAAACATGCATGGATGATTTTTCAACATTGACCCTTGCATAGCCTTGTAGTCCAAATTTTTCCCTCCTTCCTCCCTCCCCCTCCCCTAGATGGCAAGCAATCCAATATATGTTATAACATGTTAAAATATATACTAAATCCAATATATGTAAAGATATTTATACAATTATCTTACTGAATAAGAAAAATCAGATTAAAAAGGAAAGAAAATGAGTAAGAAAATAAAATGAAAGCAAACAACAAAAAGAGTGAGAATGTTATGTTGTGATGCACATTCAGTTTCCATAGTCATATCTCTGGGTTTAGATGGTTCTCTTCATCATGAGATCATTGAAACTTGCATCAATCATCTCACTGTTGAAAAGAATCATGTTCATCAGAATTGATCATTTTATAATCTTGTTGCTGTGTACAATAGTCTCCTGATCCTGCTCATTTCACTTAGCATCAGTTCATGTAAGTCTCTCCAGACCTCTCTGAAATCCTCCTGCTGGTCATTTCTTACAGAATAATAATATTCCATAACATTCATATATTACAATTTATTCAGCCATTCTCCAATTGTTGGGCATCCACTCAGTTCCCAGTTTCTTGTCACTACAAAAAGGGCTGCCACAAACATTTTTGCACATGCGGGTCCCTTTCCCTCCTTTAGGATCTCTTTGCAATATAATCCCAGTGGAAACAGATGGATTGAAGGGTATGAACAGTTTAATAACTTTTTGAGCATGATATGATTTGTTTAATTACTAAGACTAAGATTGAAACCTATAGTGATAACCAGCTAGTTCCAAGGTATACACATTTGGGTCTGTGAGTCAGCTTTGGGAATTGCAGTGAGTTATCACACAGGCCAGAGCAAGAGGAATAAAGACCAGGAGATAGACCTGATAATAACCACGGAGAGTTAAACTGAAATTATTATAATCACCATTACCTGCAGATCAAAGACAAATTAGAACAGCTAGGGGATGCAGTGAGTGGGTAGAGTGTCAGGCCTGGAATCAGGAAGTCTTGAGTTTGAATCCATCTTCAGATACTTACTAGTTGTGTAACCTTGAGCAGCTCACTTAACCCTGTATGCCTCAGTTTTCTAATCTGTAAAATGGCAAAGCATTCCAGTATCTTTGCCAAGAAAATGCTAGCTAGGATCACAGAATTGGACTGATCAACTGTCTTGAACATCTGCAGAAGCCTGCCTCAGTCTGGCAGTCAGCTATTATCTATTCACACTCATAAAATTCCTTAATAAACAAGACTGATGATAGTTTATATTTATATCACTTTGAGGCTTGCTAAACACTACATATATATACACATTATATATATGTATGTGTATCAGCTCCATCTATGTTAACATATGTTTTATAAGATTGTGAGATTTAAATGAGAATCTCACAATCTTATAAGGCATGTGTTAATATAGGTGGAGCTAATAATAGCTCCATTTTACAGAATTTTAAAAAAAATGAGTTAGGGTAGGTTAGATGACTTCATATTTGACACTTAGTGAGTATCTGAGGCAGGATGTGAATCTAGGTCTTTCTAACATCAAATCCAGCATTCTCTCCTCTACCCCATCATACCCCTTTGATAAGAAACAGTATCTATTTTAGGATATATATAGTATACTTGCTTGAATCTCTTCCTTCTCTCCTCCCACCATCTTAGCCTTCTGTTTGCTCATGTCCAGCTTAAACCTAGTGCCTGTACATTCAGATTCTGTGTTCAAAAGTCCAGATGACATAGGAACAGCCCATTAGTCTAGACTATGACCACTGTTTCTCATGAAGGTCTATGCTTGGCTCTCTGAACACTCCAAAGCTTTCTTATTTAGTTTGGCTTGCTGTCAATCCAGACTTTGGCTTGAAAACGTGGCTAAGATCCCCATTCTTGTAATACCATCTACATGTGTAGCCATCTGGGCTGTAACTTTGAATCTAATATATATCAATAATTAATTTGACCTGATTTGTCCTGTGGCCACTTATGGCTTGGCAATGTCAAACTATCGATTTAATGTAGTCATAGGGGTTAGATTCATACCTTGACTAATACTATCTTTGTATTTATCTCCTTAGGTCTTAGTTTCCCCATTTGTAAAGTGGGAGAGTTGGACTAGATAATTTCTAAGTTCCCTTTAAGTCTCAACATTTCAAGGACTAATGATCCTCTCCTTTCCAATATTAAATTTATAGTGTTACTGGTGTTTTGCTCCCAGCACAAAGACATCTTGAAGAGATTAACTTCTTTCCCATAGTTGTCCTCTAACCCACCATTATTGTTCCTGGTGACTCCTTGTCTCTGTCAAGACTCCTTTACTCAGTGTTGAGTACCATCATAATGTCATTTTTCTCCCAGCGATGACCTTCTCCCATGCCTCTTTTGATCTTTAGTGACCAGGAACATATCAAGGACATAGATTAGACCCTCTGGAAAATATACCTCTCTCTTGGCTCAGGGCAAGCCGATATCTGTACAGGAAAAATCCACAAAAAAATTATATCTTTTGCTTTATTTTAGATGAAAGAATTCCTAATTATGGCTCTTTTGTATGTGTCCAGGAATTCTGATTCCTGAAGAGATATCTGTTCCGGGAAATGACGAACCAAATTACGGCATATGATTGTGATGGAATACTAGTATGCTATAAGACATAGTGAGGTTTCAGACTGGTTTCACAAAAACTTGGCAAAACCTAAATGAACTGATGGAAAGTTAAGTGAGAAGAACCGATACAGCATTGTGCACAGTAATAGCAATGGTGCTATGATGATCAATTATGAAAGACTTGGCTACTCTAATCAATACAATGATCCAAGAGAATGCCCAAGGACTCATGATGAAAAATACAGTCCAGACAGAAAACTGATGAAATTTTAGTAAAAACTGATGTATAATTTTCTTGCTTCCCTTTTTTTTTTTTTTTGGCTTTATTTTGTGATATGGTTAATATGGAAACATGTTTTGCATTATTTCACATGTATAATTGATATATTGTTTGTCTTTTCAGTAATTGGGGTAGGTTGGAAGGGAAGGAAAGAATATGGAATTCAAAATTTTAAAAGTAAAGAATATTAAAAAATAAATAATGACTTTTAAAAAAAGGATAAAAAAAGAAATATTTATTTACTCATGGGACATGCAGGTAGATTTTGTGGCTGTTGTTTAATGGTTTTAAAGTCATTCCTGGCTCTTCATAATTCCTTTTTGGGGGTTTCTTGGTACTGGATACTGGAGTACTGGATACTGGAGTGTTTACACTTTCCTTCTTGAGCTCATTTTTACAGATGAAGAAACTGAGGCAAATGATATTAATTAACTTGTCCAGTGTTATACAGCTAGGAAGTATCTGAGCTTGGATTTGAGCTCATAAAAATAAGTCTTACTGATTGCAGACCCACAGTTCTATGTACTATGGCACTACCTAGCAGCCCCATGTAAGTAGTAGATACAGAATAATTAATAGTATTATGTCAGAGGTTGCTTTTTAAATTGTTTTCCTCTTCCCTTAGTATAACAGAAAGAGTTTTGGGTTTATTATTAGAAGTTCTAGGATTCAAATCTTTGTTATAATCCTTGCTAGCTGTGTGATTATAGATAAGTCACTTAGTTTCTTTGAGTTTCAATTTCCTCACCTGTATAATGGAGCTAATGTTTGTGCTACATCTCCCAGTGCTTTTGTGAGGAATGAGATTTGTGAGCTTTGGAGCAAGTTTCGCACTGTTATTATGTTCAGGTTACCAGATCTTTTTATTTTCACTCTGAAGCAGGATAGATCTGAACTAATAAAAGTTTAATTTAAACTAAAAGTTTAATTTATGGCTTAGATGTCCCAGACGAAAATTTAATGTTCTATCCTCACCCCATGGGCCATCCCTGACTTCAACCAAGTTTCCTAATGGCTTCAAAGAAAATTGATATATTTCAGGGAACTTTCCTAGGGTTATAGATTTAGAACTGCATTAAAGGTCATCAAATCCAACCCCTTCCTTTTGCAATCCCTCAGACAGTCAACAAGCAGTTGTTAACAAGCATTTATTTAAGAAGAGAGAAAATATACTTATCTATTAGCTGTGTGCCAGGTAATGAGCATATAAAGAAAGGCACAAGTTAATCTCTTTTCTTAAGGAAGTCATAGTCTAATAAGGGAAACTACTTGCAAACAATTACAGAGAAAGCTAGGTGGTACAGTAAATAGAGCACTCTACCTTGGAAGCAGGCGGCCTGAGTTCAAATCTTGCCTCAGACATGAACTAGCTGTATGACCCTGGGAAAGTCATTGAACTTCTATTACTTCCCAAACAAAATTAAAAAAGCAAACAACTGTGCACAAATAATCTACATTCAGGATAAATTGGAGATAATCACAGAGAAAAGAATAATTAGCCTTAAGGGACTGGGCAAAGCTTTTTACAGAAGGTGGAATTTTAATTGAGACTTGAAGGAAGTAAGGGAAACTGAAGAGTGTGATGAAGAAGGAAAGCATTCAAGGTATGAAAAACAGTCAGTGCAAACGCCCAGATTGAAGATGAAGGAATTGTTAGTGACTCCAAATTCTTCCTTCAGTCCTCTTTCCATTATGTCAGATTATTGTGTGGGGCAATGATAGGAATGCCATTACAGAACACCACCATTAATTACATGATCCCAGCGAAGATGAGAATAACAGTTGAAGTACCTGGGCTCTACCTGCTCTAAAAGTTTGAAATTATCATCCAAGAGACAGGGATTCCAGGCACATTAACTATCTGCTCTCCAGGCCTGTCTTTGTCTACCCCTTCTATAATTTTCTGCCCCACTGCACATAGTTATATAGGTAGGGCAAATTGAATTTGAAATAAGATATTCCTGACCTTAGGCCTGGGAGTCTCCTTTCTAAAAAGAAGTTTCCCCTTCTCTCCCCACATCTTCCATGGGAAGGCATTTCTCCCCATTTAATTTTCCTGTCTCTGAATCAAGTGAGGTTTGCGAGAACTGCTTTCCTCCCATCTGACATTTTGACTTCCACAGTTAATATCCTGTTCCAATTTTGTCCTAAAGATCCAGAGAAGGGAGTGTCTAGGAATTAGAAAGTAGTGGTAGAATAATGGAATTTAAATTCTGAAGATAATGTAAAGGCCAGTTAATCTCACTCTTTTATTTTATGTTTACGAGACTTGAATGAAGGAATTGAAGCCTCTGGAAGCTAAGTGACATACCTAATATCATACAGGTGGTGCAGTGGACAGAGTATTGGGCCTGAAACCAGGAAGACTCATGTTAATGAGTTCAAATCTGGCCCTCAGACAACCTGTGTGACTCTGGACAAGTCACTTAATTTGTTTGCTTCAGTTTTCTCATCTGTAAAATGAGATGGAGAAGGAAATACCAAACCACTCTAGTATCTTTGCCAAAAAAATTCACAAAGAATAAGACACATGTGAAGCAACTCAACAAGGTCACACAAATAATATGGCTAGAATTTTAATCCAGCTTAATGTTATCACTATGAATAGGGTATTAGGTTTAGAATTGAAAAGTCTTAGCATCATCTAGTCTAACTGCCACATTCATTTTATAAATGAGGAAAGCCATTAAGTGACTTGCCCAAGATCACAGAAACATAAGTGGTAGAGCTTGTGTTAGAATCCAGACTCTCTGGCTGAAAACCAAAGTTCTTCTCACTGTACTATTTCCTTGTAGCTACTTGTCTTCATGGGACTCTAACACCAGAAAATTATTCCTTTACCTCTCCTTCTCCACAATGTTCTCCTCAGAAAGCCAGCAACTCCACAGAAAAGAGCAAATAGACTATTCTCATAATACCAACCCTTCCATAAATCTAGGTATTGTTTTCAGCCTGGTCCTATTAGCAACCCCGTGATTTTAAGCCGTATAAATCAGTGTCTCTGACAACTAGCTAAATTAGATTCAGCTGGTCTTTCCCCAATTCCATTAGAGTTTACTCTGAGGAGGGTGGAGCCAGGAGCTTTTTTTGGCTTCTCCCAGAATCAACACCAGATCAAGTCTCTGAACAGGTTTTGGAGAGACAGAACCCACAAATATTTGGAGTGTAACAAGTTTCCAGCAGAAGAAAATTTTGAAGAACTTCAAGAAAGGTCAGTCTTAATCAGGCTGGGGGTGGGGGGAGGCTGCCCAGTGCAGGTGCAGCTCAGCATAGGGACACTCAGGACAGAGAGATCTCCAGGTGCTGGGGGAATCTTCTGAGAAACTCAACCAAAATACAACAGCATTGGCTACTGGTTCAGAAGCCAGTGGATCAGCAGACTGGTTGGCTGTGAGATCTCCAAATCAACTACCAAAGGTGAATAGTGAGCCTTTGAACCTCAGTATAACAAGTGGGACTTGTCCACATTCATCCAGCATGGGAAAGAAACTGGCAGCACTGCTCCAGGGCAGCATGAAGCTGCTGTTACCTGTAGAAGAAGTTTGGGACAATCACCTCTTTGCCCTCTGACCATAGATTATGGAGACAGGGAAGAACAGACCGCAAACCATGAGGATATTAAAGGAAAAACATCTCCAAATGAAGGCTCAAAGGGTGATATGAGTTGTTTTCCAATTCAAAAGACTCTTTTGGAAGAATTCAAAAAGAATCTTAAAAGATAGAAGAAAAATGAGGAAAGAATATGAGAGCTTTGAAAAAGGAAATACAGAAATTATCTGAAGAAAGTTAGTCCTAAAAATATTTGGCAAAATGAATAAGGAAAACAATTCCTTGAAAAACAGAATTGGTAAGATGGCGGAGAGGAGGCTCACAGTTGCATAAGCTCCGCGCTTTCTCTCACTATCCACTTCATTACAAGCCTCTGAATCAATGCTTGACTGAAAAAAAACCCACAAATAGTTACCAAGAGAAGCCATCCTTGAGATCCGCCAAGAAAGGTCTGTCTTTACTGGAGGGCTGGGGCGGTTTTAGATCGGGCGCAGGCTGAGGGCAGCGGCAGTGAGAGCACGGGAGCAAAGCTGAGAGGGGGTGGGGAGTGATCGTAGCCGTCTCTGCGGGGAGAGCTTCGCTACAGGTTTGGAACCTGCAGCAAGTCAACAGCCCAACAGAGAAGCTAAAAACACCTGGGCTGAAGAATACAACCGCAAACAGCTGGAGTCTCTCAGGACCTGGCCGCCCCCCCCCTTCCCCCCCCTCAGTGACTCAGCACGCTCTGGGATCTCAGAGCACAGGCGCAGCACAGTCCTGCTAGTGCCTCACTGCTTCCCCCTGCAGTCTGTAGAGGAAGCTCGATAACACACCCAGCCCCCCCCAAAGAAAGACTCCAGTTTTTTCTGTTTTTCTTTGGTAGTTTGTCTCTGATTAATAGACAGAATGAGCAAGAAGCTGAAGAGGACTTTAACCCTTGACAGCTTCTATACAGACAGAGAGCAGACTCTAAATCCTGAGGAGACTAAAAACAGGCAGTCCCCAGGTGATTCCCCAAAGGAGGAGATCGTCTGTTCCTCAGCACAGATGAACCTCATAGAAGTGATTAAAAAGGCTCTCACAAGGGAGCTAGAAGAAAAATGGGAAAAGAGTCTGGAGAAAGTTAAAGAGAGAGTGGATAAAGAAGTAAAATCCTTGAAAAATAGGATTAGTGAACTGGAAACAGAAAACAGCTCTCTAAAAAACAAAATTGGCGAAATGGAAAAAAATTCCACAGAACAAAAGAACTCAATTGGACAATTAGAGAAAGATTTTAAAAAAGTGAGTGAAGAGAATACTTCACTGAAAATCAGAATTGAACAAGTGGAATTGAATGACTCGAGGAGACAAGAAGAATCAGTCAAGCAAATCCAAAAAAATCAAACAATGGAGAAAAATGTGAAATACCTTCTGGGGAAGACAACAGACCTGGAAAACAGATCCAGGAGAGACAATCTGAGAATCATTGGACTCCCAGAAAAACATGATGAAAAAAAGAGCCTGGACACTGTCTTCCAGGAAATTATCAAAGAGAACTGCCCAGAAGTCATAGGAACAGAGGAAAAAATAAACATTGAAAGGATTCATCGATCACCCACTGAAAGGGATCCTAAAATCAAAACACCAAGGAATATAGTGGCCAAATGCCAGAACCCTCAGATGAAAGAAAAAATATTGCAAGCGGCTAGAAAAACCCAATTCAAGTATCAAGGAGCCACAATAAGGATCACCCAGGATCTGGCAGCATCCACATTAAAAGATCGAAGGGCCTGGAATATGATATTCCGAAAGGCTAAGGAACTTGGTATGCAACCAAAAATAACTTAGCCAGCGAGAATGAGCATCTTTTTCCAGGGAAGAAGATGGACATTCAATGAAGTAAGCGAATTTCATCTATTTCTGATGAAAAAACCAGAACTTAACAAAAAGTTTGATCTACAAATATAGAACTCAAGAGAAATCTAAAAAGGTAAAGATTAATCTTGGGAACCATATTTTGACTATATAGATGTATAAAGAATACATGTATACCTTGTTCTAGAAATTGATGTGGAAAGGACATTGTACCAGAAAAAGGGTAAAGTGGGGGTAGTACATCTCATGAAGAGGCATAGGAAACCTATTATATCTGAGAGAAAGAATGGAGGGGGATGAATATAGTGGGTATCTTACTGCCTTCAGAATTGGCTTTAAGTGAAAAATCTTAAGACATATTCAATCTAAGGTGAAACTTCTCCCATCTCATTGAAAAGTGAGAAGGGAAAAGTGGAAAGGGAAGGAATAAGCTAAGCGGAAGGGAATACGGGAACTGGGAGGGAAAGGGGTAAGATAGGGGGAGGAACTCTAAGGCGGGGGGAGGGACACTAAAAAGGGAGGGCTGTGAGAAGCAAGGGGTGCTCACAAGCTTAATACTTGGAAGGGGGGGGAAGGGGAAAGAAGGGAGGAAAGCATAAACCGGGGTTAACAAGATGGCAAGTAATACAGAATTGGTCATTCTAACCATAAACGTGAACGGGGTAAACTCCCCCATAAAGAGGAAGCGGTTAGCAGAATGGATTAAAAGCCAGAATCCTACAATATGTTGTTTACAGGAAACACACCTGAAGCGGGGAGATACATGCAGGTTAAAGGTAAAAGGTTGGAGCAAAATCTACTATGCTTCAGGTGAAGTCAAAAAAGCAGGGGTAGCCATCCTGATCTCAGATCAAGCTAAAGCAAAAATTGACCTAATTAAAAGAGATAAGGAAGGACACTATATCTTGCTAAAGGGTAGCATGGATAATGAAGCACTATCTATATTAAACATATATGCACCAAGTGGGGTAGCATCTAAATTCTTAAAAGAGAAACTAAGAGAGCTGCAAGAAGAAATAGACAGTAAAACTATAATAGTGGGAGATCTTAACCTTGCACTCTCAGAATTAGATAAATCAAACCAGAAAATAAATAAGAAAGAAGTCAAAGAGGTAAACAGAATACTAGAAAAGCTAGATATGATAGATCTCTGGAGAAAATGTAATGGAGACAGAAAGGAATACACTTTCTTTTCAGCAGTTCATGGAACCTATACAAAAATTGACCATATATTAGGACATAAATACCTCAAACTCAAATGTAGTAAGGCAGAAATAGTAAATGCATCCTTTTCAGACCACGATGCAATGAAAATTACATTCAACAAAAAAGCAGGGGGAAGTAGACCAAAAAATAATTGGAAACTAAATAATCTCATACTAAAGAATGATTGGGTAAAACAGCAAATCATAGACATAATTAATAACTTCACCCAAGAAAACGATAATAATGAGACATCATACCAAAATGTATGGGATGCAGCCAAAGCGGTAATAAGGGGAAATTTCATATCTCTAGAGGCCTATTTGTATAAAATAGAGAAAGAGAAGGTCAATGAATTGGGTTTGCAATTAAAAATGCTAGAAAAGGAACAAATTAAAAACCCCCAGTCAAACACTAAACTTGAAATTCTAAAAGTAAAAGATGAGATCAATAAAATTGAAAGTAAAAAAACTATTGAATTGATTAATAAAACTAAGAGTTGGTTCTATGAAAAAACCAACAAAATAGACAAACCCTTAGTAAATCTGATTAAAAAAAGGAAAGAGGAAAATCAAATTGTTAGTCTTAAAAATGAAAAGGGAGAACTCACCACTAACGAAGAGGAAATTAGAGCAATAATTAGGAGTTACTTTGCCCAACTTTATGCCAATAAATTCGACAACTTAAATGAAATAGAAAAATACCTCCAAAAATACAGCTTGCCCAAACTAACAGAGGAAGAAATAAATATTCTAAACAGTCCCATCTCAGAAAAAGAAATAGAACAAACTATCAATCAACTCCCTAAGAAAAAATCCCCAGGACCAGATGGATTTACTTGTGAATTCTACCAAACATTTAAAGAACAATTAACTCCAATGTTATATAAACTATTTGAAAAAATAGGGATTGAAGGAGTCCTACCAAACTCCTTTTATGACACAGATATGGTACTGATACCTAAACCAGGTAGGCTGAAAACAGAGAAAGAAAATTATAGACCAATCTCCCTAATGAATATTGATGCTAAAATCTTAAATAAAATATTAGCAAAAAGATTACAGAAAATTGTCACCAGGATAATACACTATGACCAAGTAGGATTTATACCAGGAATGCAGGGCTGGTTCAATATTAGGAAAACTATTAGCATAATTGACTATATCAATAACCAAACAAACAAAAACCACATGATCATCTCAATAGATGCAGAAAAAGCATTTGATAAAATCCAACATCCATTCCTAATAAAAACACTTGAGAGCATAGGAATAAATGGACTTTTCCTTAAAATAGTCAGGAGCATATATTTAAAACCATCAGTAAGCATCATATGCAATGGGGAAAAACTGGAACCTTTCCCAGTAAGATCTGGAGTGAAGCAAGGTTGCCCACTATCACCATTATTATTTAATATCGTATTAGAAACACTAGCCTCGGCAATAAGAGTCGAGAAAGATATAAAAGGAATTAGAGTAGGCAATGAGGAAACCAAACTATCACTCTTTGCAGATGATATGATGGTATACCTAGAGAACCCCAGAGATTCTACCAAAAAGCTATTGGAAATAATTCATAATTTTAGCAAAGTAGCTGGCTACAAAATAAATCCCCATAAATCCTCAGCATTTTTATACATCACCAACAAAACCCAACAGCAAGAGATACAAAGAGAAATTCCATTCAGAATAACTGTTGATACCATAAAATATTTGGGAATCTATCTACCAAAGGAAAGTCAGGAATTATATGAGCAAAATTATAAAAAAGTCTCCACACAAATAAAGTCAGACTTAAATAATTGGAAAAATATTAAGTGCTCTTGGATCGGCCGAGCGAACATAATAAAGATGACAATACTCCCTAAACTAATCTATTTATTTAGTGCTATACCAATCAGACTTCCAAGAAAATATTATATTGATCTAGAAAAAATAACAACAAAATTCATATGGAACAATAAAAAGTCGAGAATCTCAAGGGAATTAATGAAAAAAAAAATCAAATGAAGGTGGCCTAGCTGTACCTGATCTAAAATTATATTATAAAGCAGCAGTCACCAAAACCATTTGGTATTGGCTAAGAAATAGATTAGTGGATCAGTGGAAAAGGCTAGGCTCACAAGACAGAATAGTCAATTATAGCAATCTAGTGTTTGACAAACCCAAAGCCCCTAACTTCTGGGAAAAGAATTCATTATTTGATAAAAACTGCTGGGATAATTGGAAATTAGTATGGCAGAAATTAGGCATGGACCCACACTTAACACCATATACCAAGATAAGATCAAAATGGGTCTATGACCTAGGCATAAAGAACGAGATTATAAATAAATTAGAGGAACATAGAATAGTTTATCTCTCAGACTTGTGGAGGAGAAAGAAATTTGTGACCAAAGATGAACTAGAGACCATTACTGATCACAGAATAGAAAATTTCGATTACATCAAATTAAAAAGCCTTTGTACAAATAAAACTAATGCAAACAAGATTAGAAGGGAAGCAACAAACTGGGAAAACATTTTCACAGTTAAAGGTTCTGATAAAGGCCTCATTTCCAAAATATATAGAGAACTGACTCAAATTTATAAGAAATCAAGCCATTCTCCAATTGATAAATGGTCAAAGGATATGAACAGACAATTTTCAGAGGATGAGATTGAAACTATTACCACTCATATGAAAGAGTGTTCCAAATCATTATTGATCAGAGAAATGCAAATTAAGACAACTCTGAGATACCACTACACACCTGTCAGATTGGCTAAGATGACAGGGAAAAAATAATGATGAATGTTGGAGGGGATGCGGGAAAACTGGGACACTAATGCATTGTTGGTGGAGTTGTGAACGAATCCAACCATTCTGGAGAGCAATCTGGAATTATGCCCAAAAAATTATCAAAATGTGCATATCCTTTGATCCAGCAGTGTTTCTATTGGGCTTATATCCCAAAGAAATACTAAAGAAGGGAAAGGGACCTGTATGTGCCAAAATGTTTGTAGCAGCCCTGTTTGTAGTGGCTAGAAACTGGAAAATGAATGGATGCCCATCAATTGGAGAATGGTTGGGTAAATTGTGGTATATGAATGTTATGGAATATTATTGTTCTGTAAGAAATGACCAGCAG
This sequence comes from Antechinus flavipes, assembly GCF_016432865.1. NCBI lineage: Eukaryota > Metazoa > Chordata > Mammalia > Dasyuromorphia > Dasyuridae > Antechinus > Antechinus flavipes. The sequence continues at coordinate 200,813,478 of NC_067401.1, forward strand.
GATGAATACAGAGAGGCTTGGAGAGACCTACATGAACTGATGCTAAGTGAAATGAGCAGAACCAGGAGATCATTATACACTTCGACAACAATACTGTATGAGGACATATTTTGATGGAAGTGGATTTCTTTGACAAAGAGACCTGAGTTTCAATTGATAAATGATGGACAAAAGCAGCTACACCCAAAGAAAGAACACTGGGAAACGAATGTGAACTATCTGCATTTTTGTTTTTCTTCCCGGATTATTTATACCTTCTGAATCCAATTCTCCCTACGCAACAAGAGAACTGTTCGGTTCTGCAAACATATATTGTATCTAGGATATACTGCAACATATCCAACATATAAAGGACTGCTTGCCATCTAGGGGAGGGGGTGGAGGGAGGGAGGGGAAAAAAAAATCGGAACAGAAATGAGTGTCAATATAATGTAATTATTAAATAAAAAAAATTAAAAAAAAAAAAAAAGAAAAAAAAGAAAAACAGAATTGGTGAAATGGAAAAAAAATTCAATGAATTATACAACTCATTTAAAAGTTCAATTGGCTATATTAGCAAAAGGAAGTAAAGAAAGCTAACTAAAAATTAGAAATGATCAAATGGAAGTGACTGACTCAATAAGACCTCAAGAATCAGTCAAACAAAACCCTAAAAATGAAAAAAAAAATAAAGGAAAATGTAAAATACTTTATTGGAAAAACAATTTACCTAGAAAAAAAGATCCAGGAGAGGCTGTTTAAGAATTATTGGACAACCTGAAAACCACAATAAAAAATAGCCTAGACAATATCTTTCAAGAAATCATCAAGGAAAACTGCCCTAATATTCTAGAACCAGAAGGTAAAATAGATATCACCTCCTGATAGAGATCCCAAAATAAAAACTCCAAAGAATACTGTAGCTAAATTTCAGAATTATCAGGTCAAGGGGAAGATACTACAAGCAGCCAAAAAGAAACAATTCAAATATTGAGGAATCACAATCAGGATTACCCAGGACCTAGTAGCTTCTACTTTAAAGGCTCAAAGGCCTAGAATATGATATCTGGGAGGGCAAAGGAGCTTGGATTGCAGCCAAGATTCAACTATGCAGCAAAATTAAGCATTATTTTTCAGGGGAAAAAAGATGGACATTCAATGAAATAGAAGATTTTCATCTCAGATCAAGCAAAAAAAATGAACTAATTAAAAGCGATAAGGAGGGAAACTACATTTTGCTAAAGAGTACCCTAGACAATGAAATAATATCGATACTAAACATATATGAACCAAGTAGTAAAGCATCCAAATTCCTAGAGGATAAATTAAGAGAACTGCAAGAACAAATAAACAGCAAAATTGTACTAGTGGAGGATCTCAATTTTGCTCTGTCAGAACTAGATAAATCAAACCACAAAATAAATAAGAAAGATATTAAGGAGGTAAATAGAATTTTAGAAAAGGCAGATATGCTAGACCTTTAGAGAAAATTGCATGGGGACAGAAAGGAACATAATTTTTCCTCAGCGATGCATGGAACCTACACAAAAATTGACCATGCGTTAGGGCATAAAACCCTCAAAGTCAAATGTAGAAAGGTTGAAATAGTAAATGCATCTTTTCAGATTAATATATAACAAAAATTCCATGTAATAAAGGACCAGAGAAAATTAGACCAAAATTGATTAAAAACTAAATAATCTAATTCTAAAGAATGAGTGGGTGAAACAACAAATCATAGACACAATTGACAATTTCATCTAGTAGAATGACAATAATGAGACAACATACCAAAATTTATGGGATTCAGTCAAAGCAATTTTTAGGGGAAATTTTATATCTCTAAATACTTACTAGAGAAAGAGAAGATCAAGGAATTGAGCATGCAATTAAAAAAAGCTAGAAAAAGTTTGAAATTCTGAAAATAAAAGAGATTAATGAAATTGAAAGTAAGAAAACTATTGAACTAATAAACAAAAGTAACAGTTGCTTTTTTGAAAAATCAACAAAATAGATAAACCTTTAGTCAATTTGATTAGATAAAGGAAAGAAGAAAATCAAATTGCTAGTATCAAAAATGAAAAGGGTGAACTTTCCACCAATGAAGAGGAAATTAGAGCAATAATTAGGAGCTATTTTGCCCAATTCTATGCCAATACATTTGAATAATCTAAGTGAAATTGACGTATATTTACAAAAAGTATAGATTGTACAGATTAACAAAGGGGGAAATATAAATTACTGAAATAGTCCCATTTTAGAAAAAGAACCTGAACAAGCTATTAATCAGCTCCCTAAGAAAAAACCTCCAGGGCCATAAAGATTTACAAGTGAATTTTATCAAACATTTAAAGAACAATTAATTCTAATACTCAGCAAATTATTTGGAAAAATAGGGAAAGGAGTCATATCCGATTCTTTTTTATGACACAAATGTGGTACTGATACCTAAGCCAGAGGGAGTCAAAACAGAGATAAAATTGTAAAATAAATTCTCTAGTGAATATTGATGCAAAAATCTTAAATAAAACATTAGCAAAGAAATTACAGCAAGTTATATTCAGGATGATATACCATGACCAAGTAGGATTTACATCAGGAATGCAGAGCTGGTTCAATATTAGGAAAATTATTAGCATAATTGGCTACATCAATAACCAAACTATCAAAAAATCATACAATTATTTCAATAGATGCAGAAAAAGCATTTGACAAAATCCAACACCCTTTTCTATTAAAATCACTAGATAGCATGGGAATAAATGAAGTTTTCCTTAAAATTATCAGTAGCATCTATTTAAAACCATCAGCAAGCATCATATGTAATGGGGATAAACTAGAAACATTCCCAAGAAACTCAGGAGTGAAACAAGGTTGTCCAGTATCACCATTACTATTCAATGTTGTATTAGAAATATCTGCATTAACAATAAAAGAAGAAAAAGAAATTAAAGAAATTATATTAGGTAATGAAGAAACCAAATTATCACTCTTTGCAGATGAGGTGATAGTGTACTTAGAGAATCCTAAAGAATCAATTAAAAAACTATTAGAAAAATTAACAACTTTAGCAAAGTTGCAGGATACAAAATAAATCTACAGAAACCATTACCATTTCTATATGTTACCAACAAGATCCAGCAGCAAAAGTTATAAAGAGAAATTCTATTTAAAATTACTTTAATATAAAATATTTGGGAGCCTACCTGCCAAGACAGTCAGGAACCATATGAACACAATTATAAAACACTTTGCACATGAATGAAATCAGATGTAAACAATTGGAAATCTAAATAATTGGAAAAATATTCAATGCTCATGGGTTGGCCAAGCTAATACAATGAAAATGACAATCCTACTTAAGTTAATTTACTTATTCAGTGCTATACCAGCCAAACTGCCAAGAAATTACTTTACAGAACTAGAAAAAATAATAATAAAGTTCATCTGGAAGAACAAAAGATCAAGCATTTCAAGGGAATTAATGAAAAATGCAAATAAAGGTGACAGCTATATTATCAAGCAGCCATTTGATACTGGTTAAGAAAAAGAGTAGTTGATCAGTGGAATAAGTTAAGTTCAGAAGACATAACAGTCAATTATTATAATAATTTAATGTCTGATAAACCCAAAGACCCCACCTTCTGGAATAAGAACTAACTATTTGTCACAAATTGCTGGGAAAATTAGAAAATAGTATGGCAGAAACTAGACATTGGCAACACCCTATACGAAGATAAGGTTGAGATGGGCTCATGATTTATACATAAAGAGTGATACTATAAGCAAATCAGAAGAATAAAGGATAGTCTACCTCTCAGATATGTGGAGAAGGAAGGAAATTTGTGGTGAAAGAAGAACTATAATACATCATGAAATGCAAAAGAGATAAATTTGATTTTATTAAGTTAAAAAGGTTTAAACAAACAAAACAAAAAACAAACAAAAACAAGATTAGAAAAGGAAAAAAAAATGTGTCCCATAATTCTAATAAAGATCTCAGTTCTAAAATATATAGATAATTGGCTCAAATTTCTAAGAATACAATCCATTCTCCAATTGATAAATGGTCAAAGGATATGAACAGACAATTTTCAGATGAAGAAATGGAAATCATTTCTAGTCATATGGAAAAAGACTCTAAATCACTATTGATCAGAGAAATGCAAATCAAGACAATTCTGAGTTAGTACTACACACTTCTCAGATTGGCTAAGATGGCAGGAAAGGATAATGATAAACATTAGAGGGGATGTAGGAAAACTGGGTCACTAATATATTGTTTATGGACTTGTATATTGATCTGGAGAGCAATATGGAACTATGCCCAAAAGGCTATCAAACTATGATCCAGTAGTGTCTCTACTGGGCCTGTATCCCAAAGAGATTGTACAATGTTGACTAAGTTATGGTATATGAATGTTATGGAATATATTTTTCTATAAGAAATGATCAGCATGGTGAGTTCAGGGATGCCTGGAGAAACTTGCATGAACTTATGCTAAGTGAAGTGAGCAGAACCAAGAGAACATTGTACACAGAAATAACAAGATTATGTGATGATCAATTCTGATGGACATGGCTCTTTTCAAGAATAAGAAGATTCAGGCCAGTTCCAATAGCCTTGTGATGGAGAGAGCCCTCTGCATTCAGAGAGGACTGTGGGGATCACAACATAGTATTTTCACTCTTCTTCTTGTTTGCTTGCATTTTGTTTTCTTTCTCTTTTTTTTTCCTTTTTGATCTGATTTTTCTTGTACAGCATGATAATTATGGAAATATGTATAGAAGAACTGAACATATTTGGCATATATATTGATTACTTGCTGTCTAGTGGGGGAGGTGAGGGAAGAGAGGGAAAAAAATTGGAACATAAAGTTTTGCAAAGGTGAATGCTGAAAACTATCTATGCATATATTTTGAAAATATAAAAGCTATTATTAAAAATAAGATTTTATCTTGGTATTATCTAGGGAAACAGTCTGAAATACCAGAATTTTAACCACAGTAGACAACTGGGGCTTTTCCCACGTGCTGTAGAATTAACAGGTCAAATGTAAAGGATTAATGCTAAGATTCAATTTACCTTTTCTATTAAACATACATTCCTTCTTGGTTTTTGTCTTAATCACCTGTGAAACATAAACCTTATGCAAAACTACCAAATTTGTCTTAAGTCTTCAACATCACTCAATTTCCCTCTTTCCACTTTTTCTCCTGGGCTCTAGCAAACCAGTGGTTATATTAGGAAGTTTGGCTAGTTATATATAGTGGTATGCTCAAAACAGATTATGCCTTCTTGTTAAATTTCTAGTGCCAGCATTTTAGACCTAGGAAATAGGCAATTGCTCCATAATAGGACTTAATTTGTGGTTTTATTGATTGTCTAGACTTGAGGAAATGATAGAGAAAATGATAATTCTTATTGTTGTTTGTTTGTGATCAACTTTTCATGACCCTTTGGGGTTTTCTTGGTAAAGATACCAGAATAGTTTATCATTTCCTTCTCCAGTTCATTTTACAAATAAGGAAACTGAGGCAAACAGTTAAGTGACTTGCCTAGGGTTACACAGCTAGTTGGTATCTGAAGCCAGATTTGAAAATCAGTTGTCCTATTTCCAGACCTATGCACTATGCTACCATCTAGTTGCCTTTATTTTATTTATTTTTTTAATTTTTATTTAATAATTACTTTATATGGACAGAATCCATGCCAGGGTAATTTTTTTACAACATTATCTCTTGCCCTCGTTTCTGTTCCGATTTTTTCCCTCCCTTCCTCCACCCCCTCCCCTAGATGGCAAGCAGTCCTATATATGTTGGATATGTTGCAGTATATCCTAGATACAATATATGTTTGTAGAACCGAACAGTTCTCTTGTTGCACAGGGCATCTAGTTGCCTTTAAAATGATAATAATGAAGATTAAACCTAAAAGTGTGCATGGGGCAAATGTTTTCCTCTTGGAGAACTAGTTGTTAACCATTTAAAGGCATATCACTGATTGTGCACCATAGAAATGAGTTGTCTACAATCGAAACGAGATAGTATAATAGGTAAAATGCTAGATTTTGAGTTAAGAAGGTGTAACTTGAAGAATAATTATGGGTAAATTTTTGAATCTGTTGTCATGTTCCTAAATAGAAATGATAATAGTCCCTGTAATATATTTGTTGGGAGAAATAATATATGTATAGCACTTTGCTACCCTCAAAATGCTATGTAATATTGCCTATTGTTACAAAATCTGCTTGGGCTAGAGATTGCGTGGTTAAGGAGAAGAAAGTAGCTTTGACTATGCTAGAAAGTCAAGAATATTAGGCTATGTTTAGTCCAACAGAGACTGAGGATTTGCCTTCCTCCCCAACTCATTAGTATCTGAATAATTATGTACCCCATGACTGAATATATAAACTTGAAAATATATACATATAAGCGTAAGTGTGTATTTATATTAGAAAGATATGCAAAATTAGAGAGATTATGACCTAACACTTATCTATCTGTGGTAGCTGGAACAAGGAGTTTAAAAAAAGAAGAGGACTAATGCCATGTTCTGAGTTTGGCACAAAGTTTGGAAATGTTACAGTGCCATCTGGACCATAGTCTTTCATGGCTTATGAACACCATCCTTTGAGACTTTCATCCCCAGTGCCATCTATTAGGTTGATCTCTTCATTTAAAACTGAATATATACATTTATATGGTGCAATAATGATACAGTGCCAAATGTAAATAAGACTAGAAAAGTAAGTGATGATGAAAAATTGAAATGTGTGGAGAGGGTCAAAATTTCAAGGAGAAATGTAGTCTTGCAAGGAGTTCTAATTTTTACTTCATCTTATTCATTTGACCTATAAACTTAGTTTTGAGCTCCCTTCTTCCCTCCCTTGCCCCCTCCCTCTCTCTCTCCCTCCCTTCTTTTCTCCCTCCCTCTCATCCTCCCTCCCTTCTTTTCTCCTTCCCTTGCTTCCTCTCTCTCTTCCTCCTTCCCTTCCTTTCTCCCTCCCTCCTTCTTTCCCTTTCTCCCTCTCTCCTTTTCTTCCTTTCTCCTTTTCTTCCCTCGTTCTCTTCTTCCCTCCCTCTCTTCCTCCCTCTTTCCCTTCCTTCCTCCCTTCCTTCCTTCTTCCCTCCTTCTCTTCCTGCCTCCCTCCCTTCCTCTCTCCCTTCTTTCCTCCCTCCCTTTCTCCCTCCCTTCTTCCTCTTTCCCTTCCTTTCTCCCTTCCTTCCTTCTTCCTCCTTCTCTTCCGCCCTCTCTCCTTTCCTCCCCCTTCCCTTTCTTCCTCCCTTCCTTCCTCCCTCTCTTCCTCCCTCCCTTCCTCCCTTTTTTCTTTCTTCCTCCCTTTTTCCCTTCCTCCCTCCCTCTCTCTTCCTTCTTCCATCCTTCCTTCCTCCCTTCCTTTCTCCCTTCTTCCCTTTCTTCCTTCCTAATTTGTATTGTCTTTCATCTTTACAGCACCACATATTCAACTACCTCTTTAGATTAAACCCTCCTTTGTGACAAAAAAAAATTAAGTAAAACTCATTATTGTGATGGCATCTGACCCTATAAAATATTCTGCTTTAGTAATCTTCTATTCTTCTATAATGGGACTTTTTTTTTTGGTTGTTTTTAAATGACAGCATGTAGTTTATAGTTTTTTTCTTTTCATGGTTATAGTCACTGGACACTTCTCTGCTCCCATCTACTCATTTCATTCTGTACAAGTTCACAAAAATACTTCTGTGGTTCTCTTTATTCAACATAGTCTTTATTCCTTACTGAATAATAGCAGTCTATTGCAATCATATACCACAATTTTCTTTTTCTACCACTCCCCATTTCATGAGTACCCACTTGGGCTCTGGTTCTTTGCTAACATAAAATGTAATACTATGAATATTTTGACATATATTGTGCTTTTGTTTCTGTCTTTAATTTCCTTGGGGGATAGCTTAGTTAAAGGGTATGAACTGTTTACATTTCTGGCAACAATTCCAAATTGAAATCTAATCAAGATCACTTCTAGCTTCAACAAAAATGTATCAATATGTCTATTTGCTGACAATCCTACAACACTGACTTTTTATCTTTAGTCAAATTTGACAATTTACCGGGTAGAAGATCAAGCCTCATAGTTGCATTAATTCACTTTTCTCTTACTACTAGTGAATTAATAATTTGAAGCTTGTCTCCATGGGGTTATTTACAGTTTTCAATTTTTCTCTTAAAAACTATTTGTTTATATTCTATCTATTGGGAGATGCTTCTTAGTGTTAAACATTTGTCTAAATGCATTATAAATTGGATACCTGACTTTTATTAGTGGTATTTGATAAAAATATCTTTTCCTATTGTAATATTTTTCTTCTAATTCCATCCTCATTGATTTTATTTTTGTAAAATTTTATGAACTTTTTAATGATATTTTATGATATCTTCTATCTTTTGTTAAGAATTTCCCTCTTCCCTTCAATGTGTGTGTGTGTGTGTGTGTGTGTGTGTGTGAGACATTTTGTTTAACTTATAATTTATAAATTGTTTTCCAGTTTTCCCAACAATGTTTACCAAAAAAGTACTCATCCCATAATTTGTGGATTTATCCAATGATGGATCATTGTTTTGAGTGTTTTTGTTTCTTTCTTATATAATCTATTTCACATATCTGGTTTCCTGTTTTATATTTTAATGAATACAAAGTTGTTGTGGATTGTTGAGGGCCACACCTTTCAAGGGATGGGTCGGTTGTCTGAAGCCCCCACAAGTGTGAATCATAACACACTTTAGAACAGAATTATCAGCCTTTACTGTTAACACTTTTACTAATACAGATGTTGCTTGTGACTTGGGAATGATATAAATTAGAGGCAGGAGGGAAGAAGGGAGAGGTCAGAGAATGCAACTGCCTCTCAGTTGCCTTATATCATCCTATCACATGAAAATGAACCATTATGGTAGAGATAGCCATTAGCAGGTGACTACCATAACACAAAGTTGTATTGATTGTATAATATAATTTGAGGTCTAGTAATATTTTCCCACTTCGTTTGTAGTTTTCCTTTTTGCTTCCCTTAGTTTCTGGGAATTTTATTCTTCCAAATGAACTTTGTTATTATTTTGTCTAGTTCCAAAGAGTATTCCTCAGGCAATGCTAAGAAATTTGATTGGTATGGCACTAAATCTATAAACTAATTTAGACAATATTGTCAATATTATTATTCTAGCACAGTCCAACTATAAGTAGTGAAGCTTTTTTCAGTGGTTTGTCTCATTTTATTTCAGTGAAATAATTTTTGAGGTTGTATCCATATGACTTGAATAAGTCTTGGCCCATTTATTTTCTACATATTGTCATTATTTTGAATGGAATTTATCTTATTATTTATTTTTGTTTTTATTAGTATTATAAGGGAAAAATGATAATTTTGTATAATTATTTCTAGGCTGTTCCCTTGGTGAAATTAATTATATTGTCTTAATTAGTTTCTTCCCCAATTCTCTGGGTTTTCAAAAGGTAATCTGGAATAATTTGGTCTCCTTTTAGCTGAAGTTGTCTTTGATTTTGTTTTCTTTTCGTATTGCAAAGCAATTACTAGAATTATGGCAATAAAATGAGGAGAGAAGCCACCCTTGCTTCACTCCTGCATCTATTAGGAAAGCTTAACATAATTAATAATAACAACAATGAGCATTTATATGATGCTTTAATGGTTTGCTATATATAGTATTCTCATTGATAGCAGTTTCTTATTTTTCCTAGTTGCTCAGTTTATGAGCACTTGGTATAAATATAAATTTTTGAGCCTATTAAAAAAAGAATTTTACAGGCCTATTTAAAAAAAAGAATTTTAAAGATAAATTATGTTTTTCCCCCTTACTGAAATAATTATGTAGATTAAAAAAAACTTTGTGCTTATGTAATCATGCTAATATTTTCTCTAATGTCCAACCACCCTTACATTCCTGGCATGAATCATTTTCTGCATATGTTTCTGCATCCTTCTTGTAAGAATTTCATTTATTTGACAATCAAGACAAAGATTGTCTCATTAAAGAAACATGCTAAAGTATTTTTTCTATTTTTAAAAATAATATTTGCAGCATTATTTAAGCAAATGTAATAATTAACTTCAAAACATATCTAGCCAGGGAAGATTTGGCATTTCATTGATTTATTTTTCTGAACTCTAGTTATTTAATGTCTATTTTTGCTCTTTTGAGTATTTTATATTTTTACTTATTATCACTATCTTTTAAATTCTCATTTTTATTGACAAATAATTATTAATAGTAGTTTAAGTAATTCTTTAATTTCCTCTTTTTGTTGTGAATTTATCTTGTTTTGTTTTTATTTTGGTGATTTGATTTCCCCCCTCTCCTTTTCTTCATTAGTTTAGCTAATGAGTTGTTGATTTTATTAGCCTTGTCACAAGCCAGGCTTTAGTTTTGTTGGTCAATTTATTAGTCCTTTTATTTTTATGTCTCTCTATTGTGTCACTAATTTCTAAAATGTCTTTTATATTTAATTTAGTGCTAGCTTGTTTAATTCCTCATCTTTATGTTAAATTAATTAATCCTCTCATTTTCAATTTTATATTGCCCTTATGCCTGTATAATTTGCTTGCATTATCTTTAGTACTAATTTTTCTGTTTTATTCTGTACAGCATTTGTGATTTAATATAGTCTAATATAATCTAACATGATTTTAGGGGGTAAATATAAAATGCTGAGAAATGTGCATTCTTTAATATTCCAATTCAGAATTTTTTTTTAGGTCACTCAAATTTAACTTATCTAATAACTAATTCTACTCTCTCTTTGAATCTTTCTGCTGCATTTATTCCCTTTAATAGCAATGTTAAGGTCTACTAATTAGATATTGGATGGCTACCGATGTCTTTTCAAATTTTTTGCTGAATTTTCAGTTAGGAATTTAATAATTTGTTGTATGTGTTTTCATTCTCAATTGTTTTTATTTTATTTTTAGCAGCTACTATTTGTGTAGTTTTACACACACAACACACATACACACACACACACACACACACACACACACACCCCATAAATATAGTTTCTCAAACAGCCCTATAAAGTTACTGTAATTATATGCATTTTGTAGGTAAGAAAAGTGGCATTAAAAAGAGATTAAGTGATTTACCCAGAAAACCACACCTATTAAGTATTTAAGACAGTAGTTGTACTTGTGTCTTCCTGAATTCCTTTAATCTTACAACTCTCTTTTTATTTTATTTTTATTATTTTTAATTCTCGTTAGTTAAACATAAACCAAATTTTTTGTTATATATGTACATTCATTTTTATATATTACCCTATGAATCATATCAAAGAAAAATACTCAGAATAAAAGGGAATAAACATGAGAGAAAAATAAAAAAGAAAGAAAAAATAGTGAACATAGTATGTATTGATCTACATTCAGTCTTCATAGGTCTCTCTTGGTTTGAAGATAGTGTTTTACATCCAAAGTTTATTGGGATTGCCTTAGATCATTGAACCATTGAGAACCAAGTCTATCATTGTTGCTCATCATATACTTCTGTTGTTGCTGTGTACGTCTTCTTGGTCCTGGATGTTTCACTCACCATTAGTTCATGTAAATCTTTCTAGGCCTTTGTAAAATCAACCTGTCCATTATTTTTTATAGAACAACAGTATTCCATTACTTTCATGTACTATAAAATTCAGCCATTTACCAAATGATGGGCATCTACTCAGTTTCCAGTTTCTTGCCACAACAAAAAGGACTGCTATAAGTATTTTTGCACATTTGGGTCCTTTTCCTTATTTTATGATTTCTTTTGGAGATAGCCCCAGTAGGGGGTATTGGATCAAAAAATATGTATAGTTTTTTCCCTTGTGGTAATTGGTGTTAAGTGACTTGTCCAGGGTCATACAGCTAGGAAGTGTTAAGTGTCTGAAGGCAGATTAGAACTCAGTTCCTCCTGACTTCAGAGCTGGTGCTCTATCCACTGTGCCATATGTACAATTTTATAGTCCTTTAGGCTTACTTTCGAATTGCTCTCCAGAATGGGTGAATCAGTGCACAACTCCACCAACAGTGCATTAGTGTCATTATTTTCCCACATCCTTGTAAACATATATCACTATCTTTTCCTGTCATTTTAGTCAATCTGATAGATGTGAGATAGTACCTCAGAGGTTTTTAATTTGCATTTTCTAACCAAGAGTGATTTAGAGCATTTTTTCACATGATTATAGATGGCTTTAATTTTGTTATCTGAAAATTTTCTGTTCATATGTTTGACCTTTTAGCAATTGCGGAATGACTTGAATTCCTATAACTTTGATTCTTTTCTATATAGTTTTAAAACGAGGCTTTTATCTGAAAGACTGACTGTAAAATTCTACCCCTTCCATCACTCAGCTTTCTTCTGATCTTGGTTGCATTGTTTTTTTGGGTGCAAAAACTTTTAAAAAAATTTAATGCAATCAAAATTTTCCATTTTGTATTCATAATGTTCTCTAGTTCTTTGTCCATAAATTCTTTCCTTCTCCAAAGATCTGATAGGTAAACTCCAATTTTTGCTCTCCTAATTTACTTTTAGTATGACCCTTTATACCTAAATCACATACCTATTTTGACCTTATTTTTGTATGGGGTGTGAAATGTAGGTCAATGTAGCATTTCTGACATATTTTTTGCTCTGCCCAGCAAATTTTGTGAAATTTTTGCTCTTACCACAGAAGCTGTGGTCTTTGGGGTTATCAAATTGTAGATTTCTCTAGTCATTGACTATTATGCCTTGTGAACCTAATCTATTCCACTGATCCAGTTTTTTCTTAGCCAGTATCAAATTGTTTTGACTGCTGCTTTATAATAGAGTTTTGGATCTGGTAATGCTAGGCCTCTGTCCTTTGCATTTTTTCCTATAAATTCCCTTGATTTTCTTATCTCTTATTTTTCTGGATGAATTTTCTTATTATTTTTTCTAGCTCTATAAAATATTTTTTGTCAGTTTAATTGATATTGATGTGGGAAAGATTCCTTCCTAGATTCCCACCCTCTCCTAGTTAATAATGTAAATTGCCCTTTAACTCACAAATCCTGGTCCCTTTGAATTCCAATAGAAGATCTGACCTGTTCCCAGCCCCACCCGGATATGAGCCAACTTTGGGGCTACACCCGAAAGCCCCTCAAGCTAAGTCTCCTATTATAAAAAGGCCACGCTAGGAACCCCTCTTTGCAGAGATTCCAAACATGGCTACCATGTGAGGACCCTCTGTCCACTGGACCCTCTGTCCAGTGCCCTCCTTATCTCTATCTTCGCCTATACTTTAACCTTGCTTACCCAATAATAAACCTCTTTTATCAATCTAGCTCTCCGGGCCAATAAATGCTTTTATTGGGAACTCGCGCCGCCCGCCACTAGACCCCCTTGCTCCGAACCTGTACCCCAAACCTGCCACTAGACCTTAACCCTAATTTCATTTAGGTACCCCAAAGCTAGACCTCAACAGTATGACACTGAATGAGTAGATTAATTTAGAAATAATTCTGGAGGGAAGGATTCTGGGAAGATGGCTGGAGTAGGTTGTTAAATTCCAAGCTCTCCCAATTTCCCCCACAAATAGAACAAATGTGTGCCTCAGGGCAAACATAGACTGGTGAAAAACCAAGAAGACTTGGGTCAGAACAAGAGTCCTCCAGATACAATCTAACAAAATCTGAAGTAAATCCCCAGGCTGGATTAGCCTGTGTGAAGTGCAAACACCTCCAGGCTATCTCTGCAGAAACACCAAGTGAGGATCCCTCTACTTATTTGATTGAGGCTGGAGCCTCAACAGGAACCACAAGAGACTTACTTTCACCTCCCTGATTGTGAAATTGAGGTTTGAGACTAGGAAGACAGAGTGAAATTTGGCTGAATGGGAGCAATCAGGCTCAGCTGTGCTGCTGAGACCCAGCCTTGTGAGAGAAGGAAGCAGTAACTGGGAAGCAGAACAGTGCAAAAGCAGAGGAGCAGGGGCACTCTTGGCTGTGGGCATTTGTAGGAGGGTGGAGCTCTTCATTTGGGGTTCCTAGTCAGAGTGAAGGGAACTTGAAGCACCATCCTCTCAATCCACTATTAGAGGTGCTTACCTTATCAAAAAATGAATCAACAAAGAAAAAAGAACCCCACTTTGAAACATATTATGGGAACATGGAAGACCAGGATTCATTTTCAGAGGATATGTAGTGTAAAAAATAAAAAGCTTCTACTCTAAAGTATAACATGAAATGGCTCCCTCCCAGAGAGAATTTATAGAAAAACTCAAAAAGGAATTCAAAAATCAAATGACAGACACTGAGGAAAAAATCTAAAGAAAAAAATCTGGAGAACAAGGTTAAGAAGAAAAAATATAAGAATAATTGGATTACAGAAAGTTGTGACCAAAAAGAGAACCTTGACACAAAAATGCAGGAAATAATCCTAGAAAATTGACCTGGAGTGATAGAACATGAGGGGAAAATAGAAATAAAAAAAAAAAAAATCCACTGATCATCAACTCAGAGATTCTTTGTTGAAAACACATAGAAATATTATTGCCAAATTTTGAAATCCCCAGATCAAAGAGAAAATTTTGCAAGAAACAAGAAAAAAAATTCTGGATCTGCAATTAGAATTGTACAAAACTTATCAGCAATAGAAGATAAATAAAAGACCATGAAGTCTTGGAATCATGTCTGCAAACAAGCAAAAGAACTAGGCTTGTAGCCAAAAATATCATACTAGCAAAATTTTCTGTAACATTGAACAAGAAAAAATGGACATTTAGTGAACTTGTAAATAAATTATTTTTTACATGGGAAATACATAGCATATATTTATGATTGATATCAAGAATATGACAGCTCAAAAGAAAGATTGAGGCAGAGTTAAGGTAAAATAGTATTTGTCATACAAATGTTATACATACATACAAACATACATATATATATATACACATACATACATATATATACACACATACATATATATACACACACACACATATATATACACACACACATATATATATATACATACATACATATATATATATATATACATATATATATATATATATATATGTGAATATTATAGGTTTAAGATTCATATCAACATGATCCAAACCAGTTCCATTGTTCAGTGATGAACAAGGCCATCTACATCCAGAGAGAGGACTGTGGAAACTGAGTGTGGCCACAACATAGCATTTTCACTCTTTCTGTTGTTTGCTTGCATTTTATTTTCTTTCTCAGTGTTTTTTCCTTCTTGATTTGATTTTTCTTGTGCAGCAAGGTAACTGTATAAATATGTATACATATATTGGATTTAACATATATTTTAACATATTTAACATATATTGGACTGCCTGCCAGCTAGGGGAGGGGGTGGGAGGAAGGAGGGGAAAATTTGGAACAGAAAGTTTTGCAAGGGTCAGTGTTGAAAAATTGCCCATGCATATGCTTTGTAAATAAAATGCTTTAATAAAAAAGATTCATATCAAGAATAAGTTATCTCCAAACAAAGATGGGCAGAATTAAGGTTAAAATAGTAACCATATTATACAAATGAAGTGCAGAGGAAGAATAGACACAGTGGCCTTAAAGGGGGGAGGAGGCTTGTAGTTCTGAAAATCTATTCACATTGTGTTTAATAATCAACACTACATATATAAGAAAAAAGGTATAGGACCCTCTAAAATCTATAAGAAATAAGGAGGAAGGGATAGGTGGATAGAGAAGCAAAGGGTGAGGAAAGAATACAAGAGAGGGATCTCTGGTTAGGAGAGGTTAAGTAAAAGTAAGCCAAGTTATGGAGCAGAATTTAATAGTCAGCAGGGATAGGAAAAGCATGTGTGAGATACGTGTGTATACGTGTATATATAAATATATCTTTTCTTAACTGTAGCTTGTTTGGGAGTGCTGAGGAGGATGAAAGGGAGATGTGTGTGTGTGTGTGTGTGTGTGTGTGTGTGTGTGTGTGTGTATGTATATATAAATGTATCCTTTCTTAACTATAGTCTGTTTGGTATAAATACACACACACACACACACACACACACACACATATATTTATACACACACACACACACCCACATACCAGTCCTGCATTTTTGGTATAAATCCCATTTAGTCATAGTATATTATCCTGTTAATAAGTTGTGATCTCTTTCTAATGTTTCTAATATTTTCTAAATTTTAATATTTTATTTAAATTTTTGCATAAGCTCTCTCCTCTCCAAAAAAATTGATATTGAGAGGGATGCCCATTAATTGAGTAATGGCTGAATAAAACTGTGGTATGTGGTTGTAATGGAATATTATTTTTGGTGGAAAATGATAAGCAGGATGCTCTCAGAAAAATCTGGAAAGTTCTCCAAGAACTCAAATAAAGTGAAATGTACTGGATACAAAATAAGAGTAATGTTTTGGTATGACCAGCTGTAAATGATATTGCTATTTTCATCAGTAAAATGATCCATGACTATTCTGAAAGATTTATGATGAAAACTTCTATCTATACCCAGAGAAGAAACTGATTGTATTTGAATGCAAATTGAACCATTCTCCCTCCTTCCTTCTCTCCCTTCCTTCCTCTTCTCCTTCTCCCCCCACCCTTTTTCTTGAAGATTTTTTTTTATTAGGGTGTATTAGACATGACTTTTATGGTAATATTTTATATAATGTGTCATGTGGTTTCCTAATGAGGCCTGGGGGTGGGGATAAGGGAGAGAATCTGAAACTCAAAAGTTTTTAAACAAATTTAAACATTGTTTTAAAAGTAATTGGGAAATATTAAATATACAATTTTAAAAAATTAAAAAATAAAGTTTTACATTAATATTCATTAGGGAGGCTGGATTATAATCTTCTTTCTCTGTTTTGTTTCTTCCTGGTTTAGGTATCAGCACCATATTTATGTCATAGAAGGAATTTGGTAGGATTCTTTCTTTACCTATTTTTCTAAATAGTTTACATAGTATTTTAATTAATTGTTCTTTAAAGGTTTGTTGGAATTCACTTGTAAATTCACATCTGGCCCTGTAGATTTTCTCTTAGGGAATTCATTGATGACTTGTTAAATTTCTTTTTATAAAATAAGTAAATTAAATATTTTATTTCCTCTTCTGTTAAACTGGGCAATTTATATTGTTGTAAATATTCATCTATTTTATTTAGATTGTCAGATTTGTTGGCGTATAGTTGAGCAAAATAGGTCCTAATTAGTGCTTTAATTTCTTCTTCATTGGTGGTAAGTTTGCTTTTTTCCATTTTTAATGTTGATAAGATTTTTTTTCTTTTCTTTTTTAAATTAAATTAACCAAAGATTTATCTTTTTTGTTGTT
The DNA here is from genome assembly GCF_016432865.1 of Antechinus flavipes. Taxonomy (NCBI): domain Eukaryota; kingdom Metazoa; phylum Chordata; class Mammalia; order Dasyuromorphia; family Dasyuridae; genus Antechinus; species Antechinus flavipes. The sequence goes on from NC_067401.1 coordinate 200,830,793, forward strand.
TTTTCCCCATGAAACCAACTCTTAGTTTTATTAATTAGTTCAATAGTTTTCTTACTTTCAATTTCATTAATCTCTCCTTTGATTTTCAGAATTTCTAATTTGGTATTTAATTAGAGGTTTTTAATTTCTTCTTTTTAAAATTTTTGAATTGCATGCCCAATCTCCTTTTTGTCTATTTTCTTCCTGTAAGTAATTAGAGGTATAATATTTTTCCTAAGAAATACTTCAGCTGCATCCTGCAAGTTTTGGTATGTTGTTTCATTATTGTCCTTTTTCTGGATGAAATTAGTGATTGTTTTTATGATTTGTTGTTTGATCCAATCATTCTTTAAAATTAGATCATTTATTTACCAACTGGTTTTTAGTCCATCTTTTCCTGGACCTTTATTATATGTAATTTTTATTGCATCATGATCTAAAAAAGATGTGTTTAGAATTTCTGCCTTTCTGTATTTGATTGTAAGGATTTTTATGTCCTAATACATGGTCATATTTTTTATATATGCCATGTACCATTGAAAAAAAGGTAGATTCTTTTGTATCTCTATTCAATTTTTTTCAAACAGGGCACCTAAGTGGTGTAGTGGGTAGAGCACGAGCCCTGAAGTCAAGAGAACCTGAGATCAAATCTGGCCTCAGACACTTAAAACTTCCTAGCTGTATGAACCTGGGCAAGTCACTTAACCCCAATTGCCTCAGACAATTTTTTTTTTTTTCTTCAGAGGTCTATCATATCTGAGTTTTCTAAGATTCTACTAATCATCCTAATTTCTCTCTTATGTATTTTGTAGCTAGATTTATCTAATTCTGAGAGGGGGATTTTGAGGTTCCCCCCTAGGATAATTTTGCTGTATATTTCTTTCTATAAGTGGCTTACTTTCTTTTCTAAGAATTTGGTTGCTGTACCAGTTGGTGCATATATGTTTAGTAATGATACTACTCCATTATCTATGGTATCCTTTAACAGGATTTAGCTTCCTTCCTTATCTCTTTTAATTAGATCAATTTTTGCTTTTGCTTTATCTGAGATCAGAATTGCTACCCCTGCTTTTTTTTGCTTTGTATGAAGCATAATATATTCAGCTCCAGCCTTTTACCCTTACCCTTTGTGTATCTCTCTGCTTCAGATGTGTTTCTTGTACCATTCTGGTTTTTAATCTGTTATGCTATCTGCTTCTGTTTTATGGAGAGTTTACCCCATTCATACTCAGTTATTATTACTAACTGTGTATTCCTTCCATCTTATTTTCTTCCTTATATATATATTTTTCTTTCTTTTCACCCTGTCTAACCCCTCCCTCAACCTGCTTTCCCTTTTATGATTCCTCTTTCTTTTTCTTACCCCTTTTTCCTAGTATTTCTGCCTTCCCTATCCAGACCCTCTATTTCCCCCCTTTCTCTTTTTATTTCCCTGTTAGATAAGATAAATTTCTTTTTTTTTTCATTTTTTTATTAAAGCTTTTTCTTTTTCAAAACATATGCATGACAATTTTCATCACTCACCTTTGCAAAACCTTGTGTTCTAAAATTTTTCCCTCCCTTCATCCCATTCTTTCCCCTGGATGGTGAGTAATCCAATATATTTTATACATGAAGCTCTTCTATACATATTTCCATAATTATCATGCTGCATAAGAAAAATCAGATCAGGAAGGGAAAAAAAAACTGAGAAAAAAAAACAAAATGCAAACAAACAAAATGCAAGCAATAAAAAGGTGAAAATACTATGTTATGATCCACACACAGTTCCCACAGACCTCTATCTGGTGCAGATGGCTGTCTTCATCACAATACCATTGGAACTGGTCTGAATTACCTCACTATTGAAAGAGCCATGTCCATCAGAATTGATCATTATATCTTCCTACTGATATGTAAAATGTTCTCCTAATTTTACTCACTTCACTTAGCATCAATTCATATAAGTTTCCCCAGGCCTCTATAAAATAATCCTGCTGATCATTTCTTATAGAACAATAACATTCCATAACATTCATATGCTATAACTTATTCAGCATTCTCTAACTGAAGGGCATCTACTCAGTTTCCAGTATCTTGTCACTACAAAAAGGGCTGCTACAAATATTTTTGCACATGTGGGTCCTTTTCCCTGTTTTATGATCTCTTTTGGATACAGGCCCAATAGTGAGACTGCTAGATCAAAGAATATGCACAGTTTGATAGCCCTTTAGGCATAATTCCAAGTTGCTTCTAGAATGATTGGATTAGTTCACAACTTCATTAATAATGTATTAGTGTCCCAGATTTTCCACATCCTCTCCAAATTCATCATCATATTTTCTTGTCATCTTAATCCATCTGAGAGGTATGTAGTGGTACCTCAGATTTGTCTTAATTTGCATTTCTCTAATAGATCATTTAGAACATTTTTCACATGACTATAAATGGTTTTAATTTCTTCAACTAAAAATTGTCTCCATATACTTACCCAATTTATCAATTGGAGAATGACTTGAATTCTTATAAATTTGAGTCAATTCTCTATATATTTTAGAAATGAGGCCTTTATATAAATCCTTGGAGATAAAAATTTTACTCTAGTTTATTGCTTCCCTTCTAATTTTGTCTGCATTTGCTTTGTTTGTACAAAAGCTTTTTAACTTAATATAATCAAAATTATCCATTTTGCATTTCATAATATACTCTATTTCTTTGGCCACTAATTCCTTCCTTTGCCACACATTTGAGAGGTAGACTGTCCTTTATTTTTCTAATTTTCTTATAGTATCACTCTTTATATCTAAATCATGAACTCATTTCACCCTATCTTGGAATACATTGTTAGGTATGGGTCAATGTATAGAAAACTTTCAAAGAACAATCTGGCTTAAAACATACTAAAAATCCAAACAGCGCCATTTGGTCCAACTGCTACATTTTAAATATGAGAAATATGAAATTCAGAGAGGTTAAATTACTTCCTCAAGGTCCTATAACTAATGAATGGCAGAGTTAAAAATTGGAACCAGCTTCCCTAATTACAAAATGAATGCTTTTTTTTTTTTTAACTGTACTATGCTGCTTCAGAGGAACTGTTGTGGGTATCTATAGGTTAATTTGGCAGTCTGGAACAGGTGAAAAATGGGACAACTAAGAAATTGGCCTATCTCTTCCTTTTATGTATTCCTTTCCTATCACCAAAAGTAATAAATCTACTGCTCTATCAATTTGATGCCCATAACCCAATGACCTATTTCACACCTGTATACCTTTAAGTACATACTTACTGCAGTTACTTTTTCTGAGAGCTATCCATGGTGCTGTACTCATATACTGAAGTGAGCCTGCTTTTTACATGATCTTGTCAAATATGTTCCTTGACTGACCAACTACATACAGTTATGACCTTTCAAGTTCACCATAGTCTGCTTGGCCACAAACCTGCCCAAGTTCCAGCTTAACTATTACCTTAGCCTCTAGTATGATAGAAAATACTCCCTCTTCTATTGTCACACAGACCATTTTCCTACTTGAGAAAGAGCACACTTTATAGTACTATATTTCTTAGAGAACTTTTTTGGGGTCCCCTGACTAGCTTTCATTTTATTTTTTTTCCTTTCTCAAGTGCTAATCAATAAATCTATTTTTACTTATCCAGAGGCATGACATAAATGTAGCTAAATAAGACATGGTTGTGGCCATCATACCATAATAATAACTAATATTTATATATTTGCAAATGTTATTTCATTTTAGTCTCATAATAACCTTAGGAGATAGATGTACTGCTTTACAGCTATGGATATTGAGATAGACAAAAGTCCAAAGTCCTACAGCTAATAAATGTCAGAGGTAAGTTTTGAACTCATCTTCCTAACTCAAAGATCAGTACTCTATCCCCTATACCACTTATCTGTCTCCAGTACAATCATATGATCATAGATTTTAAGGAGCTTGTAAGGGACTTAGATGGCCAGTCATATTTACTTTTGTCCTGCCATTGTACTTTGATAACTCAGAAAGGGAGAGTTAGGCTGACAACTTTGTGTAATTCTCCTTCACTTAAGTCCAACTCATGTATAAGTCAAGACATCACCTGTGATGTCATTTATCCTCTTCAAAAACAAAGAATCATCACCATTATCATCATCATCAATAATAAGAACAATCTGAAACCTAGACTTTCTTACTTCTATACTTGAGTCTTTCAAAATCTCTACCTCTCTTCTCTGGGGAAGTTAATCAGTCCATTTCCCATTAGTGATTCTTTCCTAGACACAACCAAATAGAATAATGATTAAGTGCCCACTAAGCTTTCTTTTTCTTTCTTTTTTTAAAATAATAGTCTTTTATTTTCAAAATATATGAAAAGATAATTTTTAAAATTTACCCTTGCAAAATCTTGTGTTCCAATTTTTTTCCCTCCCTTCCCTGCACATCCTCTCCTAGACAGCAAGTAATGCAATATGTTAAACATGTGCCATTCTTCTATACATATGTCTACAATTATTGTTGTATCAAAAAAAAAAAGCTCAAAAAGGGAAAAATAAGAAAGAAAACAAAAAGCAAACAAACAACAAAAAAGATGAACATACTATGTTGTGATCCCCACTCAGTCCCCAAAGTTCTCTTTCTGGATGCAGCTGGCTCTCTCTATTACCAATCTATTGGAATTGGTCTGAATCACCTCATTGTTGAAAAGAGACACATCTGGAGCCAAAATGGTAGAGAGAACCTAGGAAGCTTTTGGAGTTCTCCCAGTTTCCCTTGAAAACCACATGGAAATTAAGCCTCTGAACAGAGTTTGATGGAATGAAACCATTCTTCAGCTTATGATAGATTGGAAAAAACAAGAAAGGTCAGTCTCACTGGGGTGAAAAGGGGTGTTCAGATCACCTCAGAGAGAGTCTGGGAAAGCCAGTGAGATGGTTTTAATCATAGAAGATCAGCAACTGAGACCTCTGCTCCTGGATTAGTAGTGGAACAAACTAGTGGGGCAGCCTCCAGTTCCAGCTTAGAAGACAAATTCTTGGAAACCAGACTGTTTCCCGAAAAGTACAGGTAAAGCTATCCTCTGAAAACAAAAGGAGCCCTTGTTCTCAAAGCCAAGGCTCAAAGCTGCACAGGAAACTTTGAACAGCATCCCTTTTACTCCAGGAGCAGAGCTTGATCATAAAAGTAAAAAAAAAAAAAAAAAAAGAGAGAGAGAGAGAGAGAGAGAAAATCAAAAAAGAAAAGTAAAGAAACTGAGCAAGAAATAGAAAAGAACCTTGATAATAGAAAGCTACTATAGTGACAGAGAACATTCCAAAGTGATGTGAATTGCTCTCAGATCCAAAGGGTCTTCTTGAAAGTGCTCATAAAAGACTTTATTTTTATTACAGCCTTTTCATTTTCAAAATTTATGCATAGATAGTTTTCAACATTCACCCCTGTAAAATCTTGTGTTCCAAAAGTTTTTTCTCTTTTCTTTCCCCCTATCTTCTCTACTAGACAGCAAATAATCCAATATGTTAAATAAGTGCATTTCTTCTATATATATTTCTACAATTATCATGATGCACAAGAAAAAAAATCACATCAAAAAAGAAAAAAAATGAGAAAGAAAACAAAATTCAAGAAGACATCAACAAAAAGTGAAAATACTATGTTGTGATTCACAGTCCCTGCAGTCCTCTTTCTGGATGCAGAGGGCTCTCTCCATTACACAATCATTGGGAATGACTTGAATCAGCTCATTGTTGAAAAGAGCCATGTCCATCAGGATTGATCATATAATCTTGTTATTAACTGTGTACAATATTCTCTTGGTTCTACTCACTTCACTTAGCATCAGTTCATGTAAGTCTCTACAGGCCTTTCTGAAGTCATCCTGCTGGTCATTTCTTACAGAACAATAATATTCCATAACATTCCTAAACCATAACTTATTCAGCCATTCTCCAACTAATGGGCATCCACTCAATTTCCAGTTCCTTGTCACTAAAAAAAATGCCATTACATTTTTGCACATGTAGGTCCTTTGCTCTTTTTTATCATCTCTTTTTAGAATACAGGCCTAGTAGAGACACTGCTGGATCAAAGGAATAGTCCTTTGGGCATAGTTCCAAATTGCTTTCCAGAATGGTAGGATCAGGTCACAATTCCACCAATACTGTATTAGTGTCCCAGTTTTCCCACATCCCCTTCAAATTCATCATTATCTTTTCTTGTCATCTTAGCCAATCTAAGATGTGTATAGTGGTACCTTAGAGTTGTCTTAATTTGCATTTCTGTGATGGATGATTCAGAGCATTTTTCATATGACTATAATTGGTTTCATTTCTTCATCTGAAATTTGTTCATATCCTAGAAAAAATTCTTGATCAAGAATGGGCTTAGACTTCCGGTTAAGATGGCGGAGAGGAGGCTCACAGCTGCATAAGCTCCACGCTTTCTCTCACTATCCACTTCATTACAAGCCTCTGAATCAATGCTTGACTGAAAAAAACCCACATATAGTTACCAAGAGAAGCCATCCTTGAGATCCGCCAAGAAAGGTCTGTCTTTACTGGAGGGCTGGGACAGTTTTAGATCGGGCGCAGGTGGTGGGCAGCGGCAGTGAGAACATGGGAGCAGACTGGAGAGGGGGTGGGGAGTGATCGCAGTCGTCTCTGCGGGGAGAGCTTCGCTACAGGTTTGAATACTTTGCTCCCGCAGCAAGTCAGCAGCCCAGCAGAGAAGCTAAAAACACCGGGGTTGAAGAATACAACCCCAAACAGCTGGGGTCTCTCAGGACCTGGCCGCCCCTCCCTTCCCTCCCCCCCCCACAGTGACTCAGCACGCATTGGGATCTCAGAGCGCATGCGCAACATAGTCCTGCTAGTGCCTCACTGCTGCCCCCTGCAGTCTGTAGAGGAAGCTCGATAACACACCCCACCCTCCCCCCCCCCCCAAAGAAAGACTCCAGTTTTTTTCTGTTTTTCTTTGGTAGTTTGTCTTTGATTATTAGACAGAATGAGCAAGAAGCTGAAGAGGACTTTAACCCTTGACAGCTTCTATACAGATAGAGAGCAGACTCTAAATCCTGAGGAGACTAAAAACAGGCAGTCCCCAGGTGAATCCCCAAAGGAGGAGATCATCTGTTCCTCAGCACAGATGAACCTCATAGAAGTGATTAAAAAGGCTCTCACAAGGGAGCTAGAAGAAAAATGGGAAAAGCAGAGTGAGGCTTGGCAAAAGAGCCTGGAGAAATCAGTTAAAGAGAGAGTGGATAAAGAAGTAAAATCCTTGAAAAATAGGATTAGTGAACTGGAAACAGAAAACAGCTCTCTAAAAAACAAAATTGGCGAAATGGAAAAAAATTCCACAGAACAAAAGAACTCAATTGGACAATTAGAAAAAGATTTTTAAAAAGTGAGTGAAGAGAATACTTCACTGAAAATCAGAATTGAACAAGTGGAATTGAATGACTCGAGGAGACAAGAAGAATCAGTCAAGCAAATCCAAAAAAATCAAACAATGGAGAAAAATGTGAAATACCTTCTGGGGAAGACAACAGACCTGGAAAACAGATCCAGGAGAGACAATCTGAGAATCATTGGACTTCCAGAAAAACATGATGAAAAAAAGAGCCTGGACACTATTTTCCAGGAAATTATCAAAGAGAACTGCCCAGAAGCCATAGGAACAGAGGAAAAAATAAACATTGAAAGGATTCATCGATCACCCACTGAAAGGGATCCTAAAATCAAAACACCAAGGAATATAGTGGCCAAATGCCAGAACCCTCAGATGAAGGAAAAAATATTGCAAGCGGCTAGAAAAACCCAATTCAAGTATCAAGGAGCCACAATAAGGATCACCCAGGATCTGGCAGCATCCACATTAAAAGATCGAAGGGCCTGGAATATGATATTCCGAAAGGCTAAGGAACTTGGTATGCAACCAAAAATAACTTAGCCAGCGAGAATGAGCATCTTTTTCCAGGGAAGAAGATGGACATTCAATGAAGTAAGCGAATTTCATCTATTTCTGATGAAAAAACCAGAACTTAACAAAAAGTTTGATCTACAAATATAGAACTCAAGAGAAATCTAAAAAGGTAAAGATTAATCTTGGGAACTATATTTTGACTATATAGATGTATAAAGAATACATGTATACCTTGTTCTAGAAATTGATGTGGAAAGGACATTGTACCAGAAAAAGGGTAAAGTGGGGGTAGTACATCTCATGAAGAGGCATAGGAAACCTATTATATCTGAGAGAAAGAATGGAGGGGGATGAATATAGTGGGTATCTTACTGCCTTCAGAATTGGCTTTAAGTGAAAAATCTTAAGACATATTCAATCTATGGTGAAACTTCTCCCATCTCATTGAAAAGTGAGAAGGGAAAAGTGAAAAGGGAAGGAATAAGCTAAGCGGAAGGGAATACGGGAACTGGGAGGGAAAAGGGGTAAGATAGGGGGAGGAACTCTAAGGCGGGGGGAGGGATACTAAAAAGGGAGGGCTGTGAGAAGCAAGTGGTGCTCACAAGCTTAATACTGGGAAGGGGGGGAAAGGGGAAAGAAGGAAGAAAAGCATAAACCGGGGTTAACAAGATGGCAAGTAATACAGAATTGGTCATTCTAACCATAAACGTGAACGGGGTAAACTCCCCCATAAAGAGGAAGCGGTTAGCAGAATGGATTAAAAGCCAGAATCCTACAATATGTTGTTTACAGGAAACACACCGGAAGCGGGGAGATACATGCAGGTTAAAGGTAAAAGGTTGGAGCAAAATCTACTATGCTTCAGGTGAAGTCAAAAAAGCAGGGGTAGCCATCCTGATCTCAGATCAAGCTAAAGCAAAAATTGATCTAATTAAAAGAGATAAGGAAGGACACTATATCTTGCTAAAGGGTAGCATGGATAATGAAGCACTATCTATATTAAACATATATGCACCAAGTGGGGTAGCATCTAAATTTTTAAAAGAGAAACTAAAAGAGCTGCAAGAAGAAATAGACAGTAAAACTATAATAGTGGGAGATCTTAACCTTGCACTCTCAGAATTAGATAAATCAAACCACAAAATAAATAAGAAAGAAGTCAAAGAGGTAAATAGAATACTAGAAAAGTTAGATATGATAGATCTCTGGAGAAAATGTAATGGAGACAGAAAGGAATACACTTTCTTTTCAGCAGTTCATGGAACCTATACAAAAATTGACCATATATTAGGACATAAAAACCTCAAACTCAAATGTAGTAAGGCAGAAATAGTAAATGCATCCTTTTCAGACCACGATGCAATGAAAATTACATTCAACAAAAAACCAGGGGAAGTAGACCAAAAAATAATTGGAAACTAAATAATCTCATACTAAAGAATGATTGGGTGAAACAGCAAATCATAGACATAATTAATAACTTCACCCAAGAAAACGATAATAATGAGACATCATACCAAAATGTATGGGATGCAGCCAAAGCGGTAATAAGGGGAAATTTCATATCTCTAGAGGCCTATTTGTATAAAATAGAGAAAGAGAAGGTCAATGAATTGGGTTTGCAATTAAAAATGCTAGAAAAGGAACAAATTAAAAACCCCCAGTCAAACACTAAACTTGAAATTCTAAAAATAAAAGGTGAGATCAATAAAATTGAAAGTAAAAAAACTATTGAATTGATTAATAAAACTAAGAGTTGGTTCTATGAAAAAACCAACAAAATAGACAAACCCTTAGTAAATCTGATTAAAAAAAGGAAAGAGGAAAATCAAATTGTTAGTCTTAAAAAAGATCAAGAATGGGCTTGAAATACATAGCTATGTGATCCCATTCAATTTTCAGGTGCTATGAACTTATATATCTTTTTCCTTGGTTATTTCAAGTCTCACTTGCCCCCTACATACTTTTTATCCTTGGAGAAGAACCATGACGAGTAAAAACGACAATTTCCAGTCAGAAGACCAGAATTCAAATGCTGGCTTTATTAATTATATCTATATGGCTTTTCTGGGCCTTGGTTTTCTCATCTGCAAAATAAGGGGGTAACTTAAATAAGCTAATTGGTATAATAACACTTATTTAGTGTTTTTAGTTCTTCAAAGCATTTTATATGTTTTAAAATTTAATCCTCATAATAACTCTGGGAAGTGGATATTACTATCCCCATTTTATTTTTATTTTTAATTATGTATTTATTTGTTTGTTTTGCTGAGGCAATTGAGGTTAAGTGACTTTGCTCAGGGTCACACAGTTAGGAAGTGTTAAGTATCTGAGATCAAATTTGAACTCAGGTCCTCCTGACTTCAGGGCTGGTACTCTGTCCACTAGATGCTCAATCACCATTTTACAGATGAGGAAACTGGGACACCAAGATTAAGTGACTTGTCCAGGGTCACTCAGTGAATATTTGAGGTAGGATCTGATCTCAGATCTTCCTGAGTCCAATTCCAACACTTTACTGGTCCCTTTTACCTGTATAATGATGGTCTATACCTCTTTACGCATCTGCTGCCCTTTTGCCCATAGGTTTTCTGAAACAAGGCAAAAGTATATCTAATTGCTCTCTGACCATGAGGAAAATCTATTTACAAGCAAACTTCAATGTTCTGACCTATAAAACGGGAATTAAAAACTTGTACTACTTACTTTTCATGGTTATTTTCCAGAAAAACAGTTTGTACAATTAAATGCCTCTGAGGAAGTTAATTAAAATTTTCAGATTTGGTTAGCAGATGATTAATCATAGACATTTTAAACTCTGAACTCTTGTCTTTTCCCCAAAACTGTTTCCTCTTCCCACCACCTTCTAGTCACTCAGGCTCACAATCTAGCGGTCTTTTCAACTCTTCATTTTCTTTCACTCATCTTCCCCATACCCAATCTATTGCCAAGTTCTGTTGACTTTGCCTTTGTAACATCTTTCATATATGTCCCCTTCTCTCTTCTGAGATTGTCACTACCCTGGTAAAACCCTTTATCATCTCATGTCTAGACTATTGCTAATTGGTCTCCCCATCTTGAGTTTCTTTCCTGTTTTAATCCATTTTCCTCTCAGCTATCTAACTGATCTCATTAAAGTTCAGATCTGACCATGTCACCTCCAATAAATAAACTCCAAGGACTCCTTATCACCTCTAAAATCAAATACACATTTCTCAATTTTGATTGTAAAGCCACTTGGAACCTGGCCCTTTTTTTACCTTTCTAGTCTTCTTATACTTTATTCTTTTTACTCTACAACCCAATGACACTGACTTACATGCTATTCTTTTAAAAAGACACTATTTCACTTGACTAGGAGAATTTTTCCTAGCTGTCCTCTACGTATGTGGAATGGTCTTCCTCCTCATCCCTGTCTCCTGGATTCCCTAGTTTTTTTTTTTTCCAAGTCTCAGTAAGATCCTATCTTCTACAAGAAGTCTTTTCTGATCCCTTTTAATTCTAGTGCCTTCCTCTGTTGATTAACTCCAATTTATTCTGTCTATATCTTGGTGGTACATAGTTGTTTACATTTTGTCAGCCCCATTAGGCTGTAGATTTGTTGAGAGAGAGAGAAGGAATTGTTTTTTTGCTTGTATTTGTATCTCCAGTGCTTCATTTGAGGTGGGGGATGTGTTACTGGGTGGTAATAAAAATGCTAAGAAAAAAAAACATTTAAAAATTCAACAAGGAAACAAAAAATAATTCAGATAGTGACACAATTGGACTGAATTTGTTACTACCTTGTTAAATTTAATATGGAATTAAAAAAAACCCAAAATATATTAACAGGTCATGGCTTCATATATATTCCCCCTTTTAATTCCTCCTTGAATATTGAAAAATTTATATTTGTGGATGATTGCTAATTTCATAACAATAAAAAAGTGATTAATAATTTCTATGTATCCCTTCACAGAGTTCTCACCTGATGGGAAGAAAGAGAAAGATAAGAAACTGTTAAAGTTTTATTGGGAAATGTCTGTCCCTGACCTTGCAGAGCTCCATCTTATGGGAAAGCAGAAACTCACACTAAAAAGCAACCTCAATGCAAATTAGCCATGAATTGATGTCTTGAGAAACCTGAGAGCATCTCTGATTTTTCATATCTCATTGAAGGAAAGTAGACTAGAGAGACTGCTGACCTTACCAGCCTAGCTCTATCTTTTTTAGAACTTAGCTGTCCCTAAGGAGAGGGGATTTAAGGTACTGCTGCTTTTAGAAGTGGGATTTTACAACCTGCTGCCTTGCTTTTATAGCTACACATATTTTTCCAAAAGCTTTTAACCTTGTCCTTGCCCCCTGGGGGGGACTACTGGGATGGGAGCAATTTGGCCACTTAGAGAGCTTTTGAACAGTCATTTATCTGAAAATACCAGTCCTAAGATTTCATTCATGTTGGCCAGTTAGATTGTTGAGGCCAGTTCAAGAGATCCATACTGGAGAATGGGAAAGAGCAAGTGGGGATCAGTAATAAAATGTGACTTTGTAGGAAATGGCTATGATCTAGTGGTGGGGAGAAGGAGAAGAAGAATATTGTACCAGGTAGGTTTTTTAAAGTGTAGGATTTTAAATAATTTAACATGTTATAAATAGCTTAGGAATGAGGGGGGAGGTAAGAAACAAACCAAGGACAATGATACTACCCGTGCTATCTACTTTCCAAGATTATTACTGAAAATTATTTTATAAATGTTAAATAGTTAGACAAAAATGAGCTATTTAAAATAATAAATGTACTTGGGGTCTTGCCTGAGCAAAGCCCAAATCCAGAACTGGAAATATTTAGTTCAACTTTCCTATTTTTGCAGTTGAGGAACCTGTGGTCCAGGGAGGGGGAAGTCACCAGCTCAAGGTCACAGCTACTTAATAGCAGAACCAGGATCAGAACCAGCATTCAAGTCTCCTGATTCCCTGTTCCTTGTTCTTCCAGCTATTTCACAAGATGGTGGTTTTCTTTAATATGCAAATATGTACCGAGAATAAAAATGTTGCAGAGGAGGATGAGCTAAAGGCTGTAAAAGGAGCTAAAAGCTTCTTATTTAGATCAAACAAAAGCAGACATGAAAAAGAGTCAGCCAGCTGCTCCAGGATGATGGCTCCAAAGTCCAGGGGCAGGACCAAAACCCGATAGAACACCCTGAGGCAAGAAAAGGGAAATGGGAATAAGAGCATCTAGGATGATATATTAAAATGTTAGTGGTGGAGGTGGGGTGAGATGGGGGGGTAATTTGGGGTTTTTGTCAGTACATTGATGTCCTGACATAGTTTTATTTCTTTTCATGACCTCCCAGGCTGACAAGGAGTGTAGACAGAGTCAGAGGCTAATAATACTAAATGCAGCCTTTGAAGATGGAATAGAAAAGGACTTATAGAGACAAGATGATACCCGGACTCCAGTTCCAATGATCTGCTATCTGTATAACAGTAAGATGATGTCTAAGAAGCAACTAGATTATGCTCCCATTTCTTTGTTGAGGTTGCAGAAACTGAGGTAGAACAATTTCTTGATACCTTGCCATCCAATTTACCTGTACATTTTCATTCATAACTATTACCATATCCATACAGTTCTCAAATCTAGGTGTATATAAGTAGTCACAAGTTAACTGCATTTGATTTTCTGGGTCGGTTCTCTTTCTTGATCTCATGCTATAGATAAGTGATGAAGGAGACATATGGGTTCAAATCTAGAGGTTTCTTTTTTCTGCTGCTTCTGGGACCAAAGGGTATCTATACTTTGTCACATTCTACTGATATCGCTACATCTACTAATCCAAACAAACTATTTACTAAGATAACGATTTGTTATATTAAAGCATTTGAGAATGGTTGAGAAAAGAAAACTATGGTCTATGCTAGTGGGAAATAAGCCAGAAAGATTGAATAAATGATATATTTTATATTTGTCTTTCTGCTCCCTTAGAATGTAAGCTCCTTGAGAACAGATAGAAAATGTAATGGATAGTGTACTAGACATAGAATCAGCGAGACTTGAGTTGGGATCTTGCCTCAGTCACTTATTAGTTGGGTAAGTTGATTTACTTTGGTCAGTCTCAGTTTCTCCACTGTAAATGGGTAAAAAAAAAAAAATAGCACCTATGGATTGTTATAAGGATCAAATGAGTTAACATATGGAACATATTTTGCCAACCTGAAAGTGTTATGTAAATAACTTATGAATAACTTATGAAAGTGCTATTTATTTCACTATTAGTATTTGTATCACCTAGTACAGTAGATTCTCAAATGTTTGATGATGAACCTAGATAAGGGTTAAAATCTATGGTAATGAGGGACAGAGCACTTAGATGCTCTAAGTCATGACTGATGAATGGGACCAGGTAGTGATTAAAGAGTCTATTATCTATCAAATAAAGTATAAAAGGTAGAACCAATCTATAAAAAGTCTTTACACAAGGCAGGAATAAGTAGATGCAATATTTTCTAAGTGAAACTAGAGGGATAAGAGCTGAATTAGTGAGAATTATCAAGTTCTTACCATATCACATGTTTTTTAAATTGCTCCAGGGCTTATTGGCATAAACATTGAAAAGAGGTTGAGAAACTCAGAAAACCAATTATCAGTAGCTTGCATTGCTCCCCTCAATTTGAAGTTTTCTTCCTGAACCTTGTTTATTCTGTAATGGATGTGGCCTGGCTTCGTGTTCACCATCATGCACCATAACTTATGTCTCTGTTTTCCCATTGTGTCTGTTAGTCCCTGTGCTGTGATAATAAAGGCAGCAGAAGTACTGATAATATGGCAATATTATCTTTCTGGGAAATGTTCTTTTAGTTTTTGGTGTGCTCCACAGGTCCACAGATCTATGAGAAAGCAGTCAGTAGAGAATCTATCTTTTCTCCCTGGATATTTAACTATTACTATACTTGATTCTTTCCCTAGAATAGAAAAGGGGTCAATTCCCTGAAATGATAAATTCCCGATGAGACAATTCACCTAAAGCTTAATTTCTACTTCAAAAACAGGATTAAAAACTAAAACAAAAACCCAACTGTCCTATTGTGTTTTAGAACCTTCATAAGTAACAGTTCTAGATAACCAGATATCAAAAGATACAAGATTAAGGTTAAATCTTTTTTTTAGGCTCCCAGTGTCATATTCTAGGATGTTATTTTTGGCTAGGACAACTATCTGAATTTGAGTTAGAAATTCCTTACCCACTCTCTAGCTGGTATGCAAATGGATTTAATTAAAAACAAAAAATTGTGTCCCCCTTAATAAACAACCAATTGTTTATTAAGTGCCAAACACCTTGTGTTATAGTGGATAAAGAGCTAGTGTCAAAGATGTGAAAGCCTAATTTTAGGCATTCTGACACATCCTGAAACCTGAGCCATCACTTAACCTCTCAATGCTTGAGTTAATTCTCTAAGACTATGAGTTGCAATCCTTTAGAATTGCCCATCTGAGAGCACTCTATGACATTGAAATAGCAGGTCAAGTCCCTTTCCCTATCCATATGTAAGATACTGTGCAATGAAAATATAAAGACAAAAATGAAATAGTCCTTATCCTTAAAGGGTTTCCATTTTAATCATTGATTACTAGAATATTAGTAAAGAAAGAGTGACAAATTCCTGTTCCAGATTGTGTCTGAAGTGATGTCAAATTCCCTAATCCCCTTCTTCAGTCCATCCAGTCATCTGTAAAAATTAGTGGGAGAAGAAAATTGTTTTTCTGAACTAATGTGAGCTAACATTTTAGATACTTTCAAACTTTTGAAGAAGCAGCATAGGGAGTTTTGGCAATAGAGAAATTAAAAAGGACCATCCTAGAATCAATGGTTTTGCTGATAGAGGAGGAATTATTACCAGGTGTGAGAAGGGTTCTTAGAAATTTTTGGTGTGTCCTCACCCTATAGCTGTAGTTATATAAAGGCAGTAGAGTGTAGTGAAAAAAGCATAAGATTTTTCAGTCAAAGGACCTGAGGTTCAAAATCCAGTTCAGCTATTTGCTATCTGAGCAACTTTGGAGAGTCACTTTTCTGAATCTCACTTTCCACATTTGTAAAATGAGGGATTGGATTACATGGCCTCTAAGAGCCTTCCTAGTTACAAATATAGAATTCTATGACTACAAAGAGAATATATATTGTGAGCTCACAACAATGCATTTCACTGATTGATAATCATCTTGGGTTAAGAGATTTTTGTATTGACAGAAATATTTTTAAAGGACTTAAGCAAGCACTAAAAGGACCACTTAGCAGGATATCTTATAACTGGGGATTGACAGCCTTGATTGATCTGAAGAGCCAGCTGAATGACTGTCTAGATGGTCCTCAAACTTTTTAAATAGGGGGCCAGTTCACTGTCCCTCAGACTGCTGGAGGGCTGGACTATAGTAAAAACAAAAACTTTGTTTTGTGGGCCTTTAAATAAAGAAACTCCATAGCCCTGGGTGAAGGGGATAATCATCCTCAGCTGCTGCATCTGGCCCACAGGCCGTAGTTTGAGGAGCCCTGCTTCAGAAGGAGTTGGCCTAGGACTAGAAAAAATATATTAGCCAATGAGGTGGCAAGAGAGGTTAAGCTCATGAGGATTGATTCCAGACTATGGTCCCCTAATGGGTGATAAGACTGACCAAGAAGAAATCGTGACCATGACCGTATGGTAACTTGTGTTTCCAACAAGACCTCCTTAATCTTCTTAAACTAACAGTGATACTGGATCCAATTGAAGAATTATAGAAGCAAGAGGTTCCTAGAGCCTGATCAGAGATCTCTCTCTGCTCCCTAAAATATCGTCATGCTAGGCCATTTGAAATGATCTTTTCTTTGTAGGAATTTTAGTCAACTTAGCCTAGTCAACTTTAGCTAATGCTAGCATATTAGTAAAGTAATGTTTCAGAGAAGGACAAAAATTTCTATCTGACTATGCTTTGATGGTGTCAAGGAGATCAAGGAAGACGAAAGGATTCAAATAATTTCTTGATTCTAGAAAATCATGTTTTCTGCAGTTTAGCAAAAAAAGGTGGAATGCACTTGCCTGGAGGAAATCATTTGACAAGAGAACAGTTGTAGCTAATGATATTAAGGAGGAAAGCAGGTGAACTAGGAAATCAGTTTACTGCCCTGAAAAAGAGGATGCTCTGCCCTCACAGAGGTAGTATCTAGGCTACAGGCACCTAGAGAACACAACCTCTGTGATTATTGGAGATAAAGGCAACTTTGAGCTTGGCTTCCAAGGGCTCCTAAACTTTTTAGTGTCATAGACCCCATGGGAATCTGGTAAGTCTTCAGAAAAATGTTTTTAAGCACTCAAAATAAAATACATAGGCTTAGAAAGGAAACCAATTATATTGAAATAATTACCAAAATTATTTTTTAAAAGTTCAGACCCCAGTTATTAGATACTTACAAGAAAGAGCTGGCTGACATTCTGCTCACCATGAGTTTAGAAAACTCAGAGATCTTGTTTACAGGGTTAGGAAGCTCCCAGGTGACCAAGAATTCTAAATTCAAGTATTTGGTCACCTCATATGCCTCTCCTAAGGAAGCTGGGAGGAGGGAATAGGGATTTACTTTTCCTTGTTCAACTGCAATGGAAGAAATAACTAAAATAATTATTAGAATCTTGGTCCTTCCAAGAAAAGATAAGTAAAGAAATTATTAGGAAAAGGATACTAGAAATAGGCTGAAAGCATGAACTATACATTTCAGTACATCCATTGAGTAATCTATCCTAGGGAAGTTGACTGAAATTGTTTCAAACATTGGCAAACAATTCCATAGATCCATTGATGAAGCATGTTCCTTTCCTTCTGACAGAAGTGATGGAATCAGGATTTAAAATGTGATTTTAAAAAATATGGCCAACATCAAGAAACTGGAAACTGAGTAGGTGCTCATCAGTTGGAGAATAGCTGAATAAGTTATGGTATATGAATGTTATAAAATATTATTGTTCTATAAGAAGTGATCAGCAGGATGATTTCAGCAAGGCTTGGAGTGACTTACATGATCAGCAAAGCTTGGAGTGACTTACATGAACAGATGCTGAGTGAATAGCAGAACCTGTTAGGGACATTTCTCTCTTTCTCTCTGAGAATTGCCATGTATACCATGTCAGCTAGAGGGCAGACCCAGGAGGTAAAAAGGAGCTTGGCCTCTGAGGCAGGTGTTAAGGGAACTGACAGGTTTCTTGAGTGAGGGGTATGGCCTCTTGCTAGATCTTCACCTAGAACACAGCACTAATGCTAGTGTCCCCTTTCTGTGGATCCACCTAGATAGTACTGAGTGGGCTAGGCATGGGGTAATCCTGGAAGAGAGTAAATATAAATAGCTTGCTTTTGAGTCAAAGTCAGAGAGTTGCAGGCACACATACACACACTTGCTCTTTTTTTCTGCTAACCCCTGCTGAGCTTACCAATAAAGAAAGGCTGTTTTGCACTTAAGATTGGCTCATCTTCATGTATATCCGGGAATATCTGGAAGACTGGTGTGTATGGCCCTAGTGGTCTAGAATAGTGTACATGGATGGTCCAGCACATAGGAGATCATTATACACAGCAACAAGAAAAGCATTCAGTGATCAATTCTGATGTACATGACTCTTTTCAACAATAAGATGATTCAGACCAGTTCCAATGGTCTTGTGATGAAGAGCTTCATCTGCAATCAGAGAGAGAACTCAGGAAATGAGTGTGGTACATAACATAATATTTTTACTCTTTTTGTTGTTTGCTTGCATTTTATTTTCTTTCTCATTTTTTCCCTTTTTTATCTGATTTTTATTGTGCAGCATGATAATTGTGGAAATATGTATAGAAGAATTGCACATGTTTAACATATATTGGATTTGTCATCTAGAGGGGAAGGCAAAAAAAGGAGGGAAAAATTTAGAACATAGGATTTTGCAAGGGTGAATGTTGAAAATTATCTATGCCTATGTTTTGAAAATAAAAAGCTTTTTAAAAATGTGGTCCATATGAGACTTGCTTTTATTTGACTATGCATATTTATTATGAGGTTTTTTCCTTTTCCAATTGTGAGGGCCAATGACATTTTTGTTCATTGAAAAATAAAATAAATATCTTAATTAAAAATAAAAATAATAAAATCAAGTACATTGATAATCACAATGTATGCCTGACAGATGGAGGATATCAAAGACCTTTCTGGTATGAATGGATTCTCCCTCCAGCCCATATATTGAATTCAAATCATGTTCTAAATAGGTATGTCCCCCTTCCCCAAAGGGGCCATAACTAGAGAGCATAACTAGAGATAAAGAGAAATCAATGGTGTTGTCACCTAATGCTGTTGGTTTCTCTTGATAAGGAAAACTCTTTACTTCACTAAATTTCATAAAAATAGGACCTTATTGCATCTTTATAAGAATTCTGTGAGATTCAAGTATCACTCTTCACTTTGCAGATTAAAGAAACTGAGGCTTGGAGAAATTAAATGACTTTCCCATAGCTAATCATTTATTGTTATAGGTGAAATTCAGGTTGAAATCCAGACTCTGAGTCCAGAGTTTTTTTCACTATATCATTTCCTTAGAGTTTATGTTACAAGATATCAACTGACCCCATGGTTACTGTTGCTTGTCAGTCCTTTTACTCTGTCCTTTCTGTGGTGCTCCATACAACGGCTGTGGCAAACTTTCCCTTCTCTTCTCAAGCCTACTTAGATATCCCTCTACCCACCTATCCCTAAACATATCTTTTCATAGAGGGTCTTCCCTTAAAATATTAAGACTGACTGTTAGTGTTTCTTTGCTTGTTCCATATTTTAAATCACCTCAATTCCTCCCCCCCCATTTCTCTTATTCCTTGTTCTAGTCTCTAATAATGAAATGGTCCTTTTTGCCAATGCCAACTCTTCTACTTGTGTATTTGATCTCATCCTCTCCTATCTCCTCCAGAAGTTGATCTTTTTGACCATCCTCTCCTTGTTTTACAGTATTTAATGATGATAGTAATAATAACTGACATTTATATATCAGGTTAAGATTTGTGAAACACTTTGAAAATAGCATCTTGATTTATCTTTACAACCCTGAAATTTGGGTATAATTATCGCCCCTATTTGCTAGATGAGAAAACTAAGACAGATAGAGATCAGTGACATTCCCAAAGTCACACAACTAGGAAATAACTAGGAAACTAGTAACTAGGAAATATCTGAATCCAGAATAGAACTCAGACTTTCCTAACATTGGTTAGACTCGAGATCTATCTACTATATCACCTAACTTTTAATCTGAGGTTAACATATATCAACAAATGAGTATTTCCATAAACACAGAAAAGAAAAAGAGGATTTGACATCTATTACATAAATCTTGTATTTTAAAACATATATACATTTGTATATATGTATATAATTAATGCAACATATTAGTTTCAAAGCTGTCTCACTTTTTGGTCCCATTCTAAGTTTATTTTCTTCTGTGTCTTAAAAACAAATGCTACAACAACACTCTTCCTTTCCTTTGTTTTTTTGGCATTACTATTGCTACCTGCCTTCTGCTTCTGAAATCTAATCCCTCTCAAATTAAAAAACCAAATAAAACAAATAACAACTTCCCTTGTAAGACATAAATATTGTTAAGGAAAACAAATCCACTATTAGGTATATCTAAAAATGAGTATTTCTATCTTTCCCTTGAGTCTCCTGCCTTTCTGTAAGAAAATGTGATATTTCCTTTATCACTGGTCCTTTTAAAAAGGTGGAGTGAGGGTGGATCTTTTTTCCCCAATTTTTATCCACTGGCTCTGTTTCTGCTATACTCAAAGATGCTTACATCTCTACCATCTTCTCAAAGTATCATGTTATATATTTCTCCAATTTCTTTAAAAAAACATTTCTGTACTTATTTCCTTCACTTTTTCTCTTCCCACTCATATAGACTCTTGCAATCGGGTTCTAACCCTACCATTCAATGTAAAATCTATTTCCCACTGTCATCAATGTTTTTCTGTATTAATACAGTTTTTTGGTCCTCAGTCTCGTAGACCTCTTTGTGGCATTTGCTACATTTGAACCTTCCGGAGATTATTATTATTGACTGCTACAATTCTCTTCCTACTCATGTAATCACTCCTTCTCAGTCTCCTTTGCAAAATCTTCATCCAAGTCCCACCGCAAGGCAAGGCTGTATCCAAGGCTCTGCCCTGCTACTTCTTTGCTTTTCCCTCTCTTGGTATTCTCATTAACATCTAAAGGTTCAACAATTTTCCCCCAAATGACTGCCAAATTCACATTTCTAGTTCACATCTTTCTCCTAAGCTCTAGTCCTATATGTTGGACTGTCTGCTGCACAGGTTCACTCAACATTTTAAACTCAAGATGACCAGAATGACGCATTAGTCTTGTCACCAAACACAGCCCTCCTCTGAACTTTTCTATTTCTGTCAAAGACACAATCCTCCTAGTCTCCCAAATCTGCCATCTAGGAGTTATTCTCAATTAATCAATATTGTATTCATATCCACATAAATTGTCAAGTCTTTTCAATTCTATTTTCATAACATTCATAACATCTCCATTCGTTTCTTTCCATTTACATGGCCACCATTCTAGTTCAACTCCTCATCATTTATTGATTAAACTATTACAGTAGCCTCTTAAGGGGTCTCTTTGAATTCAGGGGAAGGGAGTAATGAGGATTAAAGAACAAAGAAGGGGTAGGGGTGGCTAGCTAGCTAGGAACTACTAGAATTAGGGGAGAAAGTGGTGATAATATATTAGCCATAGAATGGTACAATATCAGAAACTAATGTGATTTTATGAGTGGAAATAAGATTAAAGAAGCATTACCATCTGCTTATCTACTTTGCCACTGACCCCTAAGGATCATGGGACTTTTTCATCTGACTTTCAGCTGAAATCTTCCCCATTAGAACATGAGCTCCTTGAGATTAAGAATAATCTTACTTTTCTATATGTATGCCCAGTACTTAACATATTGCTTTGCACATGAGAAGTGCTTTGAAGAGGCTTTACTCATTAATTCACAGAATGAGATTTCAGAATCTTCTTCTCCCCCCCCCCCTTCCTTTCTATTCCCATATGTCTCCTCCTGGTAAGGATGAATGTACTGTGAGGATCTCAGAAGGAAAAGTCTGTCACCTTGAATTTTATAATGCTCAAATAGTACTCCATTCTGGCTAGCTTTTCTCATATTAAACTCTGTCAGAGAGTTTAAAAACATCTACAAATCCTATATATTAATCTGTAACTATTTCTCATGTCCCATTTCTTGTTCCAATATCTGGAATCAGTCTCTGATGATGATGATCTCTTGCTCCATCTTTGTTTAAAGCACCATAGTTAGCCCAACACAATTTAGCTGAGACTACAACAGCTGGTGACCTGAGTCAATAGCCTTTTTTTAAACCTCTCTTCAGTTCATTGCTTTCAGTTCAGTAGGAGCAAAGCTCCCCAGTACTTCAGTTTTACCCCTACTTCAAATTCTCAAAAAAAAAAATTCTATTTTGGACTTGGGATTAAGACTTTGCCCCATCAAGAGGGAAGGGGGAAGTAAAAAGTTATACAGAGTACAAATGTGGATCAGGATCAAATTAGAACAAGTAGTTTTATTCCCATTTAGAAAGGGGAATGCTATGCAATAAAAAATAAGAGGCATTAGAACAAAATCCAGTAATATGTCTCTAGTAATATAATCAATACACTGAGACTCTAAAATGTAAACCTCACTGGGACATTTGCAAACGGTTTCTTTGGAAGGGCTATTAATTAAACATTTTACATTTCATATCTACTGAGTACAATTGAGCTCCTCCTCTTCTTCCTTCTCCTCTTCCTCCTCCTCCTCCTCCTTCTTCTTCTCCTCTCTCTTTCTCTCTCTCTCTCTCTTTGTCACACACACACACACACAAACATACACATACACACTCATCCAAACCCCTTTCATTTTTCTCTCTCTTCACTCTCTCGGTATCTTTTTCTCCATTTTTTCTTAACTTTTCCTTTTCTTTCTATTCTCTCTCAATTTCTTTCTTCTTCCTCCTCATTCTCTTTCTCTACACTCTCTGCACATCTCCATTCTCTCTCCCTCCTACCTTTTTCTCGTTTTTCTCATTCTTTCTTTCTCCATTCTATTTCCTTCTCTATTTTTCTTTTCTCCCTCATCTTTTAGTTATCTTTTTTCTTCCTATTCTCTGTTTTCCTCCATGCTTTCTCTCCATTCTCTCTTTCTATTCTGCATCTGTTTGTGTGTCTTTGTCTCTGTGTGTATATGCCTCTCTCTCTCATTCTCTCTGTCTCTTCTCTCTCTCTCTCTCTCTCTCTCTCTCTCTCACACACACACACACACACACACACTCACACATATCAGGTGAAGAGTTGGACAATAACACTCTCTCTGTCCAGACCATGGAGACATAGTACACAAACTCCAGAGCTGCAGGAAGAAGGCCCTGAAAGATAGAAATTGCTCTTTTAGTATATCCATGCAGTTCCAGCTCAGAAGTTAATTAAAAGATTTTATGAACACTTGAGTAATCATGTCTGAAAAGAAGCAGAGAATTTGTGCACATGCTCTGAAAGGAAGGGATTTCTCCATTATTTGTGCCCTGAAATATGGTCATCCCAAGCATGCTTTAAAGGGTGTGTGTGTGGTGTGTGTGTGTGTGTGTGTGTGTGTGTGTGTGTGTGTGTGAAGCTACATTTTCTTGGTTTCCAATTCTGCCTCTTCAGGAGGCTGATCCATTGTTCCCCTAGAATGTTTTGCTTCTCCCTTTTTCTTCCCTTTTGTTTTGCTCTAGCTATTCCTTTTCAGCCTATAAGCTGCTATTGCTGGTGTGACATATATAAAGTTCAAAAGATAATTTATGGATAATTAATCATTTTATTAATTATGGCTAGCCAATTATTAATAAAAGGATGGTCATTTGGCTCTCATTTGGCTCTGTTGTGAAACAAAGATGGATCAAGGAACTCTATTGACACATATGTGCTCTTGCAGGAGTGGGTGTTCCCAATATATAGCAAAAAATATGATTGGTAAACAGTTAATGAGAAAATGAATATTATAATGATAGCTGGGCCTATTTTAATGAAAGGCTAAGAGATGTGACTTTGCTGTCACTCTTACTTTTACATCACCCCAAGTTCTGGACAATCTAGACAAAGGATCTACATCCTACCCAGGCCTGAGTAGAACACAATGAGCCTGAATTTATCTAGACTAAATTTATTTTATTTTTTACTTTACTTTTTAATCAAACTAAATTTCCCCATTTGAGGAGAAAAGTAATTCCATATTTATTATTAGTAATGTCCTTCAGATGATGACTGAATGACCTACAAGGGGCTGATTTCTGAATGAAAAAAAAAATAGAAAAAGGGACATCCTCAGTCCTAATTTAATAATTTGTTATTCCAAACTGAGTCACCCTCAGATTTTCTGTTTCCTTCTTTTTTCAGTTTCCTGACACTACTCAGGGATGTTTTTTCCACTAAGTGCCTCAGTGCTGCTAAGTAGTAACAACCCGAAACTGGCCATCCTTTTCCTTTTGTTCTGTATTGTCCTCTCACATTCTCTCTCATACAGGGCATGCTTGAACATCTTTCTTGGAACTGAAAGTCTGATCTTCCCTTTATCAACCTGAGTAGTGCTTTGAACATTCAAAGACTTTCCCTTCTGATAACATTAAATTCAAAACTACTGTTATAAAGGCATCACAAATTATTGTTGAGGAAGAAAGGGGGTATATTTTAATCTCACAACTTCAAACCAATTATATTGAGGGGAATTGCCCAGTTTTCCACCAAGGATATTTGGCAACAACAAAGCAGGTGCCTCAAAGTCCAACATGGAAAAATATGAGCCCTGGGCAGTTTAGGATGATTGTACATTGGGGATTTGGAGCCTCTGTTTGACACTTAGTGGCCCTTTCCCTGACATTTCCTGGTTAATCTCTTTCCCATTCCCTCCCTTCCTCTTTTCCTTCTTCTTTTCCTTCCTTCCTCCCTTCCTCCCTCCCTTTCTCCCTTCCTATTCTGCCTAGTCTCCATGGCAGTGCTCATGGGGAGGGCTACTACTTAGCAGCACTGAGGCGCTTGGTGGAAAAAAAAAACATCCCTGAGTAGTGTCAGGAAACTGAAAAAAGAAGGAAACAGAAAATCTGAGGGTGACTCAGTTTGGAATAACAAATTATTAAATTAGGACTGAGGATGTCCCTTTTTCTATTTTTTTTTTCATTCAGAAATCAGCCCCTTGTAGGTCATTCAGTCATGATACCTCATTTAATCACTAATGAAGAGCATTGCCCTGAATGGTCCTAGCCAGCACTTCATTCCCCCCCAGCTGAACTTGGATTTGATTTTTACCACTTATCATTCCTGCCACTTCCATCCTCCCAAAAGTTCATCACCAAGAAACTTATCATCACTAATATTATGTTGAGTTGGTTACTCACAACACATCAGCATCCTTAGTAATCTCTGTCTTTCTGATTGGAGGATAGAAAGCCAAGTGAAAACTTCCTCCCAATGCATCCATTTAAAATTGGCTCAGGAGTCCAGCCAACTCTTCATTTCCTACCAGCTGCACTCCTTGGATTTGATTTTACCATTAACAGGCTCCTCATTGTACCTTCCCCCATCCCCCTTTCAGCTTCTTTTCTTGTGTAGAGTGGGAAATGTTTTTCTTTTTTTTGAACCTCCAGCATTTAGCATAGTGTCTGCCATATAGCAGGCATTTAATAAATTTTTATTGTGTTCTATTGTATTTTTAAATAAGCCTCAGGATGAATCAATTAATCAATGTGCCAGTCACTGTATTAGATGCTGATAATGACTACTACTGGCAGTTGTATGCCTTTGCTATCTCTGTACCTTACAACCTTCCCAAAAGTTTCTCTGCCAAGGTTTTAGATGCTATCAATGCTACGCAAGAGTCATTTCCCTATTTCTCTTGTCATCTTTGAGAATGTATTCAGGTGACAAACACATTCGGGGAATAATTACAAAAGTTATAGGCTGACTGCCCATGTTGGGGCTCAGTTGATTTCTTCCCTCAATTCCAATCTTCCACAGTTGAAAAAAGAACAGATATTGAAAAATTAAAGTAGAGAAAATAAACTATAGAATGGTGAACTTGATTTCAATTCCAGCAAAATTCTGGGATTATCATTAAGACATAAGAATAGAGAGAAAGAACAAAGATGGTAGAATAGTAGGAAACAGTACTGCAAACTCTCCATTTCCTCATCCTTATCCAAACACCCCCAAAGAAATCTAAAAATATATACTAAATTAAAACTTGCTTAAAATAGCTAAGAAAAGACTTCCAGGGAGGGAGCCAACTAGGTGTAATGTCCAGGTTAACTCTCTGGAGATCTTCTGAATGGGCTTTGGTTTCAGCAGAATAATCACCACAAGAATAGTCAGGAATAAAGTCCAAAGTCTTTATTATCTCCTTCACAGTCTGTCTCCTTCTCCTGGAGCCAGGCTAGCTTTCTAGAGGACCTTCAGATGGGCCTTTGTCTTAATGGAGGAATGCAGGAGGCAGGAGAACCACCAGGATGGTGGGAGATGGAATGTCTCTCTTCTAGTCCTTGTTGGATCTTATATACCTTATTATAATTACATCATTACAGCATACTGATTATGTGTGAACATAGAGAACCATTACATCACCATGCTAAGTACTAAGTATATATGTAAACTAGATAACCATTGTCTCATCAATTCTTCTGAGTTAACACCTTGTTTCAAGAATACTTCTGCAGAGTTCTGCCTCTCTACAACTAGAGATATCATTTAATGTGGGACATTAGTAAATGGTACTTGGACAGGCTCCTGAGGAGAAAATTCATATGAAAAAACCCCAGCAGTATGGCTTGGACCTCAGGGACAGTAAAATCATGACTCTAGCTTTTAGTCCAATCTGATGCTGTAGAGAAATAACGAAGGCAGGAATCTCTGACACAAGGCAAGATGGCACTTCAATCAATCTGAACTAATAGAATTTCCAATTAGTTAATAGTATCTGAATCCAATAGCAGTCTAGAGTTGTTCAGACCCAAAACCAGGTCAGAAACTCGCAGGGAGACAGGATGGTACTAAATAGAATTTGTCCGGGCTGAAATTACTTTGGGAGTACTGTAAACCTGCATATTTTCCTGCTATCACTGAGAACCTAGAATAACATGAGACTCAATAATCCAAGAAAGTAGAGCAAATAAAAAACAACAACAACAACAACAACAAAACCCCAAACAATCCCATGATAAAAAGTTAATATGGTAACCCAAGGACAGTTAAGTAGCATAGTGGAGAGACCTCTGAGCCTGGAGTCAGGAATACTAGAGTTTAAATATCAATCTGTGTTACCCTGGATAAATCACTTAACTTTGTTTATCTCAATTTCCTTATCCATAAAATGAACTGGAGAAGAAAATGCTAAACTACTCTAGTATGTCTGCCCAAAAAATGTCAAATGGGGTCATGAAGAATCAGACAAAATTGAAATTGCTGAACAATAACTATAACAAAAATGTTCACTCCAAAAACACCTACAAAGTCTCAAAAAAAAAAAACCCAATTTAAACACAAATTCACATGGGATTCCTAGATTAGAAAAAGCAAGGATTTTTAAAAAAATTAAGTAAAAATATTGGAGCAGCTAGGTAGCATAGTGGATAGCCTTGGCCTTGAGTTAGGAGAACCTAAGTTCAAATTTGGTCTCAAATATTTGATAGTTAATATCTATGCAATCCTAGACAAGAAATTAGAACACTAGAGGAAAAAAATCAAAAAGAAAATAAAAGTTATTGGAGGGGGGGAGAAAGGAAATTGATTGCCACAAGAGGTGCAAAACCTTGCCCAAGAAACAAACTCCCTGAAAATTAGGATAGACCAAAGAAAAGATGATTCTGTGAGACAAGATGTATTAAAGTCAAAAGACTGAAAAATAGGGGGAAAAGTAAGGTATAGCAAAAAAAGTTAGTAGACCTGAAAAACAGATCCAAAAGGCATAATTGATGAATTGTTGGTTTATCTAAAAGCCATGACCAAAAAAGAGTCTAGTTGCAATAATTCAAAAAATCTTAAAAGAAAACCTCCCAAAGGAAGTGGAAACTTAGTGGATGCCCATCAGTTGAAGAATGGCTAAACATTATGGAATATTATTATTTTATAAGAAATGATCAGCTGGATGATTTCAGAAAGGCCTGGAAAGACTTAAATGAACTGATGCTAGCTGAAGTGAGCACAACCAGAACACTGGACACAGCAGCAACAAGATTATGTGACAATCAAATCTGATGGACATGGTTCTTTTCAACAATGAGGTTATTCAGACCAATTTCA
Source organism: Antechinus flavipes (assembly GCF_016432865.1). Classification (NCBI taxonomy): domain Eukaryota; kingdom Metazoa; phylum Chordata; class Mammalia; order Dasyuromorphia; family Dasyuridae; genus Antechinus; species Antechinus flavipes. The sequence continues at coordinate 200,859,022 of NC_067401.1, forward strand.
ATAGATTGTAATAGAGAAAGTCATCTGTATCCAGAAAGAGGCCTGTGGGAACTGAATGTGGATCATAACATGGTATTTTCACTTTTTTTGTTGTTGTTTGCTTGATTTTTATTTTTTCTCATTTTTTTCCTTTTTGATTTGATTTTTCTTGTACAGCATGGTAATTGTGGAAATATGTATAGAAGAATTGCATATGTTTAACATATATTTGATTACTTGCTGTCTAAGGGAGGGAGTCAGGGGAAGGAAGGCAGAAAAAAATTGGAATACAAGATTTTACAATGATGAATGTTGACAAGTATCTTTGCATATATTTTGAAAATCAAAAAAAACTATTATTAAAAAAGAAAAAAAATTAAAAAAGAAAACTGCCCAGATCTTTTAAAATTAGAGGATAAAGTATAAAAAGAAAAAATCTACCAATTACTTCCTGAAGAAAATCTCAAAATGAAAATTTTCAGAAACCATATTCCAAACCCCTATTTTACAGGTTAAAGAAAAAATACTGCAAGAAGGAAAAAAAAATCAATCATCAAGGAGACATAGTCAAGATCATACACAATTTAGCATCCACCATTGTGAAGGAGCAGAGAGCTTAGAATGTGCTATCCCAAAAGACAAGACTTACAATAAACCAAGAATAACTTACCCAGAAAAATTGAGTATAATCCTACAGGAGAAAATAAATGACTTTTAATTATTATAATACATGATATCATGGGCAGCTAGGTGGCACTGTGGATACAGTGCCAGGCCTAGAGTCAAAAAGACTCATCTCCATCAGTTCATATCTGGCAGACACCTATTAGCTATGATCCCAAGAAGGGAACTTCACTCTATTTACCTCAGTTCCTCTGGAACTGGAGAGCTGGAAAAGGAAATGACAAACCACTTTAGTATCTTTATCAAGAAAACCCCAAATGGGGTCATAAAGAATCAGACATGACTTAAAAAATTACTGAAATATGCTATCATATGATACAATACAAAATAATAATGAATTCCAAGCATTCTTAAGACAAGCACTGCATAGAAACCATTACATTCAAACACAGGAATTAAGATAAATATAAAAATATAAACATGAATAAAGTATCCTAAGGGACTAAATAAGCATAAGATTTTTACATTTAAATATAAGGAGATGATAAATGTTCACTCTATGTTCACTCTGAATCCTATCATTACTGGGGATCATAGAAGAAATCTAATTAAACAAGGCCTGTTTTGATCTTAAGAGAAGTAAAGAAAGGGGGGAAGAAATACATTTGGGGTATAGAGAGAAAAGGAAGAAAGGTAAAAGAAATTTAGATGTTTATATAAACAAAGAGGAAAGGGAGGGAATATCTGACACTTATTATCATCTGATTTGATATCCCAAACAGTAGGGTACAGAAATACATCTCACTCAATGGAGAATTACGAAAGTGGGGGAAAGGGAGAAGGGAGAATTAGAATATGGATAGATTAAAAAGGGATTATTTCTAAGCAAAACAAACTCTAAGGATACATAAAGATGCTCTTTTTAAAGTGTCAAAGAATGCCAATCTGAGGAGATGAATAAAAGTTAAGAAATGGCTAAACAAATTGTGCTATCTAAATGTTATGAAATATTATCATGTTATAAGACATTATAAAGAGGATGGCTTCAAATTAACCTGAGATGTGTATGAACAAATGAAGTGAGCAGAACTAGGAGAATAATTTATATGACAAAACTATATTAGAAATGAAAAACTGAAAGAATTAGAAACTGATCAGTATAATCAATAATCAGAATTACAGAGGATTGTTGAAACATGTTACTCTTTTTTTTGACAGAGATCTGAAGGACTTAGAGTACAGAATGAAGCATATTGGACATGATTATTGTGGAAATTAGATTTGCTTGAATACATATTTTAAATAAGGGTCTTGTTTGTCTTCTACTCTCAGGTGGGAGAGGATAGTATGGGTGGAAGAGACAGAAGATGTATTTTTGTTTATTGAAAAAAGCATATAAATTATAATTTTAAAAAGAGAGAGGAATGGGAACTGGATCTGTTTCTTCATTGGTATAGGAAACTCCTAGAAGAAAAAGTTGATTCTATTGCTATAAGTCAGCACCTTCTCTGTAATTTATAGACTTAGAGAATTATCTTAAGCATTGAAATGCTAAATAACTTGCCCATGGTTACAACCAACATGTGTCAGTAATGGGACTTCTACTCAAGTCTTCTTGACTTTAGGGCTTCTCCAAGGAAGTAATGACATATGTCCTAGCTTCATCAAGAAGAAACTGTGATAGCCTTACCTCATTGTTATTCTCTACAAACATTGCTAGATTGAAAAAAATGCTGTAAATAATGTTTATGAAGATTTTAGCAAGGAATGTGATGAAATCTCTTATGCTTTTCTTGTAGAATAATATGAACTGGAGGAGAGGTATTAAAAAATACAATAAAACATAGATTATATCAATATGTGATTTTCTAAGCCAATATGCACCTTCAAGGATACTTATGTATAATTTGGTGACCTCTGTTTTCATTTCAGTTTGACACCCTTGGACTATAGAACATTTAAATAGATTCAGAATTCATTGTATCAACCCCCCCCCAGATAGTCATTTGTTAATAATGTAATGTCAATTTAAAAAGGAAGTTTCTAGAGGAATATCTTAGTAATTATGTTTGTTTCTTAGTATTTAGCATTTTTGTCAATGACTTGACAAAATTCTGTATTAATTTTGAAACTAGCACAAATATGAGTTGCTACATCATTTTTCTTGAGTCATTTTTCAGTCATCTTTGAATTTTCATGCTCCCAAGGAATCTGAAGTCATTTACCATTTCTTTCTCCAACTCATTTTATAGATGAAGAAACAGAGGCAAACAGGATTAAGTGAGTTGTCTAAGATAATGCAACTCATAAATTTTTGAGGCTGTATTTGAATTGACAAAAACTTAGTCTGGCATTTTATTAGCTGTCCCATAAACCTGAGATAGATTTCTAAATTATTAAATGACACAGACACACATATAGATATATAGACAAGAATAATGGGTTTAATTGAATAATGTAAAATTAATATAAATAAATATGCCCATAGGAGCTCAAAAAATCAACTTTCACATGTACAATATGGTGGAGATATTGGTTATTTGAAGAGAATCCGATGGTTTTAATGGATTTAAACCCAAAAAGTTAACAGTGTGATATTGTATGTTCTCTATTGAGGTTTTCTTGGGGTCTCTGGAGGCAGCCTTCATTTCAGTTCAGTAATCACCACAAGTGCAGCCAAGGATTAAAGTCCAAATCCTTTATTGTCTCCTTCAAAATCTTGTCTCCTTTCCTGGGGCCTAGTGGAGCTTTTTTAGAGGCCTATCTCTCTCTTGGTTCCAAGAGCTTGAGCTCCTGCCTCCTTCTCTGCCATCTGAATCTCTCTGAATCCAAAGGTTTGTACTTTAGCTTCCAGTCACCACAAAGATGGATAATGGAATGAATGTCTCTGAATCTCCCTGGCTGAGGTCTCTAGCTTATATGCTCCACACTGAGTATAAACCAATCATTATATCACTAGGAAACCATTATTTATTGTAAGATTAAATCAATGCTAAACTAGATTTAACCACTGTCTCCTCAATTCCACTTAGTACCTTGTTTCAAGTTCTGGCCCATAACATTTCCTTGTAGGATTAAATCAATCATGCTGAACCATGCTAAATTACATAACTATGGTCTCTATCAATTCCACTGACTTAGTACCTTGTAAGAATCTTTTGTTTCAAGTTCAGAGTTCTGGCCCATAACATGATATGGCCACCAAAAGGGCTGGTGTGATTTAGATTAAATTAGTACATAAAGTACAGGACTAGGAAGGTGATTATATTGTTGTTCCCAATTAGTGTGAACAATGAATTCTATGAAGTAGTCACATTTATTTCCATTGAGTTGGAACCAATGAACATATTTTGTATAATTTTACTTTGAACAGTTCAAATTCAAATATATGTGATCTTTTCAGAGGATTCATTATTCTTACTAATTAGGACCTAATTGTATTCTTCCCCAGTCATCTGGGTTGTATATAGGGTAGCACAATATGCCATTGATAATCTATAGGGTGTCCAAAAATTGTCAACAAGAATAGCTACAAAAGGCTTATGAAGAATAGCTGACAGAATTGGGGATATTTAGTCTAAAAAAGACAAGATAACTGTCTCTAACTAGTTGAAAGAGTGTCGTATGGAAAAGAGGCTAGAGTATTTGACCCCAGAAGACAGAATAAGGAATAAGGTAGAACAGCAAAAAGATGTTATAGACTTGACATAAAAAAAAATAAAAAAACAAAAAACCCAACTTCCTTATAAGAAAAATTTCCTCAAACTGGACATTCTAGGACTCCCTTTGAAACTAGGTTTTTCCATATTAGAAACCTTCAAGCATAGTATAAATAACTATGTACCCTCCATGTTTTAAAAGAAATTATTTTTCAGATGTGGATTGAATTAGATGATTTCTAAATTCACTTTTAAGTTTGATTCTGTGACATGTACTTCAGAGAAATAAATCCAACAGATATGCACTAAGAGTCCTTAACTCAGTGGGATGGAAGAAAGCATTGTAGTTGTGGGAGAAGAAAAGTCAGTCTCTAGTGTGGATTCAGTAGAGATATTTTGGATCCCTAAAATGGGACAGATGTGGCTGAGCCCAATGTTGAGAGACTTGGGTCAGAGCTTTATTGCCTAGAGCCTAGTTAATGTAGGAAATTGTCTTCTATTGGGATGGGATAGCTATATAGAAGATATATATATATATATATATATATATATATATATATATATTATATATATTGACAGACAGAGGGTTGTAAAAGACAGGTAGTCTTGGGCTTAATTGATATAAAGCTTGGCCAGCATGGAATTTGGGTTGCCATGGTTACCTCACAATTCCCAGAGCAAATGGGTAGGTGTGGTTTCCCTGAACAGAAACTCTGCATGACTTAGATGACCTAGAGGCTTCCTCAGGAATGATAGCCCCAATTAAGGGCCAGGGGGCTAGGATATCCCAGAAAACTAAAATTTGTAGGATGATCTGCTTTGGCAGATGAAGAGTGGACCAGCTATCATCCTAGTAGGAGTACATCAGTCCATTTAGTTTCCTCCAAGAAATCTCAGGCTGACATGACCTAAATGAACAAAAGAAGCAGAACCCATGGAAATATATGTAGAAAATAGCTTCAAATTCTTCTTATCATGAACAGAGATAATCTGATAATATGTAGTTACAAAGATCAAGAAATCTGCTTTTGCACTGAATAAAGGGGCTCAATGAAAACTGCTTGAGAGCATTGCCTACTTTTTTTTTTTTTTTTGGTCTTCTTATTTCTTGAAAGAGTCAGGGATATCTTTTGTGGGAATGGCATCTGGGCATGATAGAAAGATGTCAAGTAGTGTTCTTCATGTTGGCTTATGACTAGCACTAAATTGTGACTATTTTGGAACCATTACTACAATCGTATTTTTGCACCAAACAGTGGGAAATATAAAGGAAAAGCAGGAATTGAATTGATTCCACTGTCCTTCCAGCTCCAGTAAAGGTTTTATTCATCCTCAATCTCTAGGAATTAGATTTAAGAATTTGAATAATTTTGCATTTTGAGGCCAATTTATTTTGCTTTTTTGAGTAGAGGGGGGTCATAGGATCATATTTTTTTTTCAGTTTATTTATTTACTTATTCAATATTTTAGGTTGTGAATACTTCTACAGGTGAAAGGGTCTTTATATGTCCCATACTTGCCTACCTAAGCACTTCATGCTACCAAAACCACACTTATTGTAACATATATATATATATATATATATATATATATATATATATATATATATATATATATATAATATGTATGTATCTATACTTATAAATACATACATGTACATAGGTATATATTAATATATATCCTGACTGTACAATATTTTTAGGTACAAAAGATACAGGCTTAAAACTATAATAAATTAAATTAACAGACATATCCTCTTCATTCTCCCCAGTTCTCTCCCTTCCCTCCTTCCTAATTACTTCTACAATAAAAGCAATAAAAAATCCAAGACAGGATTTGAAATGGCAGACATAGACAAGAATAGTTAGGACTAGATCAAAAGAAAGTCAAGAAAGAAAGCTGGCTGGGAGACCTCAGTCCTGAGCCCTAGCTCTGCCCTAACTAGCTATTTGTGACCTTGGACAAGATGGCCCATACCTCACATCTGGCCTATTTCTAAGGTCCTTTCTGTCACAAAAGTTCTAGGAAATAATATAGCTAATTAGCAGTCAGTGTCTTGAATACAATAAGTGCTTAAACAATGCTGACTAAGCTTATTTGTCAGGTTACCTGTGTGATCACTTTATCTCTTTTGTCTCTGGGAATGCTAACTGGGCCCCAGGGCAGAGTCAAAGTGGCAGCTGGGCCTGAGACATGAGTTATTTTTTGTCTACTCTTCTGCTTATGCTATACGTGCTGTATATGCTTATACATATAAAACTAACTTATTTTTTAGCTAAATACTGGGACAGCAAGTGGAACAAGCTGTTGCTAGATGATAGCAGACCTAGGTCTGGGTAAGAAGTATGGGCACCATTCTCACTTGGTGGCAGTTAACCAGTAATGCTGGAGAAACTGAGGCAGGATAGAGATGAAAGAGTTTTTAATATTTTATTTGAAAGGAAGAGATTTACTGGGATCAAATGGATCCATGGTTTGGTCCCAGGGTTGAATGAGACTATTGTCTCCAAAAATCCAGCATCCAGCACCAATGTGGATTCTCAAAGACATATCTATACACAGTTGCTAAACAAAGGCAGGGGGGTAGAGTCCAAATTCTGGGGAGCGGGAATTTCCAGGCAGACATCAATTTGGTTCTGACAGGTTGGGGGGGTAGGACCATAAATTTTAACAAATTGGAAGTTAATGCTCAAAAAGTTATCAAACTGTGTATACCCTTTGACCCAGTAGTGTTACTACTGGGCTTATATCCCAAAGAGATTTTAAAGAAGGGAAAGGGACCTGTATGTGCTAAAATGTTTGTGGCAGCCCTCTTTGTAGTGACTAGAAACTGGAAAATGAGTGGATGCCCATCAATTGGAGAATGGCTGAATAAATTGTGGTATATGAATAATATGGAATATTATTGTTCGGTAAGAAATGAACAACAGGATAATTTCAGAAAGGCTAGTTCACATTCATTATGAATTATTTCCAATAGCTTTTTAGTAGAATCTCTGGGGTTCTCTAGGTATACCATCATATCATCTGCAAAGAGTGATAGTTTGTTTTCCTCATTGCCTACTCTAATTCCTTTAATATCTTTCTCGACTCTTATTGTCGAGGCTAGTGTTTCTAATACAATATTAAATAATAATGGTGATAGTGGGCAACCTTGCTTCACTCCAGATCTTACTGGGAAAGGTTCCAGTTTTTCCCCATTGCATATGATGCTTACTGATGGTTTTAAATATATGCTCCTGACTATTTTAAGGAAAAGTCCATTTATTCCTATGCTCTCAAGTGTTTTTATTAGGAATGGATGTTGGATTTTATCAAATGCTTTTTCTGCATCTATTGAGATGATCATATGGTTTTTGTTTGTTTGGTTATTGATATAGTCAATTATGCTAATAGTTTTCCTAATATTGAACCAGCCCTGCATTCCTGGTATAAATCCTACTTGGTCATACTGTATTATCCTGGTGATATTTTCTGTAATCTTTTTGCTAATATTTTATTTAAGATTTTAGCATCAATATTCATTAAGGAGATTGGTCTATAATTTTCTTTCTCTGTTTTCAGCCTACCTGGTTTAGGTATCAGTACCATGTCTGTGTCATAAAAGGAGTTTGGTAGGACTCCTTCAATCCCTATTTTTTCAAATAGTTTATATAACATTGGAGTTAATTGTTCTTTAAATGTTTGGTAGAATTCACATGTAAATCCATCTGGTCCTGGGGATTTTTTCTTAGGGAGTTGATTGATAGTTTGTTCTATTTCTTTTTCTGAGATGGGACTGTTTAGGATATTTACTTCTTCCTCTGTTAGTTTGGGCAAGCTATATTTTTGGAGGTATTTTTCTATTTCATTTAAGTTGTCGAATTTATTGGCATAAAGTTGGGCAAAGTAACTCCTAATTATTGCTCTAATTTCCTCTTCGTTAGTGGCGAGTTCTCCCTTTTCATTTTTAAGACTAACAATTTGATTTTCCTCTTTCCTTTTTTTAATCAGATTTACTAAGGGTTTGTCTATTTTGTTGGTTTTTTCATAGAACCAACTCTTAGTTTTATTAATCAATTCAATAGTTTTTTTACTTTCAATTTTATTGATCTCACCTTTTATTTTTAGAATTTCAAGTTTAGTGTTTGACTGGGGGTTTTTAATTTGTTCCTTTTCTAGCATTTTTAATTGCAAACCCAATTCATTGATCTTCTCTTTCTCTATTTTATACAAATAGGCCTCTAGAGATATGAAATTTCCCCTTATTACTGCTTTGGCTGCATCCCATACATTTTGGTACGATGTCTCATTATTATCGTTTTCTTGGGTGAAGTTATTAATTATGTCTATGATTTGCTGTTTCACCCAATCATTCTTTAGTATGAGATTATTTAGTTTCCAATTATTTTTTGGTCTACTTCTCCCTGGTTTTTTGTTGAATGTAATTTTCATTGCATCGTGGTCTGAAAAGGATGCATTTACTATTTCTGCCTTACTGCATTTGAGTTTGAGGTTTGTAATGTCCTAATATATGGTCAATTTTTAATAGGTTCCATGAACTGCTGAAAAGAAAGTGTATTCCTTTCTGTCTCCATTACATTTTCTCCAGAGATCTATCATATCTAACTTTTCTAGTATTCTATTTACCTCTTTGACTTCTTTCTTATTTATTTTGTGGTTTGATTTATCTAATTCTGAGAGTGCAAGGTTAAGATCTCCCACTATTATAGTTTTACTGTCTATTTCTTCTTGCAGCTCTCTTAGTTTCTCTTTTAAGAATTTAGATGCTACCCCACTTGGTGCATATATGTTTAATATAGATAGTGCTTCATTATCCATGCTACCCTTTAGCAAGATATAGTGCCCTTCCTTATCTCTTTTAATTAGATCAATTTTTGCTTTAGCTTGATCTGAGATCAGGATGGCTACCCCTGCTTTTTTGACTTCACCTGAAGCATAGTAGATTTTGCTCCAACCTTTTACCTTTAACCTGCATGTATCTCCCCGCTTCCGGTGTGTTTCCTGTAAACAACATATTGTCGGATTCTGGCTTTTAATCCATTCTGCTAACCGCTTCCTCTTTATGGGGGAGTTTACCCTGTTCACATTTATGGTTAGAATGACCAATTCTGTATTACTTGCCATCTTGTTAACCCCGGTTTATGCTTTTCTCCCTTCTTTCCCCTTTCCCCCCCTTCCCAGTATTAAGCTTGTGAGCACCACTTGCTTCTCACAGCTCTCCCTTTTTAGTATCCCTCCCCCCGCCTTAGAGTTCCTCCCCCATCTTACCCCTTTCCCTCCCAGTTTCCGTATTCCCTTCCACTTAGCTTATTCCTTCCCTTTTCACTTTTCCCTTCTCACTTTTCAATGAGGTGGGAGAAGTTTCACCATAGATTGAATATGTCTTAAGATTTTTCACTTAAAGCCAATTCTGAAGGCAGTAAGATACCCACTATATTCATCCCCCTCCATTCTTTCTCTCAGATATAATAGGTTTCCTATGCCTCTTCATGAGATGTACTACCCTCACTTTACCCTTTTTCTGGTACAATATCCTTTCCACATCAATTTCTAGAACAAGGTATACATGTATTCTTTATACATCTATATAGTCGAAATATAGTTCCCAAGATTAATCTTTACCTTTTTAGATTTATCTTGAGTTCTATATTTGTAGATCAAACTTTTTGTTAAGTTCTGGCTTTTTCATCAGAAATAGATGAAATTCGCTTACTTCATTGAAAGTCCATCTTCTTCCCTGGAAAAAGATGCTCATTCTCGCTGGGTAAGTTATTTTTGGTTGCATACCAAGTTCCTTAGCCTTTCAGAATATCATATTCCAGGCCCTTCGATCTTTTAATGTGGATGCTGCCAGATCCTGGGTGATCCTTATTTTGGCTCCTTGATACTTGAATTGGGTTTTTCTAGCCGCTTGCAATATTTTTTCCTTCGTCTGAGGGTTCTGGCATTTGGCCACTATATTCCTTGGTGTTTTGATTTTAGGATCCCTTTCAGTGGGTGATCGATGAATCCTTTCAATGTTTATTTTTTCCTCTGTTCCTATGACTTCTGGGCAGTTCTCTTTGATAATTTCCTGGAAAATAGTGTCCAGGCTCTTTTTTTCATCATGTTTTTCTGGAAATCCAATGATTCTCAGATTGTCTCTCCTGGATCTGTTTTCCAGGTCTGTTGTCTTCCCCAGAAGGTATTTCACATTTTTCTCCATTGTTTGATTTTTTTGGATTTGCTTGACTGATTCTTCTTGTCTCCTCGAGCCATTCAATTCCAATTGTTCAATTCTGATTTTCAGTGAAGTATTTTCTTCACTCACTTTTTAAAAATCTTTTTTCTAATTGTCCCATTGAGTTCTTTTGTTCTGTGGAATTTTTTTTCCATTTCGCCAATTTTATTTTCCAGTTCACCAATCCTATTTTTCAAGGATTTTACTTCTTTATCCACTCTCTCTTTAACTGACTTCTCCAGGCTCTTTTGCCAAGCCTCCCTCTCCTTTTCCCATTTTTCTTCTAGCTCCCTTGTGAGAGCCTTTTTAATCACTTCTATGAGGTTCATCTGTGCTGAGGAACAGACGATCTCCTCCTTTGGGGATTCACCTGGGGCCTGTCTGTTTTTAGTCTCCTCAGGATTTAGAGTCTGCTCTCTATCTGTATAGAAGCTGTCAAGGGTTAAAGTCCTCTTCAGTTTCTTGCTCATTCTGTCTAATAATCAAAGACAAACTACCAAAGAAAAACAGAAAAAACTGGATTCTTTCTTTGGCGGAGGGGCTGGGTGTGTTACCGAGCTTCCTCTACAGACTGCGGGGGGCAGCAGTGAGGCACTAGCAGCACTGTGCTGCACCTGCGCTCTGAGATCCCAGAGCGTGCTGAGTCACTATGTGTGTGTGTGTGGGGGGTTGGGGGGCGGCCAGGTCCCAAGAGACTCCAGCTGTTTGGGGTTGTGTTCTTCACCCCCGGTGTTTTTAGCTTCTCTGCTGGGCTGCTGACTTGCTCCCGGAGCAAAGTATCCAGTCCTGTAGCGAAGCTCTCCCCGCAGAGACAGCTGCGATCACTCCCCACCCCCTCTCCAGTCTGCTCCCGTGCTCTCACTGCCGCTGCCCGCCGCCTGCGCCCAATCTAAAACCGTCCCAGCCCTCCAGTAAAGACAGACCTTTCTTGGCAAATCTCAAGGATGGCTTCTCTTGGTAACTATTTGTGGGTTTTTTTCAGTCAAGCATTAATTCAAAGGCTTGTAATGAAATGGATAGTGAGAGAAAGTGTGGAGCTTACACAGCTGTGTGCCTCCTCTCCGCCATCTTAACCAGAAGTCCCGCAAACCCATTTTAGAAACAAGAAATTGAATATGCCATTACTGAACTCAAAAGAATAATAATAATAATAATAACAACTCTCCAGGGCCAGATGCATTTAGAAATGAATTCAACTAAAATTTTAAAGAACAATTAATTCCAATAACATAAAAAAAATTGAAACAAAAATGATACTTATATATAAACCAGGAAGAGTCAAAACAGAGAAAGAAAATTATAGCCCAATCTCCTTAATGAATATTGATGCAAAATTTTAAAATAAAATATTTACAAAGGGATCATGCAATTTATCGCCATAATAATATACAATCATCAGGTGGTATTAATACCAAGAATACAATATTGGGAAAACTATCAGCATCAGTGATTATATCAATAACAAAAACAACAGAAATCATATAAATATCTCAATAAATGCAGAAAAAACTTTTCATAAAATATAGTACCCATTCCTATTAAAAACACTAGAGAGCATAGGAATAAATGGTTTTCCTTAAAATTATAAGCAATATCTATTTAAAACCATCAGCAAAAAATTACATGTAATGAGAATAAACTAGTAGCCCTCCTAAATAAATCAGGGATGAAACAAGAATGTCCATTATCATCACTAGGAGAAGAAAAAGAAAATGAAGCAATTACAATAGGCACTTAGAAAATGAAACTATCATTCTTTGCAGATCATATGATAGTATAGTTAGAGAATCAATTAAAAAACTACTACTAATAATTACCAACTTTAGTAAAGTTTTAGGATATAAAATAAACCCATAGGATATAAAATAAATCAGGGACATTTTGATATATTGCTAACAAAAGCCCAGCAGCACGAGATAGAAGAGAAATCCCATTTAAAATAACTATAGAAAATATAAAATAAAGTTTACCTGCCAAAATAAACCCAGGAACTTTATAAACACAACTACAAAACACTTTCCATACAAATAATTGGAAAAATATCAATTGTTCATGGATAGACTGAGCTAATAATTATTTTAGCTCAATTGATGACAATTCTAACCAAATTAATTCTCTTATTCAGTGCTATATCAATCAAACTATCAAAAATATTTTATAGAGATAGAAAAAACAAGGACAACATTTATCTGGAAGAACTAAAAGTCAAGAATCTCAAGGAAAGTTATAAAAAATGCAAAGGAAGGTGGCCTCATTGCATCAGATCTAAAATTATATTATAAAATGAAATCAGCAAAACCATATGGTATTACATTAAATTAAAAAAATTGTTTTGCACAAATAAAGTCAATGTAGCCAAAATTAGAAAGGAAGCAGAAACCTGGGGGAAAATTTTTGTAGCCAGTGTTTCTAATAAAGGCCTCATTTCTAAAATATATGGAGAATTGACTCAAATTTATCAGAATACAAGTCATTCCTCAATTGATAAGTGAGCAAAAGATATGAACAATTTTCAGATGAAGAAATTAAAGTCATTTCTAGTCATATGAAAAAAATGCTCTGAATCACTATTGATTAGAGAAATGCAAATTAAGATAACACTGAGATACTACCTCACATCTCTCAGATTGGTTAAGATAACAGGAAAAGATAATGATAAATGTTGGAGGGGATGTGAGTAAACTGGAACACTTATACATTATGAAGTAGAGAAATGGTTCAACCATCCTAGAGAGCAATTTGGAACTATATCCAAAGGACTATAAAACTGTGCTTACTCTTTGATTCAGCAATCTCACTACGGGGTCCATATCCCAAAGAGATTATAAAAAAGGAAAGGGACTCACATGTGTAAAAATGTTGTAGCAGGTCTTTTTGTAGTGCCAAGGAAGTAGAAATTGAGTGAATATCCATCAGCTGGGGAATGGATAATAAGTTATGGTATATGAAGATAATGGGATAATTTATTTAAAAAATGATGAGCAGGCTGATTTTAGAAAAGTCTGGAAAGAGTTACATGGACTGATGGTGAGTGAAGTTAGCAGAACCAAGAGAACATTGTACACAGTAACTACAAGATTATGTGATGATCAACTGTGATGGACTTGACTCTTTTCAACAATGTAGTGATTCAAGGCAATTCCAACTGACTTGGGATGGACAATACTCTCCAAATCAAGAAAGAGAACTAAGGAGACTGAATGTGGATAAAAGCACAGTGTATTCACCTTTGTTTTTCTTTTCTTGTGTATTTTTCCCTTTTGTTCTGATTTTTCTTGCACAACATTACAATTATGGAAATATGTTTAAAAGGATTGCATGTATTTAACCTGTATCACATTGCTTGGCATCTTGGGGAAGGTGGAGGTAAAGGAGGGATGGAGAAAAGTTTAGAACAAAAGGATTTACAAAAATAAATGTTGAAAATACCTTTGCATTTATTTGGTAAAATAAAATACTATTAAAAAACTCTGCTTACTAAAAAATGGATTGGTGAATCAGTGTAATATATTAGACAGCCAAAACACAAGTCAGTTACCATGGTAATCTACTATTGTTCAATAAACCCAAAGCCTCCAGCTTCTGGGATAACAACTCATTATCTGACAAAAAAACTTCTGGGAAAACTGGAAAATAGTATGGCAGAAATTAGGTTTTTTCCAATATCTCACACCATATATCAAGATAGTCAAAATAGACATAAAGGGTAACAATATCAGTAAATTAGGAAAGCAAGGAATAGTTTATCTGTCAGATCTATGGAGAGAGGAAGAATTTACTTACATGGGCCAGAACTCTGAACTTGAAACAAAGCATTCTTACAAGATATTAAGTCAGTGAAATTGATAAAGACACTGGTAGTTCAGAACATGTACTTAGTACTTAATATAGTTCTACAAGATTCACACCTATGATAAGAGAGCATATAAGCTTGGACGAACTCAGCAAGAATCAGAAGTAGGGAAGACAAGAGACTGTGGTGCTGGTACTCCTGCCTCCCCCACAGAAACCAAGACACATTCAAAAGGACCTCAAGAAAGTTGGCCCCGGACATAGGCAAGGGGACAATAAAGGATTTGGACTTTAATCCCTGACTACTTGTGTGGTATTTACTGAACTGAAAGAAAAGGCTGCCCAGAGATCCCAAGAAAACTGAAACAGAGAACACTACAATTTATGATCAAACAAAAGAGAATATTATGAAATACAAAATGAACAATTTTGATTATGTTAAATTATTGTGTGTGTGTGTGTGTGTGTGTGTGTGTGTGTGCGCACAAAACAAAGTCAATGCAATCAAAGTTAAAAAGGAAGTAGAAAGATGGGAAACAATTTTGCATCAAGTATTTCTGATAAAGGAGTCATTTCTAAAATATATAGATAAGTCAAATTCATAAGAATACAAATCATTCCTCCATTGCTAAGTCTTCAAAGGATATGAACAGATAGTTTTCAGAGAATGAAATTAAAAGTATCTATAGTCACATAAAAATGATCTAAACCACTATTGATTAGAGAAATGCAAATTAAAACAACTCTGAAAAACTGCCTCACACCTATCAGTTTGACTAATATGACAGAAAAGGAAAATGATAAATGTTGAAGAGGATGTGAGAAAATTGAAACATTAATGCATGTTGTGATGGTAAAGTTGTTAACTGATCCAATTATTCTGGAAAGCAATTTGGAACTATGCCCAAAAAGCAATAAAATTGCATGTTCTTTGACCCAACAATACCACTACTAAGTCTGTATGCCAAAGAGATCATAAAAAGGGGAAAGGACACACATGTTTAAAAATTTTATAAAAGCTCTCTTTATGATGACAAAGAATTGGAATTTGAGGGGATTCCCATTAATTGAGGAATGATTGAATAAATTGTGGTGTATGCATGTGATGAAATACTATTATTCTAAAAGAAATGGTGAGCAGCTGTGTGACCCTGGGCAAATCACTTAACCCCAATTGCCTCAGGAAAAAAAAAAGGAAAGAAATGGTGAATAGGCAGATTTTAAAAAAGATTTACGTGAACTGATGAAGTGAGCAGAACCAGGAAAACATTGTATATAGTAACAACAAGGGTTGTTAAATTATTCAATTGTTTCTGACTCAGTAATGTCATGGACTATAGCACATGAGGCCCCTCAGGTTTTTTTTTTCACTTTTTTTATTAAAACTTTTTATTTTCAAAACACATGCATGGATAATTTTTCAAGATTGACCATAGCAAAACTTTGTGTTCCAAATTTTTTTCCCTCATACTCCAATCCCCTCCCCAATCAGAAAGTAATCCAATATATGTTAAACATGCGTATTTCTTCTATACACATTCCTACAATTATTGTGCTCCATAAGAAAAACCAGATCAAAAAAGGAAAAACAATTGAGAAAGAAAAGAAAAAGCAAGCAAAACACCAATAAAAAGGGTAAAAAGATGTTGTGATCCACACTCAGTTCCCACAGTTCTCCCTCTGGGTACAGATGGATCTCTTCATCACAAGGCCATTGGAATTGGCCTGAATCATCTCATTGTTGAAAAAGGCCATGTCCACCATAATTGATCTTCATATAATCTTGTTTCTGTGGATAATCATCTCCTGATTTTGCTCATTTTACTCAGCATCAGTTCATGTAAGTCTTTTCAGACCTCTCTGAAATCATTCTGCTAATCATTTCTTATACAACAATAATATTCCATAAGATTCGTATACCATAACTTATTCAGCCATTCTCCAACTGATGGACATCCACTCAATTTCCAGTTTCTTGTCACTAAATAAAAAGGCTGCAAAAAACATTTTTGCACATGTGGATCCCTTTTCCTCCTTTATGATCTCTTTGGGATGCAAGCCCAGTAAAAACACTGCTGGATCAAAGGATATGCACAATTTGATAGCCCTTTGGGCATAACTCCAAATTGCTCTCCAGAATGGTTAAATCAATTAACAATTACACCAAAAATGAATTAGTGTCCCAGTTTTCCCATGTCCCCTCCAAAATTCATCATTAGTCACTTTAGCCAATTTGAGAGGTATGTAGTAGTACCTCAAAGTTGTTTTAATTTATCTTTGATGAATAGTGATTTGTAGCATTTTTTCATATAACTAGAAATGGCTTTAATTTCTTCATCTGAAAATTGTCTATTCATATTCCTTGACCATTTAGCAATTGCTGAAAGACTTGTATTCTTATAAATTTCAGTAAATTTTCTATATATTTTAGAAATGAAGCCTTTATCAATACCCTTGGATGTAAACTTTTCCCCAGTTTTCTGTTTTCTTTCTAATCTCATCTGCATTGGTTTTGTTTGTACAAACCTTTTTAATCTAATATTATCAAAATTATGCATTTTGTATTCCATAATGCATTCTAGTTCTTCTTTGGTCACAATCATTACTTCATTCTCCACAAATCCGAGAGGTAGACTATCCTTTCTTCTTCTAATTTGCTTGTAGTATCACTCTTTATGACTAAATCATGAACTCATTTTGTCCTTATCTTGGTATAGGATGTTAGGTATTGGTCAGTGCCTAGTTTCTGCCATGTTGTTTTCCAATTTTTCCCAGCAATTTTGTCAAATAATGAGTTCTTGTTGGAATACACAGAGAGCTGTTGAAATATATGGGAACCATCTAACAATGGCTGCTTAGAGATCCAACTCAGAATGGATCTCCTCTTTCTTGTGAAAGGAGGACTGAGAGGCAGTAGTTCTTTGAGCTCTTTGAGAGGCTGTTACGTTATCTGACTTCTCTCCTCTGCCTTCAATTTATCTCCTTCCCGATCTGCAACACCTGTGTCTGCAAAGGCTGCCCTGCAACCTCTTCTGATGTTATGATACACAGCTATGGAGACTCTTGAGAATTGACCTGTTCCTTAACAAGTTCTTATCTCAGAAGCTGGAGCTTTTGGATTTATCAAATCACTAGATTACTATAGTCATTAACTATTGTGTCTTGTGACACTATTCTATACTTTTTCTGTGTATAGAATGTGTATACAAGTACTTCCACTGACCAACTACTCTATTTCTTAGCCAGTTCCCAATGGTTTTAATGACTGCTGCTTTATAATATAGCTTTAAGTCTGGTACAGCTAGGCTACCTTTATTTGCTTTTTTTTTTTCATTGATTCTCTTGAAATTCTTGACCTTTTGTTCTTTCAGACAAACTTTGTTATTATTTTTTCTAGCTCTGTAAAGTAATTTCTTGGCAGTTTGATTGATATGGCACTGAATAAGTAGATTAATTTAGGTAGAATTGTCATTTTATGGGGCCTACCCATGAACACTTGATATTCTTCCAATTGTTTAGATCTAACTTTATTTGTGTAGACACTGTTTTGCAATTGTGTTCATATATTTCCTGACTTTTCCTTGGCAGGTAGACTCTCAAATATTTTATATTATCTACAATAATTTTAAATGGGATTTCTCTTTGTATCTCTTGCTGCTGGACTTTGTTGGTAACATAGAAATGCTGATGATTTCTGTGGATTTATTTTGTATCCTGTAACTTTGCTACAGTTGTGTGTTGTTTCTAATAATATTTTAGTTGATTCTCTAAAGATATCATCATATCATTTGCAAAGAATGATAATCTTGTTTCCTCATTACTTTGAGTAGGAGAATATTGAAGGAACTTCCATTGTTGAGAAATGCCAAGAACAGCTGTGCTAACCAGATATACCCAGGGGTGGGTTTCTACTATGGGCGAAAAAAATTTTTCATATACCTTGTGAGTGGAGTAACAGAGGGGAGGGATTTGCATTTGAATTTGCAGGGGAGCAGTGTCCCTGGTTTCAGTTCCAGGGAAGGGAGGATAACTATAATTTTTAATCATTGTAGGGACTATAAAAAGTAAGATCATTCATTTTCAGGACAGTGCGATCTGTGTCTTTTGCTATGGTGAAGGAATAGAAAGGGAAACCCAAGTTGAGCCCAGGGACAGACCAGAGAAAATAACAGTAAGAAAGATATGAAGCTTGGTTATAATTCTCCATATCTCAGGACTAAAACTTGATCACATCATTAGCTGCTAAAAATAAAATAAAACAAAAACATAAATAAAAATGAGCAAGTAAAGGAAAAAGAACCCAAACATAGAGAGCTACTATGGGGATAAAGATCAGGGTTCAAATTCAGAAGAAGATAACATTGCTTAAAAAGTGACTTCTTTTTCAATGAAAAATCTCAAAAAAAAGCACAAAAAGATTTCTTAGAAGAACTTAAAAAGGACATTTAAAATTGATTAAGATCAATCTGGGAAAAATTAGGAAAAATGATAAGAGCAATCAATGAAAGTCAAGAAATTTTGAAAAGACAGTCAAACAACTTGAAACAGCAAACCAAAAACTCAAGGAAGAAAATAATTTCCTGAAAACTAGAATTGGACAAAGGGAAGCTAATGATATTTTAAGACACAAAGAAATCAGAAAACAAAATCAAAAGAATGAAAAAAAATAGAAGAGAATAGGAAACATTTCCTCAAAAAAAGACCAACTGCTCTGGAGAAATGATATAATAATATCATATCAGGCTAATTGGACTGCCTGAAAACTATGATAATAAAAAGAATCTTGATAAACTATTACAAGGAATAATAAAGGAAAATTTCCCTGCAGTTCTAGAAGAAGGCAAAGTCAAAATATAAGAAAAAAATCCACTGATCACCACCTAAAAGAGATCCTAGGAGGAAAACTTGCAGGAATATCTTAGCTAGTTTCTTTTTCTTTCTTTTCTTTTCTTTTTTTTCTTTTCTTTCTTTCTTTTTTTTGTTATTATAAAGCTTTTTTATTTTCAAAACATATGCATGGATAATTTGACAACATTGACACTTGCATAGCCTTGTATTTCAGATTTTCTCCTCCTTCTCCCCACCCCTTCTCCTAGATGGCAAGCATTCCAATATATATTAAACATGCTATGTGTTAAATCCAATGTGTATAAACGGAATTTATGCGATTCTTTCTGCACAAGAAAAATCAGATCAAAAAAAAAGAAAGTAAATGAATAAGAAAACAAAATGCAAGTGAACAACAACAAAAAGAGTCAGAATGTTATATTGTGATCCACATTAAGTTCCCATAGTCCTCTCTTTGAGTGTATATGGATCTTTTCGTCACAATATCATTGGAATTGGCATCAATCATCTCATTGTTGGAAGGAATCACATTCATTAATACTGATTGTTGTATAATATTGATGTTGCCATGTAAAATGATCTCCTGGTTCTGCATAGCCTAGTTTCAAAACTTCCACATTAAGAAGAAAATATTTGCAGCAAAAAAACCAAAAGTTAATATCATGGAACTACATAAAGAATTACATAAGTCTAGCAGCTATTATGTTGAAGGACTGTAGTTCTTGGAATACTATATTTTGTACAGCAAAAGAGATGAAATTATACAACCAAGGATAGTTTACTCAGCAAGATTAAGTATAATACTGAATGAAAAAGGAAAAATATTTCATGAGCTGAAAGAATTTCAGATGCTTGTGCAAAAATAAACAGTGAAACTTAAGGGAAAAAAATGACATCACCTCACAGAGAAACATAAAGTAAAATTTAAGGCCAATCATAAGGGAATTAATAAGGTCAATTAATTTGCTTATATATGAAAATATTATCAATTCTTTTAAGACTATCATTTTTATTCAGGTAGTTTGAAAGAAAAGCTTGCACCAAATTGAATATTATAGGATGATTCTAAATCACATTCATACATATACATATGTATATACTATGAAATATAGTTATATACATACCCCCCACATCCATATATACATACTGTATAGGGAGAGATTTAAAATGAGGCAAGTATTTCATATAAATGAGGCAAAAAAGGAAAAAAAATGATATAAAAGAATCTAGTGGAGGAGGAGGGGTAGTGCTGAAAACTTATTTAATTCTCTAGAATTCTCTAAATATAATATCATATTATCTGCAAAGAATGATAATTTTGTTTACTCATTACCTTTTATAGGAGAATATTGAAGGACCTTCAACTGTTGAGGAATGCCAAGAGCACCTGTGCTAACCAGATATACCCAGGGCTAGGTTGCTGGTTAAAGAGAGAAACCCATGTATCTATATCTATATTTATCTAGAAGGGCATACAAATCTTTTAAATTCAGAAAGAAATAAGAAGACAAGGGGATAGAATGGGGGGAAAGAATAAGGGAGAGATTCTTGGAGGTGGTGGATAGGTTGAAGGGAATAAAAGTCTTCTAAATTTATAAAGAAATAAGAGGGTGAGAGAATAGAATAAGGGTATGGTATATAAGGGTGTGTAAATTAATGGGAATGGCATAAAGAGGGAAGTATATATATATGTGTGTATATACATACATACATATACATATATATATATATATATATGTATATTTAGAAGGGTAAAAATCTTTTAAATTTGTTTAGAAGCAAGAGAATGAAGGGTAGAACCAAAGCAGAGAAGCAAGAAAGGATAGGAATAGAGTGAGAAGGATAATGAAGAAAATGGGAAGGAGGAAAATAAACAAGTATTTATGGCTTAGAATGTGAATTAGATGAATTCACTCATAAAATGGAAATAGATAGTAAATTAAAAATTTGAACTCAACAATATGTTGCTTTCAGAAAATGTTATAAAAATGAGAGCCACACACAAACATAAAATAAAGATGAGGATTTGAATTTATTATGTAAAAAAGCAGGGGTAGTAATCATTATCTGAGACAAACCTCAAAGTTAAAATAGATTTTATCAAACAAGAAAAATAGGAAAACCACTATGTTAGCTGTATTAATCAATACTGTTTTAGACTATTTAATATAACTAGACAGTATGCGGTTGAAATATGCTGTGGGGTAGGAAATTATGAGCTGGTAGATTTAGGAAAAAAATATGGAAAGACTTGGACTTATGAAGGAAGATGCTATCCACAAATAGAAAGAAGCATAGTATGGTCTTTCATATATGCATATACATGTATGTGTGCATATGTATATATGTATGATTATAGATATTTATGTATATGCATATGCATGTGTATAAGTGTATACATACATATGTAATCAAAGTCTAGAAAAAGGTGCTGAAGGCTCAATTGAAATTAGTAATCAGTAGTGAACCCAGGCAACATTTTTGTGATTTTCTTCAGCTCCATTCAATAGTGCTATGAATAAGAGTAAAGAACACAAATGGTCAGAGTAATCCAGAGTTGGGGTTTGGAAAGGTCTGAGGTATTATTAGTGATAGGACAAGAGAACAAAGTAGTTGAGTGTTGAGAGAGTGTTGTATTACACTTGCTCACCAAAGGCTAAGATGGGAAAAGGAGGAGAAAGTGCATCCAGGGCAGAGAAATAATTAAGCCATGGAGAGACAAGTTCATGGTGAGGGTGAAGAACAGGATTAGGATTTTAAGGAATAGAGAAAGATCACATAATTGAAAAATATGATCAGATAAAAGAATTTCAGAACTCATTAAAAAATGAACATTTGTGGGTGATGGCAGGGTCAAGAATATGAAGATTTCTGTGTCTCTGACTTGGAGTAGAGGAAGTGGTTACGGGAATTGAATAGTTTTAGGAACTGAGTTAATGTCATTAAAGGAACATCAACTGAGCATATAGGAAAACCTCCAATATGTGGATAAGAGTTAGGATAGAGAAAAACATGGTTAGGTAAGCACTGATTTTTTCAAGGAAGAAAGGACGAATGTCCTGGCATCATGGCCACATTCAAGCAGAATCTTTATTGGAAGATAAAATTGAATAGGAGAAAAGGTTAGTGAGTGACCACTCACTAGTGGTAATAGAAAAATCTAGACTTGCCAATAAGGACCAAAGTTCATTCTGACTCCCCCATAATGACCAATCAGGGATATGAGTCAAAGTACAATTAATACTGGAAAGGGGAAGCAAAGGATGCAGTGCCATTGAGTGGACAAAGTCTCAGTAAGAACCAGAAGCTGGAAAGAATAAGAAAGGAAAAGATTTACAATAAAAGAAAATTTGTTAATTATGGACTAGGCTTATTAAAGAACACAACAGAAAGTATAGATAGGCCTATAGTGGGACATTGCTATGGGTAAAGTTAAGGGCAATGGAAGGAAGAAGAAATGCAGTGAGGTGGGGAATGGTATTTGTATGTTGGCTTTATAAGCCAAGGGGAATTGGGGATGTACTAACCACTGAGGAGTAAATCTAAACAGTATTAAAAGAATGATTGGAGAAAAGTCTAATTTTTTAAAGCTTTTTATTTTCAAAACATTTGCATGGATAATTTTTCAACACTGACCCTCACATAACCTTGTATTTCAGATTTTCCCCTCCTTCCTTCCATCCCTTCCCTAGAGAGCAAGCAATCCAATATATGTTATACATATTAAAATATATGTTAAACCCAATATGTATAAACATATGTTTATACATGTTTATACAATTCTCTTATTGCACAGGGAAAATCAGATCAAAAAGAAAAGTAAACGAGTAAGAAAACAAAATGCAAATGAAAAACAACAAAAAGTGAGAATGTTATGTTGTGATCCACATTCAGTCCCTACTGTCCTTTTTCTGGGTGTAGATGGTTCTCTTCATCACAAGATCATTGGAACTGGCACCAATCATCTCATTGTTGGAAAGAGTCACGTTCATCAGAATTGATCATCATATAGTATTGATGTTGCCATGTACAGTGATATCCTGGAAGAAAAGTCTACCGAAAAAAGGCATATGATTAGATTATTGGAGATCTTTTCTTACAACATGGTAGCAGACAGTAATAGTGTATCCTGTCTAGTAAAAAGAAAATGTATCCTTTTGTATCTGCATATGGATCCCAGAGTTGGAGGCAGCCTTGGTGCAGTCTGAACTGTGAGAAACCCTTTGTCCAGTGTTCCAAACATGGGTCTCCTCAGCTCAAGAAGCTTCAGTAGCTCACTAGCACTTCTGGGATAAAATACAAATATCTATTTGACAGAAAGTTTATTTAAAATCCTCCACAATGTGGCATCAACCTAGCGTTCCAGGTTTATTGCAAATTGTTTCTTGTAGCACACTATATTTTAGACAAACTGGTCTACTCATTGCATATAACATTCTATTTTTTATTCCCATACCTTTGAATAGTCTGCCACCAATTTATGAAATGCTCTCTTTCCTGATCTCTGCCTTTCATAATTCCTGTTGGGAATTATGAGGCCTTATAAGAGGCCTTTCCTAATTGTCCAGTTGTTAGTAATTTTTCTCCTTACTCAATTATTTTATGCTTTGCACATATTTTATCATACACATCTAACATATCATTTTCCTAGGAAAGAGTATAAGTTTTTGAGGGAAGATTCTGCCTCTTTGCATCATCAGCACCCAACACATTACATTGCTCTTAATACATACTTGTTAAATTGAATTGAATTTTCTTCTTTTGAAGATCCAATTCAGATGCCATCCTTTCCACGAAATTTTCTCTAATTACTCAGCTAGGATGGTTTCCTTCCTCTCTCCCATCTTATATCTCTCTGGGTTTAACCATTCCCTGGAAAAAAAGGGTTCTGCATTCTAACTTGTACAATGATCGTTGGTGCATATATTATTCTTTTATGAAAGTTTCCTGAAGGCAGGTTCTGTTGCATTTGGCTCTTGTGTTCCTAGCACATAATACAGTGCAGGGTCTCGGTAGATGCTTTATCAATGAATATTGATTAATTGATTATCTGAGTGATCTTATCCAAGACAAGTCAGGCATTGTGCTAAGTGCTGGGATACAAATAATTGAAAAAGGAATATGGTTTCTCCATTTAAGTTGCTTACAATATAATGAGGAAAGACAAATTAGAAATAAATCTGGAAGGTGTAAGGGATTGAAGATACCCATCAAGTGGGTATGGTGTTCAATGAAGCCTGTAAAGTCAGAAGGATATGATGGGGAGAGATGAAGGTTGACCAATCCAGGTCCATCTTCAAAATGAAGGTAAGGAGAACTCATTAATGAGAAAACAGATGGCATAATAAAGAGATGTTCCATTATGAGATCACAGGGAATGATGGATATAACAAGGTGAGACTGCTGATGAGGCATGGTATTGAAGTCCAAGTAATTGACCCCCATGGGGTCTTAATTTCTTTATTTAAAAAATTATCTTGGATTGAATTATTTATAAGATCCCTTCTGGCTCACAAGTCCTATAATTCAACAATTTCTATATTATACGCTGTCCAAAGGTGAGGAGTATCATTTTTCAGTTTTGTTGCCTTAGTACTTGATGATAGTGGGCATATTACATAAATAAATACATAGTGGGCAATTAATGAATGTTTATTCCCAATTCAAAAGCATTCAACAGAGAGGAGAATCCATTCTCATTCTCTATATCCTCTCTCAGCTCTATAAATTAACTGGAAAGAAGTGAGGAGAGCAAACTAGTTGCCAAAAGATCTTGGGAAAAGACAGTGGTCCTATCTCCCCACTTAGCAATTCACTGGCTCAATCCTTTGCTCTCAGCACTGCCTGTGGCTTCCAGGACCAGAGTAGCTCTAACACATCCCATTTCCTGAATAAGATTAATCTTATTTTTCTAGCACAGCTACCAGGGAGGTTACTAGACTCCATTATCTAATGGAGAATTAGATTAGATGATAAATCAGCACCGATTAAGGAGGCATTATCCTCCCATGTTAGAAAAAGCGTCCAAAGCCTTAGTTCATGAGACAAGGACTATATCAGATTGTGTTGGCCCCGACTATATTTGGGGGATCAGGATAGGCCTCAGGAGTGGCTGTGGAAGATTTGGGTAACACAGATGTTCTAGTCCTCAGCTAAATGTCCTCTGGATTAATACAGGCTCAAAATTGTCTTGTATTTATTTTGTATCACGAACAGCCTAGCTGCATGGATAGACATTTGGGTTCAAATCTTTCCTCTGTGACATAGAGGTCTGTGTAACTCTAGGCAACTTATTTAATCTCTCAGTATCCAAGATAATTCTGTAAAGTCATAAATCACAGAGAAAATAACACTGATGGAGAAATTCTTTTTTGGTCAGAAACAATAATAAAAATTTTACCAAATTTATATATGTACATAT
The DNA here is from genome assembly GCF_016432865.1 of Antechinus flavipes. NCBI lineage: Eukaryota > Metazoa > Chordata > Mammalia > Dasyuromorphia > Dasyuridae > Antechinus > Antechinus flavipes. The sequence continues at coordinate 200,884,568 of NC_067401.1, forward strand.
AAGTTAAATGTATGGTTGCTATGTAAATATAAAGAAGGATTAATTCCTGACTCAGAACTTACAACTAGATGGTACCACATGCTTTGAAAGAATATATTTTTTATAGAAAAAAGGCAAAAGAAGAGAATACCTTTTTATAGTACATGCATAAGCTAACTATAACTCTCTTTGTTCTTAAAAGGATAACACTTCCAGAGATTGGATATCCACATGGCATGGGATAATGGAAAGACCTTTGACTCCAAATGGCAGAGAATCAGAAAATCTGGGTTCAAATCTTTTTTTTTGCAATTCTTATTTATGTGATACTTAATTTTCTCATTTATAAAGTGGAACAGTTAGCCTTGGTGGCCTCTGAAATCTCTTCCAGCTAAAGATCTATGACCTACTATGTAAAATGAATCTTTGTACAGGAGTTATTATCCTCCATTATAGTCTTAATATAATCAGAAAAATGGGGAGAGGGGAGAAGTAGTTAATCTGGGTTGGTATTTAGTTAGGCTGTCTTATTATACTTCAGTTGAAAAGCTCTGTGGTAAAACAGAGAGCAAGACAGTTAGGTTTAGGGATGTGCAGGAACTAGTTTGTGTTGACTAAAGACAGTCACTGTGAACCTTGAACTTGTCAGCATGAAGCTTTATATCTCAGAAACTGACAAATCCTACAAATTAGAATTTGATTTATTATTTTGTTCTTTTTTTAGATTGGGGTGGGGAACATCTGGCCTGTGGGTCATATAAGGTCACTGAAATCATTTAATCAAGCCCTGTCAAAAGCAATCACAGATGATGATAAGATGAAAGCTAGGTGCAACAATCTCCAAATGTTTTTTTTTTAATTAAAGCTTTTTATTTATAAAACATGCATGGGTAATTTTTCAACATTGGCCCTTGCAAAACTTTCTGTTCCAAATTTTTCCTTCCTCCCCCCCGCCAGATGGCAGGTTGTCCAATACATGTTAAAAATGTTAAAATGCATATTAAATCCAATATATGTATACATTTTTAAACAATTGTCTTGCTGCACAAGAAAAATCAGATTAAGAACAAAGAGAAAGAAAAATTGAGAAAGAAAACACAATGCAAGCAATAACAACAAAAAGAGTGAGAATGCTACGTTGTGTTCCACACTCTGTTCCCATGCTTCTCTTTCTGGGTGTAGATGGCTGTCTTCATCACTGAACAAGTGGAACTGGTTTGAATCATCTCATTGTTGAAGAGAGCCACGTCCATCAGAATTGATCATCATATAGTTTTGTTGCCATGTATAATGATCTCCTGGTTCTGCTCATTTCACTTAACATGAGTTTATGTAGGCCTCTCCAAGACTTTCTGAAACCAATCTGCTAGTCATTTCTTACAGAACAATAATATTTCATATCATTCATATACCATAATTTATTCAGCCATTCTCCAACTGATGAGCATCCACTCATTTTCCAAGTTCTTACTACTACAAAAAGGGCTGCCACAACATTTTTGCATATATGGGTCCCTTTCCCTCCTTTAAGATCTCTTTAGGATGTAACCCCAGTAATAATACTGCTGGATCAAAGGATATGCACAGTTTGATCACTTTTTGAGCATCTTTCCAAACTGCACTCCAGAATGGCTGGATCCCTTCACAGATCCACCAACAATGTATCAGTATTCCAGTTTTCCTATATCCTCTCAACATTGATCATTATCTGAAAAAAAAAATCAGATGAAAGTGGTTTAGCTGTACCTGGCCAAAAACTATATTATAAAGCAGCAGTCATCAAAACCATTTGGTATTGGCTAAGAAACAGATTAGTTGATTGGTGGAATAGGTTCGGTTCACAAGACAAAATAGTCAATAACTATAGCAATCTAGTGTTTGAAAAACCCAAAGATCTCAACTTTTGGTATAAGAATTCATTATTTGACAAAAACTTCTGGGAAAACTGGAAATTACTATGGCAGAAATTAGGCATAGACCCACACTTAACACCATATACCAAGATAAGATCAAAATGGGTTCATGATTTAGGCTTAAAGAATGGGATCATAAATAAATTAAAGGAACATAGTATAGTTTCCCTCTCAGACTTGTGGAGGAGGAAGGAATTTGTGACCAAAGAAGAACTAGAGATCATTATTGATCACAAAATAGAAAATTTTGATTATATCAAATTAAAAGCCTTTGACAAACAAAACTAATGCAAACAAAATTAGAAGGGAAGCAACAAACTGGGAAAACATTTTAACAGTTAAAGGTTCTGATAAAGGCCTCATTTCCAAAATATATAGATAATTGACTCTAATTTATAAGAAATCAAGCCATTCTCCAATTGACAAATGGTCAAAGGATATGAACAGACAATTCTCAAATGATGAAATTGAAACTATATCCACTCATATGAAAGAGTGTTCCAAATCAATATTGATCAGAGAAATGCAAATTAAGACAACTCTGAGATACCACTACATACCTGTCTGATTGGCTAAAATGACAGAAAAAAGTAATGATGGAGGGGATGTGGGAAAACTGAGACATTGATACATTATTGGTGGAATTGTGAATGAATCCAAACATTCTGAAGAGCAATCTGGAATTATGCCCCCAAAGTTATCAAACTATGCATATCCTTTGATCCAGCAGTGCTACTGCTGGGCTTATAATCCAAAGAAATACTAAAAATGGGAAAGGGGACCTATATGTGCCAAAATGTTTGTGGCAGCCCTTTTTGTAGTGGCTAGAAACTGGAAAATGAATGGATGCCCATCAATTGGAGAATGATGGAGTAAATTGTGGTATATGAATTTTATGGAATATTATTTTTCTATAAGAAATGACCAGCGGGATGATTTCAGAAAGGCCTGGAAAGACTTACATGAACTAATGCTAAGTGAAATGAGCAGAATTAGGAGATCATTATATATGTCAACGACGATACTGTATGAGGATGTATTCTGATGGAACTGGATATCTTCAACAAAGAGAAGATCTAACTCAGTTCCAATTGATTAATGATGGACAGAAGAAGCTACACCCAGAGAAGAAACAAATGTAATAAGTGTAAACTGTTTGCATTTTTGTTTTTCTTCCCAGGTTATTTTTACCTTCTGAATCCAATTCTCCCTGTACAACAAGAGAACTGTTCAGTTCTGCACACATATATTGTATCTAGGATATACTATAACATATTTAACATGTATAAGACTGTTTACCATCTAGGGGAGGGGATGGAGAGAGGGAAGGGAAAAATCGGAACAGAAGTGAGTGCAAGCAATAATGTTGTAAAAATAATTACCCAGGCATATGTTCTGTCAATAAAAAGTTATAATAAAAAAAAGTTATACTCACTTGAAGTTTTAAAATGAAAAAAAAAGAAAAAAAAAACATTGATCATTATCATTTCCTGTCATATTAGCCAATCTGATAAGTGGGTAGTGGTATCTCAGAGTTGTCTTAATTTGCATTTCTCTGATCAATAATCATTTGGAACACCTATTCATATGACTAGAATAGTTTCAATTTCTTCATCTGAAAATTGTCTGTTCATATCCTTTGAACATTTATCAATCGGAGAATGGCTTGAATTCTTATAAATTTGAGTTAATTATCTATATATTTTAGAAATGAGGTCTTTATCAGAACCTTTGAATGTAAAAATGTTTTCCCAGTTTATTGCTTGCCTTCTAATCTTGTTTGCATTAGTTTTGTTTATACAAAAACTTTTAAACTTAATATAATCAATGTTATCTATTTTTGGTCAATAATGATCTATAGTTCTTTGGTCACAAATTCTTTCCTCCTCCACAGATCTGAGAAGTAAATTATCCGATGTTCTTTTAATTTGTTTATAATGTCATTCTTTATGTCTAGAAAATGAAGCCATTTCAATCTTATCTTGGTATATAGTGATAGATGTGGGTCAATGCCTAGTTTTGGTTATACTAGTTTCCAATTTTCCCAGCAGTTTTTGTCAAATAGTGAGTTCTCATCCCAAAAGTTGGGATCTTTGTGTTTGTTAAACACTAGATTACTATAGTAATTGACTATTTTTTCCTGTGAACTTAACCTATTCCACTGATCAACTAGTCTGTTTCTTAGCCAGTATCAAATGGTTTTGTTGACTGCTACTTTGTAATATAACTTTAGGTCTAGTACAGCTGGGTCACTTTCATTTGCTTATTTTTTTTTTTCATTAATTCCTTTGAAATTCTTGACCTTTTGTTCTTCCAAATGAATTTTGTTATTTTTTTTTAGGTCAGTAAAATAGTTTCTTGGGATTTTGATTGGTATAGCACTAAGTAAATAGATTAGTTTAGGTAGTATTGTCATCTTTATTATATTCACTTGACCTATCCAAGAACACTTGGTATTTTCCCAGTTGTTTAGATTTGACTTTATTTGTGTGGAAAGTGTTTTGTAATTTTGCTTATATAGTTTCTGACTTTCCTTTGGCAGATAGATTCCCAAATATTTTATACATTAACAGTTACTTTAAATGAAATTTCTCTTTGTATTTCTTATTGTTTGATTTTATTAGTGATGTATAAAAATGTTGATGATTTTTGTGGATTTATTTTGTATCCTGCAACTTTGTTAATGTTGTTTATTTTGAATAGTTTTTTTAGTTGATTCTCTAGAGTTTTCTAAGTATACCATCATATCATCTGCAAAGAATGATAATTTGGTTTCCTCATTACCTACTCTAATTCCTTTAATCTCTTTTTCTTCTCTTATTGCCAAAGCTAGCATTTCTAGTACAATTTTGAATAGTAATGGTGATAGTGGGCAACCTTGTTTCACCCCTGATCTTATTGGGCATGGTTCCAGTTTATCCTCATTACATATGATGCTTGCTGGTGGTTTTAAATAGATGCTACTGACTGTAGTGTTTTTAATAGGAATGGATGTTGAATTTTATCAAATGTTTTCTTCTACATCTATTGAAATAATCATATGTTTTTGTTAATTTGTTTATTGATATAGTCAATTATGCCAATAGTTTTCCTAATATTGAAACAACCCTGCATTCCTGATATAAATCCTACTTGATTGTGATGTATTATCCTGGGGATGATTTTCTATAGTATCTTTGCTAATATTCTATTTAAGAGTTTTGCATCAATCTTCATTAGGGTGATGTGCCTGTAATTTTCTTTCTCTGTTTTAATCCTACCTGGTTTAGATATCAGTACCATGTCTGTGTCATAAAACAAATTTGGTCAGAGTCCTTTGTTCCTTATTTTTTTCAAATATTTTTAATAGTATTGGACTTAATTGCTCTTTAAATGTTTGGTAGAATTCACATGTAAATCCATCAGGTCCTGGGGATTTTTTCTTAGGAAGTTTATTAATAGCTTGTTCTATTTCTTTTTCTAAAATGGGACTATTTAAATATTTATTTCCTCTTCTATTAATCTGGGCAATCTATATTTTTGTAGGTATTCCTCCATCTCACTTAGGTTATCAAATTTATTGGCATAAAGTTGGGCAAAGTAACTCCCAGTTATTGTTCTAATTGCCTCTTCATTGGTAGAAAGTTCTCTCTTTTCATTTTTGAGACTAATAATTTGAATTTTTCTTTTTCCTTTTTCTGATCAAATTAACTAAAAGTTTAATCTATTTTGTTGGTTGTTTCATAAAACCAACTTTTAGTTTTATTTATTAAGTCAATAGGATTTTTTTTAACTTTCATTTGATTAATCTTTCCTTTTATTTTTAGAATTTCATGTTCGGTATTTGATTAGGGATTTTTAATTTGTTCTTTTTCTAGCTTTTTTAGTTGCAAGCCAAATTCATTGGTTTTCTCTTTCTCTATTTTATGCAAATAAGCACCTACAATTATATAATTTCCCCTTATTACTGCTTTGGCTGCATCCCACAGATTTTGGTATGTTGTCTCATTATTGTCATTTGTTTGTAGGAAATTATTAATTGTTTATGATTTACTCTTTTACCAATTCATTCTTTAGGATGAGTTTATTTAGTTTCTTTCCAATTACTTTTTTGGTCTATTTTCTCCTGGCCTTATATTGCATGTGATTCTTATTGCATCATGATCTGAAAAAAAAAAGCTTTTACTATTTCTGCCTTCCTGCATTTGATTTTGATGTTTTTATGCCCTAACACATAGTCAATTTTTGTATAAGTTCCATGAACCACTGAGAAAAAAATAAACTCCTTTCTGTCTCCATTTAATTCTTTCCAGAGATCTATCATATCTAATGTTTCTAACATTTTATTTACCTCCTTAACTTCTTTCTCATTTATTTTGTGGTTCAATTGTGGTTCTGAGAGAGCAAAGTTGAGATCCCTTACTATTATAGTTTTGTTGTATTTCTTCTTGCGTCTCTCAACTTCTTCTCTAGGAATTTCCATGCTAACCACTTGGTGCATATACATTTTGTATTGCTATTGCTTCATTATCTATGGTACCCTTTAGTAAAATATAGTTTCCTTTCTTATCTCTTTTAATTAGATCTATCTTTGCTTTTACTTGATCAGACAATAGGATTGCTACCCCTGCTTTTTTTTCCCTTCACCTGAAGCATAATATATTCTGCTCCAGCCCTTTACGTTCACTCTGTATGCATCACTATGTTTTAAATGTATTGCTTGTAAACAACATATTGTAGGATTCTGGCTTTTAATCCAGTCTTCTGCTTCCATTGTATGGAAGAGTTCATCCCATTCACATTCATAGTTAAAATAACTAATTCTGTATTTCCCACCATCTTATTTACCCTAGGTTATGCTTTTCTCTTTTCTATCCCTCTTCTCTCCTCCCCAGTATTTTACTTTTGATGACCACTTCCCTCAACCAGTGCTCCCCTTTATAGCCCTCCCCCTTTTTTAAACCTTTCCCCTAATTCTTCTGTTTTCCCTTCTATTAGTCTTTCCCTTTCTTTTCCCCCTTTCTCTCCTACTTCCCTGTAAGGTGAGATAAGTTTCTTTATGATATTAGATATGTCTGTTATTCTCTCTTAGAGCCAAATCTGATGAGTAAGATTCACACAATGCTCATCCCCTCCCTTCTTTCTCTCAATTATAATAGATTTTCTTTGCCTTGTCATGAGATATAATTTCCCTTATTTTACCTCCTTTTTCCTCTTCTTCCAGTATGATCACCTTTCCACCTCTAGTTTCTCTTTTATATTATCATAATAAAGTCAAATTATACCCACTTTCCAACTGTTTGAGTTTTATAAATTGATAAGTGTGTATGGCCCACAAATGATGTTATAAATATCCAAATGGCTCTTGGCAAAAAGAAAAAAAAAGTTTCCTCACCTCTGTTCTAGAAAGAGATGGAGAAAATTTTAATAATGTAGATTAAACTTAAATTCTGTCATAGGTATTTTTTTTTCCAGAGAGAAAGTTGTTAAACATTTATCAGAGCACTACTGTCCAGTAGCAACCTCTTGTTGGAAAAAAAAAAAACAGTGCAGTTTCAGGGGGTTGCTTGTGTAGGTCAATTTCCTCATGTATATAGATTCTGGGATTATATACAATGGATGAATTGGCTCTCTGTATGTTGCCTAAAATTTGAGGCACAAGAAACTCGAGGGATGGTTGGTGACTATTTCATAATGTCAGGAAGGGCATTAGATATCGATCTATTTCTCTCACTTCCTTTTCAACTTACTTTCAGATTCCCCCCCCCCCCATGTCTTTACCTGCAGTTTGGCTCTCTCTCCATCTTTCTAGCTCCCTATTACAGGTTCTCTTTCTCTATTAGAATTTAATGTCCTTCCTTGTACTTTTAACATAGCAAGCTCTCTCTTTTCATAGTTTGTCTGTCTTGTTATTTCATCTTTAGTGTTGGCCATAGCTATGTCTATCACAGCATTTTCAGAATCCTTTTTCCTGCTCTCTCAGGTGTGTCTTTATAAGACTTCCATTATTATAGCATCAGATTTAGAGCTGGAAAGAACCTCAGAGATCTAGTTCAATCCCCTAATTTTTCAGGTGAGTAAACTAAGACTCAGAAAAGGAATGTGACTTGCACACAGGATAAGTAATGACAATTCAAAACCAAGTTCTCTGTCTTCAAAGCTAGCATTCTTTCTTTGCTTCCCACTAAGATGGTCTGCTGACTTTTGTAGACCCTGACAATTAGCTCTCTTCCATGCCTGAAAGGTGGTAACATATTTCATCAAAGATTCGCTTGCCTTCTCAGGGATGTGGGGTCATTTGAGAGGTGGTATACAACCTGTCCAGGATGAAAACTTCCATCATGGCTAAGGCTGCTGAGTTTTTCCTGAAGAAAATTTCACCGCTCCATAGCCTTCCTTCTTATATGGCTGTTGACCAGCTTCACCAGTTTGTCTCATTTCTAGAATAATTCAATGACCCTTCAGGTAAAGACAGAAATTTCCATTTGGGTGATCGAAAGGGGTGTTTTGGAGGTAGTGAGGTGATTCAGTGAAGGGTACTCAAGATTTAGACTCAGGAAGACCTAAGTTCATATTCATAATTAAACACTAACTGTGTGACTCTGGGCAAGCCCCTTAATTCTACTTGCCTCATCTGTAAAAGAACTGGAGAAGGAAATGACAAACTGCTCCAGTATCTTTGTCAAGAAAATCTCAAATGGTGACATAAAGAGGAGAATGTGATGAAAAATGCCTAAAAAAATGTTCAGAGCTTTCATTTAATCAGCACAAGGAACTCTGAGTATGTAAACATCTTTCCCTGATGCATGCCAGCAATTCATCTGAATTTCCAGTTATATTCTAGGAAGCATTGAGAAATTAAATGATTTGCTCAGGATCTCATAGCTAATATTGCCAGGAGCAGGATTTGAAACTCAATTTTCCTGACTCTATAAACAGTTCTCAATTTACTACACCATCCTGACTAATCATTCCTTTAACCAATGGCTTTCTTAGTGCTTGTAGAGATAGCCAAACGGCTCAATGGATAGAACACTGGGGATTGAGTCAGAAAGATCTGAGTTTAAATCAGGTCTCAGATTCTTACTAGCTATATGACCCTGGGCAAGTCTCTTAACCTGTTTGCTTCAGTTATTCATCTATATAATAATCTGAAAAAGGAAATGGCAACCACTCCAACATCTTTGCCATGAAAACCCCATATGGTATCATGAAGTGTTGAATATGACTGAAAAACAACTCAGCAACAAATTTGGATATGATAATAATAGATCTACCTCACAGGATTATAATGAAGATTAAACTCAGCTAATATTTGTAAGATCCTTAGCACAATGCCTGGTACATAATAGATAGATTAATAAAGGCTTGTTTACTTCTTTCTAGTAATACACTTTTCATCACACCTTATTTGTGAGCATCTAGGCTCTACTTCCATCCACCTTCTTAATTTATTCAAGTTACGTATCCTTTCTCAAAGATCTTTCCCTCCTGAGCCACATATGAAAGCCTTCAGATAGTCAGAGACAATTATCATCACTTTCTTCTGGTCCAACCACCATTCTTTTTCATAGAAAGTATCTGCAGTTCCTTTAACTTATGTTCACAATGTGGTTTCAAATTACCTAGCTGGTGGTACTTCCTCCAGTTTGTCAATGAGTGTCCCTGGAAAAAAAGAAAAAAAGTGCTCATAAATTAACTAAAAGAAGAAATAACTCTTAAATAAATTCCTTTAGTTAATAAAAAGTTCAATGGAACAAATACCTTTATTTTCTAAACAGTATGTATCTATTAATGAAGCTAAAAATGATGATACTTTTTTTGTCAATGTAAAGTGGAGTATACATTTTTACCATTTGCTTCATTTTTAAAAGTCTAGACAATTAACAAAATTATAAATCAAAACTTAATTTTTAGCATTTGCTGATTTCGTTTTTTTATTTAAAATTTTTTAGTTGATCTAAATTCGAGATAAAAAAATCATAATAAAAAAAAAAGGACAGGAAAGGAAAAAAAAAAACAACAAAACCAAGAGAACTATTAGTGTAAATACTTCTAATCTTGAGTTTGGGGGGATGCCTCTAGTTTCACTTTAATTTTCCTCTCTGACCTGGAACCCCAAACAAAAAGATCCACCCTCCAACAAGTGCCTACAGCCAGAAGTATCCCTACCCTCTTCATTCACCAGGTATCCTGGTTCCTTCTACCAAAAGCCATGTCATAGCAGCACAACTGGGCCTGGAATTCCTAATCAGCAAAGGTTCTTTCAGTCTTCCATGACTCAGACCTCCAACTCCTTATATTATAGGAGAAGAAAAAGTTCCTGTAATTCATAGAAGGCTGCCTCTGAAACCCAGCTAGCCCCAAGCTCCTCATTTGCTGTTTCTGAGGAGCTAGTCTGAAGATATTTGCACTTCAAACTGGTTAAATCCCATCCTGAGGTTTTATTTGGTGTTTCTTGGGTTGTCCCAGGAAGACCCCTGTTCTGCCCCAATCTTATTTGTTTTTCATCAGTCTATGTTCATCCTGAGGCACAAATTTGTTCTATTTGTCAATAATAGACTTTTGGCAGCATACCATAATGCTGAGTTAAAGTAAGTTGCAAGTTGACTATAACTGCTATTGCCTCACCCTATTATTTATCCAATTCGGTTCAAAAAATTCTTCTATTTTACAATTAACTCAGTTAAGTGTCATACTGTTGAATCTACCTCCTGGCATTATTATATTGCATCCTTATGCAGTCTCGAGGACCATTCAATATTAATTATGCTTCACAGCTTGGTGTCTTTTGTCAATTTTGGCCAACATGCCTACATTCAAGTCACTGACAAATGTTAAATTAAAAAAAGGTCAAAGACAGAGTCTTTCGGCATGCCATTAAAGAAATCTAGATTCACACTTATCCATTCCTCAAACAAATCTAAAACAGAGGAGCTAGATGACACAGTGGATAGAGTACTGGGCTTGGAATCAGGAAGAATCACTTTCCTGAATTCAAATCCTCAGATACTTGCTAGCCGTGTGACTCTGGACAAGTTACTTAACCCTGTTTGTTCCAGTTTGTCAAATCATGTCAATATCTTGCCAAGAAGAACTCAACATCACAAAGAGTTGGGAATGATTGAAAAACAATACAACAGTTTTTAAACTAGTTCCCTATGTCATCATTCTAAGCATACTATTATTCAGCCAAACTTTCTTCTGTACTCCTCTTGACCTTTCCTGTATCCAATATAGTCACAATAATTGTTCATTTTATGCTCCATGCCTCTCCATTCCCCTCCAAATACTGAGATTTATTCTTTCCTTTAAGACCAGCAAGAGTCATATCTGATTCTTTCTTCCCACATTTCAGCTAGGAGGATTATTTTCTCCTTCAAACATCTCTCCTCTTTTCTTTCACTATCTCTTTTGTTAGGGGGAATTGGAATTTCCTGCTTTACCTCTCTCATTTGATTGGAAGCTTCATGAGAGCAAAGCAGAATAGTATAATAGAAAAAATGTATGTTTGGCTTAAAATCTGAGACATAGCTTTGACTTCTGTAATATTTATCATCAGTATCTTCTTGAGCAAGATTCCAATATCTGGCTCTCAATCTCCCCATTAGTGAAATAAGAGAATTGAATGAGATTTTCTATGATTTTTACCATCATTAACATTATATGATTCTATGACTTTTGTATCTCTTATGCTTGGTACAACACATTGCATGTTGTTATTTTGGTTGTTTTCAGACACCTCTGGCACTTCATGATTCCATTTGGGGTTTCCTTGGCAAACATACTGGAAAGGTTTGCCTCATTTTACAGATGAGGAAACTGAGGCAAACTGAGTTAAGTGACTTGTCCGGAGTCAGGAAGTGTCTAAGTTTGGATTGGAACACACAGGTTTTCTCCAGGGTCACTGCTCCTCCTAGCTACCTCACATTACTTTTGTAGATGCTTAATATTTATTGAAAGATATTATAAAAAGACTTCACGTTTCAGTCACACATATGAAAACATATAAAGCTTTGTCTTGATCCTTCCATTGGTAAACCTGTTTGATTTAAAAAAAAAAAAACAAGTTAAAGAATATAGATTTCAATCTAGAAGGGACTTGAGAGGTTACCTAGTCTAAACCTTGTCATTTTACAGATGAGAAAGCCAAATCTGAGAGAAATTATATGACTTGCCCAATGTGACACAAGTGCTAGAGTCACAATTTAGTCCTAGGCTCTCTGATTCTAAAACTAATACTTTTCCTGCTATAATATGCTGTCTCTGATTTGTTATAATTAATTCTTCAGATCTCTTTTAGCTTCTATTGTCAGTGCTTCCTTTTCTACAAAAACTCATTAAAAAAACAGCCAATGATCTCTTGTATAATTTTACCAGTCTATGGTTCCTGGGATATGCTTTAGTCTCTTTTTGAAAAAACAGTATGACAGTTGCCTATTTCTAATCTTATGGCAACTCTGTCACAGCTGTTGATTATGATAACCAGGAATAATGAATGAGAGTTCTTTTACTATACCTAAGTATAATTTATTCAGGCTAGGGACACTAGTCATTTAGAACAGCTAGAAGCTTCTATGTTCTCTCCTTACTTATCTTCAATTCATTCTTAACCACCAACCATAGTCTATCCTTTATAGTCTGAAAAACATTGTGCTTTTTGGCAGAAGATAGAAACAAAATAGGAATGAAGTAGTTCTATTATCAATAATAATTATTGTTGGCAAATAACTCCTCTACTAAAATCCTGTGCTAATATCTCTTAGTAGCAGAATGATGACCCTTGGTTATTGATATTTATGTTGGCAGAAAACAAACTCTGGAAATTTTAGCATTAAAGGATATGTGGTGGGAAAAGGATATAATAATGAATTTTATAGTTATTGTCTGAAGACTAGGCTAGCTAAATTTGTAGTGACTCATCACCACAGGTGATTAATTTTTTGTGATCACAGGAACTAATTGAACCATTTACAAAGGCATGGAGCAGTTGAGATTAGTACTAGTTAAGAGGAATACTCATCTAATCCCAGCATACCATGGAAGGAATATACTGCTTGCCCCTCATTTAATAGACTCACCTACATCCACACCCACACCAAGGAACCAAAGGAAAGGAAAACCAGGCAAGAAACCCAAATCATGAGTCATACTTTCTAGCTAATCCCCATGACTTGATGGTCATTTAAAATATTTCTAACCTCCCCAACTTGTATTTAAAGCTATCAAGGAGATAATCTAAGCTTCTTAGATCCTGGCCAATTGAATGAATGCATTCTATTAGAAATTGTGGAGCTGCAATAAAGTCCCCACATATTACTTCTTTCAATGTTCATTTTTCCATATTACTATTTTATCTATGCATTATATATATATACATATATATATATACATATATATGCATTGTATATATTACAATGCATTGTAACTTGCATAGATGGGTAAGTATATATTGACGATGAAGTAGAAATTATTGAATCCTTTCCCACTCCTCCATCCCACCAAGAAGTTGGTTAGAGACCAAGCAATGATCAAACATTATGAGGTGTCTGGCCTGCCCAGAATCCTCTCAGATTCAAAGAATTTTAGCATTGGAAGAAACTCCAGTGGCCATCTAATCCAACTCAAACCTGAAAGGAAACCTGAAAGTTTGCCTCAGTCTCCTCATCTGTAACATACTCAACAAATAATGTAGCTTCTGCTTGAACACCTCAGCCTCAAAAGAAATGGAATCCAACATCTCTCATTAGCTCTAATTGTTAAGACATTTTCCCTTGCATTGTGTAAATTTGCCTTTTTGTAACTTCTACCTATAATTTCTAGTTATGTCCCCTCAGAATCCCTGTTATTCTCCCTATTTGGGTCAGCTCTCTTGGTCCTTCTAAAATCTGTTGTAGTGTCACAATCTCAGTAGAAGCTGAATCCTCTCTGATGAGAGAGATCTTATAGTCACCATAGCTTCAGGACAAAATCCTCAAATCTCCTCATTTTAAAACTCAAATTTCATGATATTATTTTATGATAGGCATTGAGGGCCAGGAATAGATTTGCATTGATCAGACTTAAAACTGGAAACAGAATTATGTGATAGAAAAAACTGGGTTTTGTCAGGTGACTCAGATTCTTTCTTTGAGATATTGAATAAGAAACATCAGTTTAGTTTTTTTTTTTTTATTTTCAAACGATATGCATAGTTTTTAACATTCACCCTTGCAAAACTTTGTGTTCCAATTTTGTTCTATCTTCCCCCAACCCCTTCCCTTAGACAGCAAGTATTCCAATATATGTTAAATATGTGGAATTCTTTTATACATATTTCCACATTTATCATGCTGTACAAGAAAAATCAGATCAAAAAAGGAAAAAATGAGAAAGAAAACAAAAAAACAAGTAAAACACCAACAAAAAGGGTGAAAATACTATGTTGTGATCTACAACCAGTCCCCACAGGTCTCTTTCTGGATGCAAATGATTCTCTCCATTAAAAGTCTGTTGGAATTGACTTGAATCATTTCATTGTTGAAAAGAACTATATCCATCAGAACTGATTGTCACACAATATTGTTGTTGTGTATAATGATCATTTGGTTCTACTCACTTCACTTAACATCAGTTTGTATAAGTCTTTATGGGCCTTTCTGAAATTATCTTAATGACTGAAACATAACAGTTTACTTCATTTTGCTCATATATAAATTGAAGGAATTGTGCAAAATTATCCTTAGTTAACTTTTGGTTCCAATCATTTTTGCTCAGTGATATATCCATAACTCTTCTTTGAGTTTTTATTTTTATTTTTTATAATAATAGCTTTTTATTTTTCAAAATACATGCAATTTCAACATTCACCCTTGCAAAATCCTTTGTTCTAAAATTTTCTCCCTCCCTCCTCTAGACAGAAAGTAATCCAATAGGTTAAACATGTGCGGTTTTTATAAACATATTTCCACATTTATCACGCTGCACAAGAAAAACCAGATCAAAAGGAGAAAAATGAGAAAGAAAAAAAAAATCAAGCAAACAACAAAAAAAGGTGAAAATGCTATGCTATGATCCACGTTGTCTCCATAGTCTGGAAAAAAGCACATAGCCCTTCCCATTACAAGTCTATTGGAACTGCCTTCAATCACATTATTATTGAAAAGAGCCAAGTCCATCACAGTTGGTCTTCATATAAGTTGTTATTGTATATAATATTCTCTTCGTTTTACTCAGTTGGCATCGATTGATGTAAGTTCAGGCTTTCCTGAAATCAGCCTGTTCATCATTTCTTATTAGAATAATAATATTCCTTATTGTTCTGTAAGAAATGACCAGCAGAATGATTTCAGAAAGGCCTGGAGAGACTTACATGAACTGCTGTGAAGTGAGCAGGACCAGGAGATCATTATATACTTCAACAACAGTACTATATAATGATCAATTTTGATGGATGTGGCCATCTTCAACAAGGAGATGAACTAAATCAGTTCCAGTAGAGCAGTAATGAATTGAAGCAGCTATACCCAGAGAAAGAACTCTGGGAGATGAATATGAACCACTATATAGAATTCCCAATCCCT